>NC_081409.1:456067627-456377766 GCF_030272615.1 Cryptomeria japonica | reverse complement strand
AATTCAAGTTACAAAGTGGATGGAGAGAATATAGACCGGTAAGGGAGAAACCGGTAGAGGAGAATATTGTAAGGTTGCAAAACTTCATTTGCAACAGTGATTTCATTTGTATATCTAAGATTCATATTGTTATCACTAAGTTGTAGCTTAGTGCAGGGGTTGTAGCCTATAAATTATGCAAGGGTTGGTGCTCCTTTGATTTGGTGCTCATAAATCAGGGGTTGGTGCTCCTTGTGTTGGTGCCCTAAATATTGTAATCAGAGTTTCATTGTGAGGCTGGATTGGAGCAAAAGATCTCCAACAGCTATTCTCAGAGAGGTTTTTCCCACATTGGGTTTTCCTCATATATATCTGGTGTTGTGTGATGTATTCTTGTTCATATGTGATGTTAATGTTTTAGCTAGTCCTTTCACACACTCTACTTGCACTGTTTAAGTCACCAGTTAGCATCTAGCTTGTCCTCTACTTTACTGACATCTCACTATTAAAGAAGAAGAGTTTAAATCATTGATTCACCCCCCTCTCAGTGATCCATTGTGTCCAACAACTTTATATTGTGAAAAATGAAAAAAATTGATGCAAGAGCACCGGAGTAGTTCAACTGGTTGGAGTAGTTAACAAGTTGCTTGGAGATCATTGTATTTACTCATGTTTTTGGATTCTGACTCATGGATTTGGATCTAAACATATTCAAGATTCATGGCATTTGGATTTGATTCCGGTGAGATATCAATTCTGATATTGGTGTGTTCTTACCGGTTGGTCTTGTAGTGAGTAAAGTGAAGCTTAATTGGGTTGCAGATGATTTCCATAACTTGTGGATCATTGGGAGATATTTTTTTGGGCTTGACCGATGTTCTTGGAGGTCTGCACAAAGTTCTAAACATTCTTGGAGGTGTTCGTCGTTATTTGGGCTGACATATTATTGTTTGTACATTTCATCATGAACTGGTTGATCTTTGACCGACTTGAATTAGTTGTTGTTTCTTACGGATGGTATAAAGAAGAAGTTTAGAGATCCATTTTGGAGGACAAAGGTCAAAGGAAGAAGAGGTCCAAAATAGATGCAGTTTCTAGAGAGATCTTGGTCTGGGCGGACTGAAGACTGGAGGGACTAAGGTCCATATCAGTGCAGAACAATGTAAACTGTTACCAGAGGCTAAATTGCTAAGAAGATGATTTGTGGATCATAGATTTGAGTTGCAAGAATTGATTTTTAATCCTGGGTTGTGATCTGGGGTGTGTAAATCCTATAGGCATATGTAATATATTAATTGTTATAAGGATTTCTATTTCTCATTCCCTAGTTATATCTTGTGTTGTGTGAACCGGTTACCGATATATTTCATGATGCTTGTGTTATAGGTTGGAAGTCAGGGTTGTCCTTCATTGGATCTCCCTACCTTGTCTACACCAAGTAGTATCAAAGATGGTTATGAACCAGTTTGTTGAAAATAACTTGAGGCATCTTGAAGACTTGTTTAGTTCATCAAGTATTGAGGCAGTATAAGGCTTGCAAGTAGACCGTTGAACCTAGGAGCTTGAGCTTGAGGCAGTTGGTAGGTAGAGACTTGAACATATTGTCGAACTAAAGCAAGCTATAGGGTGGTCTGGTAGATTCACCGAGGAGAGGCAAGAAAAACCTACAGTCAGACTACCAAACCCTTGAGGTAGTTGCGAGTACCTACTGATAGATTTCCAAATCAAATCAAGTGATGGGACTCACTTTTCAATTAACCCTAAGAGTCTAATGCAGAAGCACCAGAGTAGTTCAACCGGTTGGAGTAGTTAACAATGGATTTTCTTGGAGATCGTTGCATTTCTTCATGTTTTTGGATTTTGAGTCGTGGATTTGGATTTAAACATATTTGAGATTCATGGCATTTGAATTTGATTCTGGTGAGATATTGATTCTGGTATTGTTCCGATATTGGTGTGTTCTTATCGGTTGGTCTTGCAGTGAGTAAAGCAAAGATGAATTGGGTTGCAGATGATTTTTGTAACTTGCAGATCATTGGGAGATTTTGTTTTGGGCTTGACTAATGTTCTTGGAGGTGTCCTTGGTGATTTGGGCCAACATATTATTGTTTGCGCGTTTCATCATGAACTGGTTGATCTTTGGTTGACTTGATTTAGTTGTTGTTTCTTGTGGATGGTATAAAGAGGAAGTTTGGAGATTCATTTTGGAGGACAAAGGTGATGAGGAGGTATAGTAGGAAGGTTAGTCTTCTTTGAGGTTGGTGTGCTTTTGTTCTCAATGTACTTCCCAAATCAATCCCTAGGCACAAATGGGATTCTTCTAAACCTTTCTCCTACCTCCTCCTCTCTATTCAACACTGCTTGCACCCTATTGTATTGGACATCACTCCTCCTTACCTTCCATGCTAAGGCATTCAAGTCTAAAATGAGGTCCTCTTGAGTGTCACCAAAAATGAACAAGTTTGGTTGTCCAACTAGCTGAATCTCCTCTCTTCCACGAATGGGCAACTGTTGGAGAACCATGGTTTACCTAATATTATTTGCTCCTTTAAGGATTTCAATCATATTAATCTGTTGATTGAGCATCTAGACAGGTCTGTAAGGTAAGATGACTGTCCTTCACTTCTCAAGAATGGAAATTTCTCAATTGGATGCAAAGAACGTAGGGTTACTCAAAGCAACTTTCTAGGTGCAAAAGGTCAATTTGATCAAATGACTCAATACAAGGCTTTGGATATTGTAGTAGGGTGTCTTAGGTCTCTATTCATCAATTTTGATGATTTGAAACAACCAATTGCTTCCCCTTCCTTACCGATTTCATGAATTGGTCAAATTTGCTCCAAAAAGGCTACTAGAATTAGCCCTAGTTTTTAATGAAAATTGTTCACCCTGCTCAACCTGCTAAACTTCATGACAAACCCTTGGAGATGTGGTCATTTGATGTTGAAAGATCAAGGATTTTTTCTATGGCAAGTACTGTACGGACTATTTTAGTGCTATCCCACAAAATAGGCACTTTTCAAGGGTTTTTGAAAGTTTTAGTGAGGGTTTGCAATTTACAAGTTTTCTTCATGATACTAGGCCAACTTAAATGCTTCAATCCTTGCTTTAACATATGCAAAACACCTCCAAAGATTCAAAACTTATCTTCTAATATTGTCATTATATCAAACAAGTGCCACACTGCTGCCCTTACACAGAAAAACAGTCTAAAGGACTGGGACAGCAATGGTTTTAAGATTTTGCATACATTTTGAGCCTTGATAAACCAAACACAATTAAAGTATGATAATTAGGGATGCAAAAAATGGTTTGACATCAGTTGGAACACCATGCACAACAAATAAGAAAGGATTTTATAACTCCTGTTCATACACAGTCAACACTGCATTTTTGACAGCAATAAGGTGCATTTTTTATAGCAACTTCCTTTCTTTGTTTTGTTTGCTTCTTTACTCTGTCCCTGGCCTGCAAGAAGGTGTTAAAGGCATGATAGAATAATTCATTTATCCTCTTCAAAGATCTTGAAGGTTTGAATACTTAAAGGATGACACAAATCAAGACAACCTTATATGACTGTGACAAAAAGTACACTGTTTTAGGATCCTTATTTAGGTCCTTTACAATCAATTTGTGTAACTTGTCATCTCAACATTGAAACCACTTGCAAATACATTTTCATGATGCAAGAAAGAGGAATGCATCATTTCATACTATCCATTTAGAGAGGTTGGCAATGAGGATCTAACAATGAAACAGTGACTCACTATTTTGCAGTCCATTTTACACCTTTGCCTCTTACATCCAACCAAGTCATGGGAGAGACAAGGATGGTAAATTATAATGCTGACTCTTTCCAACTTGACTCTCCTTCAACATTTCAAAGTACAGTGCTATGAACAACAAAGTACCATTCAAAACAAATTTGAGAATACCCAAGCCAAGTTGCTCACTTCACACACTTGCCATGGGCTTACAAACACTTGTGCATTGCTAGAAAAGAAAAATGGATGTATGGTACAGTATGTACAGATCCAACAAATTCCCTCAAAGCCATGGATGAAGAAGAGTCTTTGAAGAAATTAGTTGGATCATGAATGGTCTTCCATTGGAACCACAAAACAATGCCTTTCTCAAGAGCACTTCAAACAAAACTTGTTCCAAACCCCAAGAAAAGATCAGAGATCACTACTAAAACATCAAAGGAGATAAAACCAATCAAAAACAGGAGTAGTACGGACTCATGGAGCCATGGTATGGACTGTACTCTCAAAAGTGCAGAAAACTAGTTAAAAACTCACAAAAATGAGAGCAAAATAAGTATTTTTCTTAATTTTCCAAAATGAACAACCCATACAATGATTGGAACATGGTTTATATACATGTGCCAACTTGTTGAAGCCCTTGTATGGACAGGTACAGGCTGGAACTAACCAAAACCACCAAAAACCACTTTTTTTGACACTTTTTACAACTTTTTGACAACTTTTGTTGCTCAAAAATTGCATTTTGACTTACGGTGACTTGGCACTCAAACCAATGACTCAACATCATTTAGAAACACTAAATAAACATTCTCCAATGCCTTTCAAGGCTTTACAACATAAAAAAATTCAAAAAATGCTCATTTGGACCCAAAATTGACAATTTTTGGCCCACTGAGCAAAAACCAAAAATCTTGGAGACTCTTAAACAAAATGAGTTCCAAACCTCATTACACCACAAAAAAAACCTATTAAACCTACTAGAAGCATAAAATAAACACACATGCTTAATTTGCAACAAAATGCTATACCTGCTGTGATTTGAGCATTCAGGTGCTCAGGTGCTCCTGCACCAAGAGGTTAGAGGAAGAAGAGGTCCAAAACCAATGTAGTTTTCAGAGAGATCATAGTCTAGACAGACTGAAGACCAAAGTAATTGAGGTCTGGATCAGTGCAAAACAATGCATACTGTTACCGAAGGCCGAATTGCTGAGTAGATGATTTGTGGATCATATATTTAAGTTGCAAGAATTGATTTGTAATCATGGGTTGTGGTCGAGCGTGTGTAAAGCCTGTGGGAATACGTAATTCATTAAATGTTATAAGGATTTCTCTTTCTGATTCCCCAGTTATATCTTGTGTTGTGTGAACCGGTTACTGATATCTTTCATGATGTTTGTGTTATAGGCTGCAAGATGGGGTTGTCCTTCATTGGATCTCCCTACCTTGTACACACCAAAATTTAATGGTTACCATTCATTAATATGGTTAGTTATTTTCAATTATGTTAGTGTTGGTGTAAATAATTATTCATCATGGATATTATTACACCTTACTTAAGTTTACTTAGGAAATGCATTTCATAGTAGTTTACGTATGAGACACTTGGGTGTTTGTGCCACATTGGGATAGTGTGTGTAGGAGAATTTCCACCTTTTATGGTGTGAACTTGTTACTACTTTATCATATCCAATTATTGTGGAGTGATAATTCAACCTACGGTGGGTGCTCCACCTCATGTGAAATATTTTATTGTTTCTCCTACCTACCACAAGTATTTCCTACCTACCCTTGTTTCTTATTAAGCCACATGTCATGTATGTGTTCTCACATATCCATATAGCCTTGCCTATATATGCAGGCTCATCTACATTGTATGAACAACTATTGAACAACTATTGATCTATTGATCATTTATCTATTGATGAGAATACAATTTATTCTTTTCCTATATTTTATCTCTATTTTGTACTTTTCATTGAGCTCTTGATCTTGGCAAAATCTCACATGGTATTAGAACCATTAGAGTGTCACTGATTTGTCCTTGAGAGGGATTATTGCGGCGTCAAGAGATAGATCTAAGGAACAACATCTTTTGGAGGCATCCTAGACCAGATCCAACCTTTCCATTGTGTCTGGGTGGCCGTTTCCATGAATTGGGAATATAAATTCGCCTATATTGGGTGAAATTCAAATTTGGGGCTTGGAGAAAAAATTTGCCCAATTTGGACAGTACGGTACAGATTTTTGAATTTTAAAAAAAATAAAAGTAAAAAAGTTTATTATTGTTATGAGGGGAGTGCCCCCCCCCCAACTATTGTACTCTGTAGGTTTCTCTACACCTGCCACTACCGTAGCTATCAGTCATTCTCACCGGTACGTTTCTGCGCCTCCTGTGGTATCCACACCCCCTATGTCGCTGTTGATTGCTGCCTACCGTTAGCGACTCTTCCCATCCGCTAATCCACCTCTTTGGCTACCTCTAGTTCCTACCACTTTCCCTCACCACTGACAGTCTTTTCTGATGCCGCTTCCACCGTCCTGTGCAGCGCTGCCCGATCGCCGGTCTCCGTCTCTACATTCTGGCCAGCCGACCACCTTCCCGCCGAACAACAACCCTTGCTATGTGGCTGACACATTAGAATCCATATGACTGTATGTCACCTCATCTGACACATAATCATGCAATGTCATATTTTTGTACCTTTCCAAGTCACTTGACCGTACTGCCATGTCATCCTTTTCAACCATTCAGACTCTACCATGTGTCAATATGTATGGTATGGACACCTAGTCAGCAGGGAGGTGAAGTTTTTGGGACGGTCATATGACTATCAAATTTAACCTCATTTTTTGCTGATGTCATCATTTTTTGAAAATTTGGCAGGCCCCCTCCGTTGAGTTTTTTGATTTTGCAGCTCAACTTCAAATGGCCATATCTTGCTCATTTTTGCTCCTTTTTTTGTGCAATTTTGTTTGAGATGGGATAGAATTTTGTTTACTTTCTTATGGTGGCATTATTTTTTGATTTTGATGGACATATTTTTCAGAAATCATAGTTTTTGGTGACTGTACCTCTCCAATCCTCATTTCTGTAACTTTCGGGACTCCGTTTGGGCTCATACGAACTTCTTTTCAGGTGCCATTTTTTTGAAAGTGCATAATTTTTCATCTACTCTCATAATATGCTATCAATTTGCAGTGATTTTGGGTAGAAATTATACTTTCAACATATGTTCTTTTTTGGCCAATTTGTCACTTGTATTGCATAGATCTATCTTGTTGGTCTTTTGCATTGTAGTTCTCAGCCTATTATGGTAGTTGTAAAACAAAATCAGAAGTCCACCTTACCATTGTTTTCAAGTGGCCTATTGTACACACACTACACATAAAGAACCAAAATCATCATTTTATGGGGGGGGGGGTTTGATTGATTAAATTTGGGAGGTGTCTCTTATGCTTTTGTGCTCTTGTGTTCTTTCCATTTTGCTTCTATGGGTTCTCCTAAGTTTCCTCTCTTAACTCCTCATAATTATGCTTCTTCGAAAATTGATGCATGGAGTAAACTTCTGAAAAAAGGACTAACTCATTATATTGATGGAACTATTGTTGCTCCCACTGATCCTTAGGCTCATCATGTTGGTCACTTGGATTGGCTCACTAAAAACATCATGGCAATTGGTACCTTAAGAATGTATGTATCAAAGGATTCTCATTTTTCATATTGAGAAATGTACTCTAATCAAGGATGCTTGGCAAAAGTTTCAAGACTTGTATGGTCAAGTTGATGAGATTAGGGGATATTGGATTGTTAGTGATCTCACCACGTTAGATCCCAAGAACTTTGATACTATACAAGATTATGTCACTAAGGAAAAAGAGTTGAGGGCACAACTCAAGGATTGTGGCATTGATAAGAAGGATACTCAGTCGATCTTCAATTTGATGGGCAAACTTCCACAAGAATATGCAACATTTGTTTCTAGTTTGCAAACCCATAGGATGACAATGGGTTCAAGATACAAAATGCCTACATTTGATTCTTTTGCCAAAATGTTTATGATGGAACAAACTAAGTTGATAAGCATGAGCATTCTTAAGACTTCTAAGTCTCAAGCATTAGTGGAAAATCAAGGGAACAAAGGAAATTAAGGAAAGGACAACTCAAACAAGAAGAAATGGCAATCAAAGCCTAAGGACAAAGCATCACCTTCTCCATAAAAAGGAGATTCATCCTCTTCCAAGATGGACAATTCACCAAAGAGGGAGAGACCTACTTGTGCCTATTGTAAAAAGTTTGGTCATGAGGAGCGTCGTTGCCATTCTAAGAAGGATGATTCATCAACTTCTATTTCCTCACAATCAAAAGGGAAAGGGAAAGCATTCATGGCTTCTACAAGTGGGAAGACTCACTCTTTTGGGAAAAGAAAAGGAAAATATCTTTGTGCTACTACAAGTCATGATTTGGGGAGATGGCTTCTAGATTCAGGGGCTTCTCATCATATGGCATCTTCATAGTCTATGTTCTCTTCATGTGAGCCTTGCACCATGCCACAGATTTTGATGAGAAATCATACATACATGGATGCGATTGGGAAAGGAATTATTGCTATTGGGGATAACTCCTTAAATGATGTGTTGTGTGTACCCCACTTGACAAACAATCTCCTTTCCATCTATCAAATCACACATGGCACAACTAAGAGAATTGTGGAGTTCGCACCTGAGTCAGTTTTCATTAGAGACTTGGAGACTAGAGCTATCATTGTGATTGGGGTGGTTGATCATGCATCTCGGTTATACTCCTTTTTTGATTTTGTTGATGATGATGATTTCACATATGATGAATCTACACATAATGATCACACTTCTTGTGAAGTTTCAGATTTTGAGGAGAACTTTGGGTACTTGAACTTGGGGATTCTCACATGTGACCCCATTCTTGAGCCTTGTGTTTCATCTCCTTCTATTGATATCACATCACCTATTGCACCTGATGATGCAGATAGTGTGACAATTTTACCTTCTTGTGATTCAGTGCAACAAGATATTTCATGTCCTCCAGCTCCAGTTTCATGGGATGAGTACTTGACAGACATTGCAGGTTTGTTTGTGGAATCCTACATTGCAGATTTGGGAGACATCATTGATGATATTCATCTTCTCTTTGATGAAGATGATCCTTCTTCAATTGTTGTGAGGGAACACTCTGACCCTCTTGTTCATTCTCTACATGATCATTCTTTTGAGGTTGACATGATTGTGGATACTTATGTACAACAGTTGGAGGAGGTCGCTTTACCTTTAGAGGAGACATGTGAGTCTTTGGATCATGTTCTACATTCATCTCCACTAGATCTTGGAGTGCCTTTTTCAGTAGTGTGGAGCAATTCACCACCTTTGGAGGGGGTATCTTTCAGCATCGACATGGGGACACTTGAGCAGTTTTTCAAAGATTGCTTTCATCATGAGTTTTTTTCCTACATCTTCCCTTCATGATTGGGGAGACTTCATGGATACACCTTTGGTTTTGTTTCTTCCTAAGGGGAGGAATGTTGTTCAATGTTTGTGGAGTAGTTTCTTCATACATCATCGAGCTTCTATCATTGGTGTAGATTCCACATTGAGGGGGGGCTTCCTAGATTCTCTTCTTCTCTCATATGGGGGGGACTTTTCCTCACATGGGGGTTTGTTCCTCACATACTTCTATGAGAGGTATCTTGTATTGTTTTCATCTCTCTTTTGGGGGATGGTTTTTTCCCATTGGGTTTTTCTCTCTTTCCCCACTTTATGAGAGATTTGATTGCATTGGTTTTCATGCATTTGCATTTGTACATGGGTACCTATTGTTCTCAAATTCTGATTCCCTCCTATTCCTCCCTGTAAGAAAATTTAATAACTCTATTTGCATATGAAGAGGACACCAAGAAAATAGAATTCTAGAATAACATATAACAAGGTTTCAACAAAACCTTCTACACTTTGAACTTATCCAAAGCTCAGGTGGGTATACCTTTTGTGAATACTTTCACACTTTTAAATTGAGATCCACAGTAAACCAATGCTAAAAACCTATGGACTTCATCACCTCAATAAAACTAAAACATTAAAGAAAACTTATGCTCATTTTTAGTATTTGATCCCAAGAAAGATAGAAAGAATTCCATAACTGATATCAGTGCCTTATCCAGGCTACAGAGTCAACCTAAATCAAGCAAGCATTCCAAAACTGAACATTCCCATACATTTCATCACTTCAGCTTTCATGAACCTTATACATGCCTGACATATATATATAAGTTCTTTCCCTTTAAACTAAAATCATTTATGAAATTCAAAGTAGCAAACAATTGATCTACTGACAAAAATATTTCATGCATATTTAATCCCTCTCTTGAAGAGAAAAGCTAGAAATATATCTATAAGATTGCCTTACAATCCATGCTCAATCGAATAACCCTAAATTATCCAAATGAAACTAGCAAACTAATGAATGCACACCAAAAGACAACAAAGATTTAGGCCTGAAAAACTTTGATCTGTATATTCATATTCATTTTTAAAAATTTTACATAACTCAAGGTAATTTATGAGAGAACCAGAAAACCCTAGATATATTCTAGCAGAGTATCTTTACAAAATCTTGTGATTTTTTTTTTTCTAAGTCCTGGTATCCATTTATAACAATATGGATGCAATACAAGCTTCAGACTTTCCTAAGAATAGTTTGTTACAACTACAATTTTTTCTTCAAAAAGAAGTTACAAGTCATTTTCAATCCTAGCGGCCTTTTAGTTTGTTATTCCACTGCAACATCTTCTTGAACCTCTACTTCTTGCACCGCATATTTGCTTGTCCACTCTTGGAACACGTCATCAATAGGCCAGGGGAAGCTAACAATCTTCTTTTTCAATTTGTCCAACATTTTCCAAGTATTTCTAATTTTCTTAACCTCTGATTCCAAAAAACCATAATGTGACTTTGTCTTCTCTATTTCTTGAATTGTCTTGACAAACAAAGATGTGTCATCTGTATTGATGACTTCATTCACCCTCTAAGACAAGTTATCTCCTAGCTCATCAAGCCACACTTATTTGTCCTTCAATTGATTTGGATTAACAAAACCCCCAAGAAATAGTTCAAACTTATGTTTAGTATATTCCTTCCTATATAAGTTAGCCTTCCTCTCTACACCAGCTCTTCCTTCTGCCAACCTGGTCATGCCTTTAACTAACTCACAAGTGGATTTAATATTGGCATCAGACCTTGCCTCATCATAAGATGCATGCATAAGTTCCAAGTCCACCTCCCTAGGCATCCACTTATTCAAAATTGGCTCTAGAGTATCCTTGTCTTCATTCAGCTCAATCAAAATATCCAAAATTCTTTTCATGTTAGTGTGCACAATGAAGGCTCCTACTGTGTCAGCAAAACTCAAAATTGTGGCCCTTACCTTTTCCTCATAGTTGTTTGCAAACAGAGCCTAAGCATGTTTCAACTTTTCTAACTCATGTTGTATGGTCTTAGCTGGTTGAAAACTAGAAGACATAAGAGAAGGGGGAAATTCGATAATGGGACTAGTGGGTGGAGGTCTTGCTGGAGAAGATGCAATCATTAGAGTAGAGGACTCACCTTTCTAGTATTACCCTACCAATTGACTCTATAGTTTAGCAATGATGCTATCCCTGTTGGCTATCTCAGCTTTGGCTTCATTATAAGCCTTCAAAATTGTTTCTAGTTTTACTTGGAGATCAGCCCTCTCCTTAGCTTCCTTCTCAGCCACTGCCACACTAAATTTTGCAGTTTCTAGAACTATGATAGTAGCTTCTACCACCCATGTGTCCTACACCCTCTTGACAATCATACCTCCAAGGTAACTGGACTTTGAGGTGTCCTTCCTTTTTATACTCTCATCTCTCTTTAAGGACCACATGACCAAAGTAACATTGTCCTTACTGAATGTCACTCCTTCCATGGGCTTGGTTTCTTTCCTTACTGGTTCAAGCACTAAGGCATCTACTATGTCCCATTTGGGAGGAATTAAAACACCAGCCTTTGACACCATTTCTCTCCCCTTTTCAGGAGTAATGGCTTTGAACTATGCCATCATTTCTTGCTTTACCTCTTCCTCCATTGTAGTTGCATCTTTGTGGGGTTTCTCATTCTTTTTTTTTCTCACATATTGCCTTAAATTGCTCAATGTTTTGTTCCAAAAAAATTGCATAAAGGACCCTGTTGTCACAAAATTATTATCACCCAGGAACTCATCACTAGCTTGTTTGATAGCAAGGTCTAATTCCTTTCCTTTGAACTCATCTACAGTCAAGTTCATCTCAGCACTCAGTGACTCTTTACGAATGCCCTCTTGTGTTTCCTCATAGGTGTAGGTAATCTCCCCGAGACTCCCTAATTGAAACAATTGCTCGGCCACTACCCGTTCGTCTCCCACATGGATAGGGGATTGGGAAAATGGATGAGCCATGGTGACAGTTGGGAAAATGGATCCTTTTCTCCTATTTGTTAATTCTGCCTCTTGAACACCCTCTATTTGCCTCATGACCTCTACAATTCCTATCTTCAATGGGACTTGATAGGGGAGAAAGTATGGGGTACCTCTAAAACCATAAACACTAAATATAGTAGAGACAGGGTATAAATATGTATCACCCCAATTATGAACAATCTTAATACCTTCAGCAAATTCTTTAGGCCCAAGGAATTCTAAAAGAGCCTTAGGGATCCTAGGGTTTTGTGGGCACAAGAGGATCCTAAGCCTAGATGCAAAACATCTATCAAACTTCAAGTAACTAGAATCCTCTCTGTCCCAAGACAAAATTGTGCTCCACAATTGCATAGGAATCTCTTCACCATCCTTCTCCTTAACTAGGTCCATTTCCTTGGCAAAATAATTAGCACCTTTGAACAAAAACATGTGCATAAGAAGAGAGTACCACCCAAAAGGTCTGTCTACCTTACCATTTTTTATCCCTATCAGCCCTTCATGAATTGCATCAGTGAGATAAGGTGCAAAATCAAAAGTTACTGCCAGAGAGGGGTGCAGAATCTGTGCTATCATTAGCATATAGTGAGTTGGCATAGTGGTTTCAGCATCTTCCCCAAAAATCTGACAAAGTGACCAATACATCTCTTTAGCCCTTAGAGTGAAAATATTTAGAGAGAAAGGTTCCATGGTACTAGGGCCTACAACAGTTAATCCTCCTATCTTGACAAAAAACTCTTTCAAAGGGCCACTCCTGAGGTTATCTTTCTGCACATCGTATAACTGTGCAAGTGTATGAAAATTGATTGGCTCTAAATAATTTGATACCTCACTGAGTTTAAACACCTTCCTAAATTCATCATCATTTATATCAATTAAATCTCCCCCATTCACATTTCACACACATTTAGCAACAAGGTCATAGTTATTTGCAATCTAGGTTAATAAATCTACATCCATAAAACCCCAGGGACTATGAGCTTTCCCACATCTAACTCCCATATACTATTCATTGGAGCAGAGGAATGTCTTTGGCCAAATCCCACTTTGAAGAGTCCTAGACCTGATATCCCTATCTATGAATCCCTTAGCCATTTCCCTTTATCATACAAACCATCTCCAATTCTTAAACGGGGGGCCTTGGGCACTAATTCTTTTACTTTAGCAGCGACATTTGTAGACATGGTTAATTGTTCTAAGAAATCATCACATATAGCTCTATCCTGATAATTTACCTTCCCTGTGAAATCTCTTTGAGGTGCCATCTTTGGATTATAGCTATTTCAATTTAGACTCAAACAGACCTCTGAGAATTTAAGCACCCAATGATACCAATTCAAACTGTAACTTTTAAACAATGTGCAGAACTTACTTGTTGCCTGAAGAAACTCGCTCTGCGCAATGGTTCCTCTACAAAACTCTTTGAAATGACATTACAATTTAGTTGATGTGAAGCTTAATATGACAATAAAGCAATGAATTGAAGCATTAATCCACATGCTTCGGTAATCAATTCGCAATTGAATTTGAAAAAAACGCTCCAATGCACTAGAAAGAAATTCTCAGTGTCCTAGCTTTTCGCTATTTCACGAAGATTAAAAACCTCGCATCTTTGCCATGCAAAAAAATGTCATCCATCAGATCCTAAAGAACATGCACGTCTCTTACCTTACCTGGGTCATCCTGCTTAAAATGGGCCCCACCTTCTTTTCGTTGCTTTGCAAAGGATAAACCTCGTACATCTCTTTCATGTGAAATAGCACTGGTTGTTGGATCTTCTACCATTTGCCCGATCTTTACTCTTTACAGTGACCGCTAATATTTTTCACTAACCACACACAACTGTCACCACTAAAGGTTTTTGTTGTTTCACAAAGGTTAAAAAACCTGCATCTTTGGGTTGCAAAATAGCACTTATCATTGGATTATTTTTGAGATGTGCAGCCTTTAACATCCCTCAACCTTCAGAGTGTGCCCTCTGCATGGAACCCACTTGCCTTATTGATTTCCGACAGATAACTCTTACATGTGAGCCACCCATTCCTCCAAGAACTCAATTGGACTCCACATCTTAACTACCACGTGTTTTACTTTGGCCATGAATTTCATTACCATCGCTGCTCAATCAAAGTGGGCCCTTCATGATCCTTTGGAGCCACATGTTTCTGATAGATTATCTTTCGGCTCAGCTAGGCATCCAACTATTCTGCCACATCATTCTCCATGTAAACGCTAGCTCATTTCACCACTTCGTGAAAGGTAAATTTTGTGTTGCTTCTGGCTGTGAATTAACACGGGTCGTCCGATCAACTCCAAGTTGATCGGTTTTTAAAAAATAGGAACTTTCTATATGTCGGACCCACCATCCTTTCGCTGCTTCGCAAAGGATAAACTTTGCGCTATTTTGCCCTACGAAATAAGGCAAACCATTGAATCTATCTCAAGATGCACCCCCCTTACCCTTCAAACAAACCTTTCGTTGGGCCCACTACCTTTTCGCCACTTCACAAAAGGTAAACTTCAGACACCTTTGCCAAGCAAAATAGCGCTGACCATCAAATCTTCTTGGAGATGATCAGTTTTTAACTGAAGGATTTGCCTATCTTTTGGGGCCCGCCAAGCTTTCGCTACTTCGTGAAGGATAAGTCTCTAGCAACTTTACTTCATGAATCAACGCGGACCATTGGATCTTGAGCAAGATGCTCAATCTTTAACTTCATTCTTTAACTCACGTGCCCGGGTCCACCATCCCTTCACTGCTTCGTGAAGGATAAATCTCACGCATCTTTGGGCTGCGAAACAATGTGGCTCGTTAGATCTTCTGGCAGATGATTGTCCATTAGCCTTCCTTGTGACCACTTTACCCGAGCCCACCACCTTTTCACCATTTTGCAAAGGGTAAGTTCCGTACATCTTCCCTTTGTGAATCAACGCTCACCGTCAGATCAACTAGAACCTGCATGATCTTTAGGAAACCCAACAAGGAGATAAAACTTAGGGGAAGGCATAAAAATAAAACATATTTAGGGACCTTCCTAGGATAAATGTAAAAGGGGGGACCTCTTTTCATGGTGGAGCGACCCTTCCACTTAAGTGGAAAAAGAAACATAGAAATAGAATGCATAGACTTTAGATAGAAAAGGGTAAATTGCAGAACCTTAAACCCTTAGACCAATACCCTCAAAGGCAAAAATGAAATACAAAGCACAATTTTTGCAGATTATAATGGATTAGAGAAAAAAATCACCCAATAATAAAAAAAGTGACAACAATACCTAACATGGCCTCATAGCCGAGACCCATCTTGCATTTCTTAGTTGCATTGTAGACTTAAGGGCATTCCCCTAAGTTGCACTTAAGGGGGTGTGTTAGTGTAAATAATTATTTATCATGGATATTATTACACCTTACTTAAGTTTACTTGGGAAATGCATTTCATAGTAGTTTGGGTATGAGACACTTGGGTGTTTGTTCCGCATTGGGATAGTGTGTGTAGGATAATTTCCAGTTTTTATGGTGTGATCTTGTTACTACTTTATCATATCCACTTATTGTGGAGTGATAATTCCACCTTCGGTGGGTGATCCACCTCATGTGGAATATTTTATTGTTTCTCCTACCTACCACACCTATTTTCTACCTATCCTTGTTTCTTATTGAGCCACATGTCATGCTTGTGTGCTCACATATCCATATAGCCTTGCCTATATATGCAGGCTCATCTACATTGTATGAACAACTACTGAACAACTATTGATCTATTGATCATTTATCTATTGATGAGAATACAGTTTATTCTTGTCCTATATTTTATCTCTATTTTGTACTTTTCATTGAGCTCTTGATCTTGGAAAAATCTCACAGTTAGTTAAGATGGTTTCAATTTCATCCGAACATGTATTAAAATATGAATTTAATTTCTTTGTTTAGAAATGTTTATTAATTTTCTTTTATTAAAAATTTAGTTGTTATATATTGTATCAGAGCTACCGCGTTCAACATTCAACCTTGGGCTCATCACCCAAACCTTGATAGAAAATTCAAACCTAGCCATCGTATTTCCTAGGACGTGGATCCAATGAATACCTTGGAAGAAAGAATAACACCCTATGTTTACCCAACTCTAGAAAAGATGGTTAAAGCATGACTACACATGTTGCTCCTCCCCGTCCGATACAAAGACCAAGGTAGAGACACTGAAGAGGATTTTCACAGAAAGACAACAATAGATTGTGACCAATAAGGTGGTAGTCAAGGTAGCCAATCTGAAGGAATTCAGAATAGAAACTAAACCTATGCTAGAAAACCCATCGAGAAGAAGGAAATCTAGACTAAATCTATGAAATGTCGAGTACCTACCCCTATCTATAGACTTCTACCTTTTTGTGAGTTTAGAGATCAAGAAGAACCTATCATAGGAAATGATAGCAACTCTAATAAGAGTCAAGGAAATTTTTTAATTAAATGAAGTAAACCATTTTTGGAATTGATAAATAAATTAAATTTTGGATTGAATTCTTTTGTTAAATTAAATACACTCTTGTTATGATTAGATTAAAGAAAAATTAAAATGAATCTAATAAGCATAAATTAACTCTCTTAATAAAGAGATTAGATAGATAATGGATCATTCTGAAAATAATAGAGGAGAATCCAAGACACTAATAGGGCAATGATGAGGCAAAATTTGGAAGCTATGAACAAAACTAAATCTAGATTAGATGACCTCGAAAGGAAGTTCAAGAGTCAATGAGAATCTAGGGATGACAAATATGAAACTCACTCTAGGGTTAATGCTAATAGACAAGATAAATCTAGGACAACTCGTCAACATCAGGAAGAACAGGTAGAGACCTTAGACTTCAATACCAAAAAGAATTAGCTAGCGGTTGACCTGTCTAATGACATGAAGAAGTTTAAACCCCTTAAGTTTGAAGGATCTTCATCTGGGGATGTCATTGAGTCTTGGCTTACTAAGATGGAGAAATTTTTTGACATCCTAAATTACTTTGATAACTCCAAAGCAGTCTGGGGTCCTTACCAACTCTTAAGAGGGGCCACCACTTGGTGGGAGAGTAAGAGGGCAGAGATGGATCTTAAAATAAAAAAAATATTGGGAATAGATTTGGGAGTTTTCAGGCAAAGATGGATTCCAAAAAAGTTCTACGACCAAAAGTTGCAAGATTTTCAGGACCTCAAGCAAGGGGAGATGTCAGTAAACAAATACTAGTAAAAGTTTACTAGGTTGATCAAGTACATGCCCCTTGTACATCAAGAGGAGAAATACCAAGTTAGGAAATCTGTTATGGGATTTAACCATCAGATAGGAGGAGGAATAGATGTACTTTCACCCAGAGCCATGGACAAGCTATATGAAAAGGCAATGAGGCAGGAACAAAGGGTGAAAAGGGATGATACCTTCTATGATAAGAGCTGAAAGAAGTTTAACTAGAATTAGTCCTCTCCATACTTTAATAAGAAGAGTTTCTAAAAAATAAACAAATCTGATCATAAGAGGGATAGAAAAGGGTTTAATAATAACAATCAGAAGTAATCTAATCATGAAAAAAGGATTGCAAAAAATGAGGAACCCCTAGTGGGTGCTTTACCTATGAAGGATACCACTATGCTAATCACTGCACTATGAAGGGTCAAGGCATGTTAGGAAATAATGCTTTAAACCCACATACAAATAATCCATTTCCTACATAGCCCATGAGAGAAAATCATGCATACAAGCTTATGAAATCACCATAATGCAAAGATCAAAATAGAAAACCCACAAGATAACACAAGATATATCCTAGAAAAACCCTCATGTGGGAAAAAACCTAGCCTCCAAAACCATCCATACTCCATTGTATTAATCAACCATAAAGCAAAATGGAGTTACAATATATACCTCTAAATCATCAAGCCGTCCAATGAATTCCCATGTGTCCATGCATGAATGCACACATCCCACACCATGCTTCACAAATGCAAACCTCCAAAGGACTCAATACAATGACAACCCAAAACCACTAGCCAACCTTAACCACTAAACATGCGCTTGCTTTTATAGACCCGATCTCACACAAAAACAACTTGTGGTAAAGTAAAACCATGTGCCACAAAACCATGTGCTTAACTACCCCTTGACACTGTTAGATACTTGGTTGGTCCCAAAGACACTAAGAGGGGGGGTTGAATTAGTGTCTGATCGATAGATGAAAGATTTCAACTTATTTGCAACTTTACAATCCAAATTAATATACCAGTAAGCAAATAATAATGCAGTAAAGAGAAACAAAAGAATAAGCATCAATGCACACCATAACACAAATATTTTTGGCAAGGAAACCCGGTAAGGGAAAAACCTCGGTGGGATTTGTGACCCACAATATTTACCCATTGGCCAATATGAATAAATATTACTCAGTACAATAGGGGCCTGCACATGCAGGAAGGCCAACTACCTAGAGCTCACTGCTCAACAACAAAAATGGAGTCACACTGACTACACAATTGGATGGTTAAATCCAATAACAATGTACTTCTCAAAATAGCATCTATAATGCTGGATTCGGTACTAGTTTAAGCTCTGTCTGATACCTCTACCAAAACTTTTCTTCACTCTGCTCTACTTCTTATTCGCTCTCAAGATAAATACATCAAAATGCATATATAATTATTCGCTATCATAACCTATCATATATTATTGCTTCCTTACACTACATATCATATTATCTGTTCAAATGACCTACAAGATCTCATACATATATGAGTCTTTACAATACATCATGTCGGCCATACAAATATAATATTACATTGCAATACATTTCTCATAAACAATATTATTTCCAAGTCGGCTTGGACTGCCGGTATAATCTACTGCCAATGTGAATAAACCTTGTAGGGACTATCAGTGTCGATAGATGAAGTATGTTGTCAGTAGAACCTTTGAACCCTGTTACCAGTTGGTTGCCATCAATGACAAAATCAACCATTCTCATCTGAGTGTATAATGCCAACAATCTCCCCCTTTGGCATTGATGGCAACACTCATGAGAAAAATCAAAACTGATATCCAAAATTTGAAGTCCAAAAAATAAGAGTGCTGCCTCTGAGAAAATGATCTCCTTCTGTATATTTTTCTCATTACACAACTCCCCCTTTAACATCAATGATAAAGGATGTCAAAAGTATCAAAAATTCAAAATTTACCTAGAAACTTGTTGTCGGTTATGTACAATCTGAAAAAAGTCTGCCAAAACCAAGTTAAGACCTTGCAAAAACTTTGTACTGCCAGAAATTACAGTCTCTATCTGTCGGATCATCCCGGTGACATAATGCATCTGCTGCTCCGGTGATCTTTCTCCTTGAATATTTGCCTTAGATATCTCATTCTGATGTGTTAACAAATTATCCAATATAGGACCAAGTTTGTTCTTTAACTCCTGGGTTTTCATCTTCAACCTTCCTTTCTTCCTTTCCAATTTCTCAATCTTCTCTTCATCAATATCCATCTCTTGATCCAAAACTGATGTGAGTTCCGAAGAACCAATCATATTGTCAGCAATGTCATCAAATTCTTTCAGTGTTTTCTTTATTTGCTCATAAATATCTTATGTTAGATGGTGAGGTTTACATGCTTCCTTGTACAATTCATTGTATTCCAGAATGGTGGAATTCAATGTCGATAATAATGAATCAATCTATCCTATACAATTCGTTATTGTTTTGTTAAAGAATTCATCCTTCTCCTTATTAACTCTTTCCTTAATGGTCTCCTCATTTATCTTATCTACAGTTTCAATATTAGAAGAAATGAATTTGGACAATGTGTCCAATTTACCTATAGACCCAACAATGTGATCCACCTTGCACACCGATGCAATCATCTGCGAAATTGGTAAAGCATAATCAATAGCCTTAAATGATAAGGCATTGCATTTTGTTATCTTCTTTATGGAATCTAATAATACATCAGTAACATTTGTTGGTCTATAATCCATAGTAGAAGTACTGGGAGGAGTGCTAGGTTCTACAATAACTTTCTTTTCTTCTCTAGATACTTGTTCAATTACCTTAACCTCTTCTTTATCCACTTTCTCTTCCTTATTTTCACTCTTATTCTCATTTTAATTCTCTGTCGGTTCTGATTGTGCCTATTCAGGTTCTTTTTTTGCTTCAGCCGGTATCTCAATATTCTGCTGAGTGTCAATAGTCTTGACTGGTGATTCAGGTTTCTCAACATTTATAGCTTCAAATTTCTTCTCCTTTGCAGTTTCCTTGTCCAATACAATATTGATGTCCTGAGTGTCAACATTCATTGTGAATAGAATGTCTGACTCAGAATCAACATTATATGTTTTCACTTCCTCTGATATCTTTTTAGGCTCATTTTCCATTTCTACCAGTATCTCTGCTACTACCGGTGGGGTGTCCTATGCCGGTGGCGGTAAGTTGTCCTTAACTATGATGTTAGGTACACTACCAACCTTACTCTTGACCTTATCTATTTTCTAGTACTTTAGTAAATGATTTATCAATTTTTTTTCTATCTTTTTCTTCTCTCTTCTCTTTCTCAACAAAGAATATATCCCATTTATCAGTTGTTTCATCTGCAATCTCTTTTACTCTGTCATCCATAAGCCTAACTTTCTGGTGAGCACTCACAAAAATAGTCCTGTTAGCTTCAGATATTAAGTCATCTATTTCATGGTCAGAATTAATAGGATGAACCACTAATAGTGCCTCAACCTTCAATTTCTTATCTAACTCCATAATGGACATTCTCTTTGCTTCAATTCTCAAGTATAAATCATTAGGAAGAACATCTATAACCTCAATAAGAACCTTCTTATATATATCCAGATACAAAATAATGGTCTCCTCAATGGTATCCTTATCAAAATCAATAAAAGAATGATAGAACTTACTAACATTACTAAGATTTCCTTCTTGATTTATTTCGTTTATTAGCTCTGTCGATGAAAGAGTGTCAGGTTCCTTTTGTTTCGGTTATTTCTTTGGTGTGACTTTCTTCTTCTAACCACTGGGCTCTCTCATAGGCTGTTGTTTCTTTCTAAGTGTTCTTTGATTTCTTCAGAGATGGAGCAGGTGCCGGTGAAAGAGTGTCAGGTTCCTTTTGTTCCAGGTTTTTCTTTGGTGTGACTTTCTTCTTCTGACCACTAGGCTCTCTCACAGCCCGTTGTTTCTTTCTAAGTGTTCTTGATTTCTTCAAAGATGGAGCAGGTGTCGGTGAGGGGTTTCTTTTCTGTCCACCCTTTTGAATTCAGCAGCCTTGTCATTGTTAGAATCAGATGAGGTAGCCATAGGGGAAATATGTGCTACCAGTTGTTATTCTCTTTTTCTTTCTTGTTCAACAACACCTCTCATTGGATCAAGTTTCAACAACCCCTTCTTAACAACTTCAACAAACTTTGAAGCATCTTTTATTACTTTGTCTCTTTTCTTCCTCTGCTTCTGAATAGTAACAGCACTCTCTATAGTTTCAGCATTACCAAAGATCTTCTCAGTGGGTTTCAGTGGAGCATCTAGTATTATCTTGGCATAATATTCCAAGATGTGTGAGTCCACTTTATAACCCATCTCTGTTATCTAGATAGTTCTAGGTCTAACTGCCTCCATCCATAGTTCATCTCTTTTAATCACAAAGCATATGTGTTTGTTGTATTTGTCTATAATTACCTGAGGGATTCTTTCCCTTTGCCTCATTTTTGCTTGAAAGTCCTTGAAATACTCTTTTACCAGTTTGTCACCAGCAAAACCTATGTCGGTAATTACCTCCTTTATTTGTTTTCCAACAGAAATATCATAGGCAAAGTCCTTATGTCGAGTACCAGGAATCTCATTTGAGAAATATATTGATTAAGCATACAATCAAATTCCCAAACCTCAATGTTCCCTTCTTATCACCTTTAATTTTATCCAAATTTTCTATCAATTCATCTTTCAACCATTCATAGATGTCAATTTTAGAATTATTCATAATCATCTCACAGGCACTATGAATGCATAAACTTAAAATAGAATTCAGCCTATTAGTATGAGCAACTTTGTATCAAATAACCATACTAGCATATTTGACATTGTTGTCAGTTATATCACTAACCATAAGTGATTTGTTATCTGATATTGCGTCAATTAGGTTCATAACCTCTTTGTTTGGAATTTTCATTTTCTTATTAGGCCTAGTTCCGGTAGAAGGTAAACCAATAACAGCCTTAATTGCTTCCTTAGTGATTTTGAAAACTGAATCTAACCACAAAAATTCACTGTGAACTCTGTTAAGAACATAATGAACAATCTCATCTAAAAATTCAGGCATGTGAATGATGTTAGTGAACCCTAAATCTTCAACAACCTTGTGTTATTGTTTGACTACACCTTGTTTGTCAATGATAGCATTCATGAACATGTTCCTTAAATCCTCAGACCCTGACTCTTCGATGTTACAGTGAATGTATGCCCTAGGGTCTTCAGCAAATGCGACTCCCTTCAAAATTTTAAAAAATGCACCAATGGAGTCATCCAACTTTTCTATCTTAGGGATTATCTTAAAGACTAGTCTAGGATGCTTGACATTTTCCACAATAGTAGGGTTTGCAATGAATTCAGGAATGGGGGATGAAGAAGCCATTTCGTAAGATAAATACCTTTGACTGTCAAATGTAAGTGAAAACCTTTGCTGCTTTGCTTCTTGAATTTTGACACTCAACTTCTATGCTCTTTGAATGCTTCAATGATTTGGTAAGTCGAAATGAGAAATTCAAGTGCTTTATAACCAAAATGTTTAACTTACAACCACAATAAATGCTTTGCCGGTGAAGTGAATTTCCAACATATGTGTCAGTAAAGAAGAATTGTGACTTCTTACCACCAACTGAGGGTAAATGCATGATCTTCAATTAGTTGCCTTAACCCTAAGGATTATTCCTTAGTTAGATGAAGAATCTCCTACCGGTGCAAGATTGCTCTATTCTGTCAGTGTAGAGACAAATTCATCATTTCTTAGATCTCTCTTCCTGATCCATTGTTTAGTGAATTCTTGCTTGATTTTATTCACCTTTTCTTTTCCTTTGTCATTAGATCCTCTGTTGTTTGTTCATACATTCTTGCTTCTATAGAATTTTGCAATATGCCCAATCTTGTTGCATGCATAACAGGTTACATTGTTTCTTTGAATAACTTTTCCATAACCTTGACCGGTTTGATTTCTGCATTGATTAGATAGATGTCCAAATCTACCACAAACATAGCATTTTACATTCATTCTATAGTTATCTGAGTTATGACCATTTTTATTGCATTTGGAACATTGACCGGTGGGTAAGTTTGTGTTCTGATTATTCATAAATCTGCACTGATTTTCTTTATGACCAAATTTGTTGCAATTAAAACATCTTCCATTGAATTTATAAGCATTAGGTTGCCTTACTAGTTTGTTGTGATCATCATTGTTTGCAGTTCCATAACTTTCTTCATGTTCAAATCCAATTCCAATTGTTTATCCATCAAGTTTTTGACTTTTCAGCATATCATCAAGCTTGTCTGAACTCTTCTTGAATTTGTCTTTGTATTCATTTGCAGTGACTAACTCATTTTCTAAAGTACTAACTTGTCTCATAAGTTCCTCTTTGTCATGTTGTGTGTGAATCAAATCTATTTTAAGCATATCATTTTCATAACTAAGTCTTAGAGATTCATTTGATCTATCATTAAGTCTTCTTGCCAAATCTTCCTCATTCCTCTTTCTATCTTCAATATTCTTACATAGTCTCATGGTTAAATCTTTCATCTCATTCCTCATGTTACTATTCTCTTGTCTCATTTTCTCTGCAATATCTCTGAGAGTTTCCATTTCTTCATCATCTTGGTTTTGTAGTTGCACATGTAATTCTTTTCTCTTATTCTTTTCTATAACCAGGTTATCTTCAAGTGCTTTGATAAATTCCAAAGTAGATTTGAGTTCATCTTCCAGTTTGATATTCTTCAACTTTTCAGCATCAAAATCTTCAAGAGCTCCTTCTAGCTATTGTCTCAAACTTTCCATCGATACCAGTTTCAGAATCTTCCTCAAGTTGTTAAGCTTCTGCAAATAGAGGACCAGGCTCTGATACCAATTGTTAGATACTTGGTTAGTCCCAAAGACACTGAGAGGGGGGGGGGGTGAATCCGTGTCTGACTGGTAGATGAAATTTTTTAAATTATTTACAACTTTACAATCCAAATTAATATATCGGTAAGCAAATAATAATGTAGTAAAGAGAAACAAAAGAATAAGCATCAATGCACACCATAACACAGATATTTTTGGCAAGGAAACCTAGTAAGGGAAAAACCGGTGGGATTTGTGACCCACAATATTTACTTACTGGCCAATATGAATAAATATTACTCAGTACAATAGGGGCCTGCACATGTAGGAAGGCCAACTTCCTATAGCTCACTGCTCAACAAAAAAAATGGAGTCACACTAACTACACAATTGGATGGTTAAATCCAATAACAATGTACTACTCAAAATAGCATCTGCAATGTTGGATTCAGTATCGGTTTAAGCTCTATCTGATACCTTTGCCAAAACTTTGCTTCGCTCTGCTCTGCTTCTTATTCGCTCTCAAGATAAATACATCAAAATGCATATACAATTATTTGCTATCATAACCTATCACATATTATCACTTCCTTACATTACATATCATATTATCTGTTCAAATGACCTACAAGATCTCATACATATATGAGTCTTTACAATGAATCATGTCGGCCATACAAATATAATATTACATTACAATACATTTCTCATAAACAATATTATTTCCAAGTCGGCTTGGACTTCTAGTATAATCTATTACCGATGTAACTAGATGTCAGTGTGAATAAACCTTGTAGTGACTGTCGGTGCCGGTAGATGAAGTATGTTGCTGGTAGAACCTTTGAACCCTGTTACTAGTTGGTTGCCATCAATGAAAACAAAAACCATTCTCATCTGAGTGTATAATGCCAACAGACACCACATTTAATATTGGGTACTAAGTTTTCTCTTTTTAAATATTTTCCTCCAATATTAAATAAATACAATATAAAATCCCAATGTTACAATACAACTCATCAAGTGGCCCCAAGAATATTCCAAAGGAATCTCTACATGTTACACGTCCATGTGCAACATAAAATGAATAAATATTCCATTATATGTCCATGGGAAACCACATAATAAATAAATATTACAATTACACCATTATTATGCAAGGTGTACAACATCTATTTTCCCAACACTCCCACTTGTTGTATACATTGCATAAGGGTCAATCAATGAGATATATCATCATATACATACATGTAGCCACATGAATCTCCAACATGCTCTCGTGCTCCATTAAGATACTTGCAATAAAACCAAGTGACCACCATCTCAAGCAAGTACTCCTCTCATCGTCCAACATGCCACCAATGGAAAAAAAGGACCAAACCAAGGTGAAGATGCACCAATCCATGAACACAATCATAAAATCTAATGTGATAACAAAGGCTCCAAGCCACTGTCATAAACCCACGTGATTGGAAATGACATCCACAACACATGCTAATGCGTCCAACCATCCATACCTCCCAGGTATAAAGAACATCAATAAACTCATACCAATATCATATCATCCCATAAACTGAAATCAAGCTCCCTATATCAAAACCTCTGAATGAAGAACATACATATCTAGGAACTCCCACTGTATGGGTGTAAAGGTGAAAAATTAGGATTTTCACCATTAGATGTATTAAAACCACTAATTGGCCATTACATTCAAAAGAGGGATGAATCCAATAGATCCAATCCCAAATCAAGGATGATAAGGATTGAACAGTAATTGGATTCAATGAGGGTGTGAATTGATTTGCCCTCTTTTGTGAGTTGAAATGTTGAATTAAGGTAAAGTGCTAAAAAATGAAAGTAAAATCGAGAAAATAGTGAGCTACAAACACAAGATTTTTGCACACACCTAGATCTGAGCAGTATATGAAGATTTGAACTTGATCCCCTAAATATCTCCAAAAATGTTGGGGTCATGGTGGTGGGTGCCCTGGTCCTCCTACTTTTTTGATTCATCTTTGTAAATAAAGCTTATTTTGAAGATCACAACTTCGTACCTATTTCCTACACATAGAAAGAAGGGGAAATAGATTGGGAATAGGGGTTTGCCTAAGTCAAACCTTGGTTTAGGAATTAACCTTGATTGAAATATTGCAAATACTAAAATAAATAATGGAAGGATATACCTCATATCTACAATGACTGATAATGATGCTTTGCTTCTTGAATGTAATCACATATGTTGTATGAAATGACATGAACATGACAAAACCATAATCACACACACATGCTTGCATATGAATGTTGTAGTTTGTTCCACAATGGTTGATGTAGACTTGATAAATGCTTGATTTTCTTATTGAAGACTTCACATAACCTACACTTTCACTTCACAAGAGGCTCCTTCAATCGCTAGAGTTGTTGGAGCCCTCAAATGAGGAAAAGAAAGACTATGTGTATGAAACCCTAACTTTGTCTTTGATCATATGCTAAGCTAGAAATGATATAATTTCACACCAAGTTGGATTTAAATATTATGATAGTGCCAAAACATGATGCCAAAATTCGAGGAGAAAAAGTTGGGACCATGGTGAATCACCATGGTTTGATCAACTTTTTTCCAAATTTTTAGGGATGTGAGGTATCATCATTATAATGTCAACCCCAAGTGGATGCGACAATTCAAGGCATTTAGATATGCAAAATTAGGCCTTGAAGATTGAAATAGGACATAATTAAGGTTTTTATGAATTAATTGATTAAAAGGATAAAATAAAAAGGGGCACTTAGGGTTAAGTGCCCAATTTTATGATGTGTGGAGTGATATAAGAGGACTTTCGATTTAATTAAATTAATTTTTTAAATACTTAAAATAAATAATGCAACTCACTAAGGTGGGTGCTAACCTATGTATGAAATTGTACCACCCAATTAAGGGCGTACAATTTATGATGCTACAATGGGTAATACCAAATTTGAAATGAATCTCAAAGCATATCAGTCTACCAATAACCGCTCATATCAAGGTGTGATAAGTAAAGGAAACATGTAGTACCAAGAACAATCATAATGATCCACACATGCAACTCACATAGCTGGTTACTCTCCCACAATATGTCATGGTGCAGGATCACCTAAGGCTTGAAATTCCCTTAACCAATTTGGCTTGTGAGACCTTCTAGTGGTCATGTAAATACATAAGGACTGGCTCTAGTCCATTTGTATGGTTGTTTAATTGAAGTTTTTAAAATTTCTCTTATTGGCAAGACCAACCCTGATCGGCAAGTCTTACCCCGATGAGTTCGCTAGAGTTTGGAGTGGTTGTATCAGGTAATGAAAGGAGCAATTTCAAGTTACCTTGATGATTAACTTGACATGTATTCAGACGGTGATCGTGGATGATCCTACGACTGTCACTATACAGCAATGGGAAGATGATCACCTGATAATCCCCGTGACTTGGCGACCAAGTGGTGGGGCCTGGCAAGAGAGCAGCTCAGGGGAGATAACGGTCGACCAGATCAAGTTTGATCCAACGATGGTCACTAGGTCGTGATGGGAAATTGCTTGTTAGAATATCCATCACGAGCCAGCGACAAAGAAGAGCTTCATTCTGGGTGGTTAGTGAGGTCGTGCTAAGGTGGCAGGGCAGGGACCCCGAAGCCAATCAGAGGGTATCACGTGGCGGAGCGCAGAAAGAGATCAAGGAATATTAGACAATCGGGATAGTTGTTTGGTTGTCTTGCCGATAACCCGATGGTGTAAAGACTGACTATGGGTGTGCACTCAAACCAGAGTCCAAAAGATAAACACTGGGAAACTGAATATGGTCTTGTCGGTGTATGTGAATACGAACTGACTCAACTTCTTGGTGCATGTGGGATATTGTGTTTCTCATGAATGTAGATTGTTGCAGAAGGTTAAATTTCAAATCGTTGGTGTAGTTGCAAATGGAAACGGTTGGTAACGAGATTAATCTCATACAATAGGAGGAGTTCCAAACAGAGGATGTATGTATAAAAAGAACCAACAGGCATCTGTAAGAGGCTAATGGTTAATCGTGAATCTTTGATCGTGGATCATTCATCGTTGTTTGTCGATTTCCTCGGAGAACACATTTTGTTTTTCTGAAATGCAATAGAGAAGTCCATTTTCTAGTTTTCAATTAGAGTTTCATTTATGTTCATTTCACATATGTTGTTAATGTAATTGTTTCATTTCTCTATTCTATGAGTTGTTGGTTTGAACCCATGAATAAATTCAATATCTATAAATAAAGCTTTCCTTTTTAGTTTTTGTTCCTTGTTTGCAATAATCAAATGGCTTTGACTTGATGATCCACAAGATGTTTGGAGATTGTCAAGCAGACCCAGAAATGTACAATAGGTTTTCATTTGAGAGAGACTAGGAAATGGCAATCGCCATTTCTGCATACTGAGCCTAGGCCAGCTTGGTGATAGTCCAGCTAGATATCTGTAATTTGAAGGAGATAACTTGCAAAGGAAGGAAACTGCTGAGAACTAGGAAAAGATCCAGAAGGCTAAAAGCCTAAAAATGAGACATTGTGTAACCATAGGGAAAAGTTTGCTAAACCAAACAAGATGCGTGGTTTTGCAAAAAGAGAGTGAATGTGTGTGTTTCCTAAACCCCTGCAAGGATTTAGTGAACAAGCTTACTTTGGGAGCTTGAGGAAGGTGAGATAAGAAAACATATGGTAGGGAAGCCCTTAGAAGTCTAGAGGGGTAGACTTGGAACCTGGAAAGGGATAGAAGCAAACCATCAAAGAAACCAAATTGATGGAAAACTAGGTTGCCTCCCTATCATATTGGTATTAGAGCAAGGTTAGACTTGGGAAGAAAGTAGTTGATGTTAGGCACTGAATCAGTAGGAGAAAATAGTCTTAGAATAGTGACCAATGCAGAATTAGCCAAGAAGGTAGAAGATTAGGAGGAAGAGAATAGACCACTGAAAGAAAGATTGCTAAAATTGGAGAGCAAACTAGACGCAGTTAAGGACAAAACTGAGAAAGTAACAATCCAGGTCAATGAAGGGAAGCATAAAGAATCAGTGGATGAGGATAGAATACCTTCTCTAGACCCTGTCCTACCTAAAGAACCTTTCCTTAAAGCAATTAAAACCTTAGGAGGAAAATCCTTAGAAGGAGTGCCACTTTTTTATGGGAAAATGGAGCCTGAAGTAGTTATGGAATGTATTGAAGGATTGGAGAATCACTTTGAGTGTGATGGAATTAGTGAAGCCCAAAAGGTGAAGGTAGCTAAGTCTAGATTGAGAGGAGAAGCCTTGAATTGGTGGAAATTTATCCAAGAAGAAAGACAAAAAGAGGGTAAGAACCAAATAGCTAGTTGGAACGAAATGGTAGCCAAGGTGAGGGAAGCCTATGTCCCTGAAGATTATGAGATCCAACTGCACAAAAGGAGACAAAACCTAAGACAAAGAGACTTGGATGTGAGAAGCTACACTGAGGAATTTCAGAAGTTGTGCCTGAGATCCAAGGTGGTAGAGGATGAGAGCATCAAGGTAGCCAGATACTTGAATGGCTTGAGATGGAATATTCAAGAGGAGTTGAGTTTTTTATGTCCTAACATTGCGCACAAGTTCTATCAATTGGCACTGAAGGTGGAGGAATAGAGTAAAAAGAAGCAAGAAAAAAGCAAAAGAGGAAGAGGTAGATGAAAAGATGGTAGAGGCCAAAGAGGCAGTTTTGGTGGAAGAGGAATAGATCAAAGGTCCCAAGGAGAGTCCAAAATTATAGAGAACAGTGAGGATTCACATAGCAAGAGCAGCTATAGAGGAAGGGGATCATCTAGCAACCCAGGAAGAGGTGGATCTAGTGGACTGGGAAGAGGGTCCTACTTCTCCACCATGAAGTGTTACAATTGCCAAAAGTTGGGTCACCCTGCCTATAGATGTTCAGAGAAATCTTGTTCATCTCAAGGAAGTGAAAGAAGAGTAACATATGCACAAGAAGATACAGAAAGCAGCAAGACACAAGGTGTGAGCTTAGCTTCTAAAGATGGAGAAAACTTAATGATGAGAAGAGCCTTGATTAAGGAACAAATCAAAGAAGAACCAACTCAAAGAAGAGATTTGTTTATAATCAAATGCAAGGTCTTTGGTAAAGTTTGTAGAGTGGTGATAGACTTAGGGTCTACTAACAATATTATGTTAGAAGAAGCAGTAAGTAAACTGAAGTTGAAAAGAATTCCACATTGTAATCCATATAGGGTCACTTGGCTCAACAAGGAGCAACATGTGGTAGTGAATGAACAAACATGGGTTGAGTTCAACATAGGTAGTTATAAGGATAAAGTCTTATGTGACATCCTGCCTATGGATGCTTGCAATCTACTTCTTGGTAGACCATGGCAGTTTGACAGAAAGACCATTCACAATGAAGAGAAGAACTCTTATTCTTTTTAAAAGGATGGAGTTACATACCATATTCAGTCCCTAAGTGATGAAGGAGAGAGTAGAAAAACTAAAGGCCCAAATGTGTTACTGGTAGGTGAAAAGGAGTTCATTAACACTCTCAAGGAAGGAGAAGGAGTGGGGTTTTCTCTTATACTAAAACCAAAGGAAACAAAGCAAGAAAAGAAGGTTCAAATACCTCATGAAGTGCACCAGATACTAGACAACTTCAAAGCAATCATAAGTGATGGAGCACCAACAACCCTACCACCTATTAGAGCCATAAACCATCAGATTGATTTCATTCTAGGAGTGTCATTACCCAACAAAGCAACCTATAAGATTACTCTCGAATAGAACAAGGAAGTGGCTAGACAAGTCCAAGAATTGTTGGACCAAGGGTTGATAAAAAAGAGCATAAGTCCTTGTGTTGTACCTACAGTGTTAGCACCCAAGAAAGGACGAACATGGAGGCTATGCATAGATTCAAGAGCCATAAATAGAATCACTATTAGGTACAGATTTCCTATCCCAATAATTGAAGACTTGATGGATTGCTTGGGAAGTGAAAAGTACTTCACTAAGATTGATCTCAAGAGTGGATACCACCAGATCCAGATAAAGGAAGGTGATGAATAGAAAAAAACCTTCAAAACTAATGAAGGACTTTATGAGTGGCTTGTTATGCCATTCGGTCTTAGTAATGCTCCCATTACATTCATGATACTCACGAATGAAGTCCTGAAAGATTTTATTGGTAAATTTGTTGTTGTATACCTAGATGATATCTTGATTTTCAGTAGAATTTAAGAGGAACATCTAGAGCATATTAGTATTGTATTGCAAAAATTGTATGATGAGCAACTAATAATAAACTTGGAGAAGTGTGAGTTTAAGAATCAGGAACTTGTCTATCTTGGATTTGTAGTTTCAGGAGGAGATTTGAAGATGGACACATCAAAGGTGGAAGCCATCACAAATTGGCCAACACCAAAGACAACAAGTGAAGTAAGAATTTTTCATGGTTTGGCACAGTTCCACAGGAAGTTTATCAGAGGGTTCAATGAGATTTGTGCACCCATGTTGGATATCATCAAAGAAGGAGTTAAGACTAAGTTTCAGTGGACCAATGCAGCTAACAAAGGGTTTGAACTTTTGAAACAAAAGGTAGCTACACAACCAGTACTCATTCTTCCTAGTTTTGATAAGTTGTTCACAATTGAATGTGATGCAAGTAATATAATAGCTGGTGTTGTTTTGAGTCAAGAGAATAGACCTATAGCTTTCTTTAGTGAGAATCTCAATGATGCCAAGAAGACGTATTCATCCTATGATCTCGATCTGTATGCTCTTGTCCAAGCTCTTAGGAAGTGGAGGCACTACTTGTTACCTAAGGAGTTTGTTGTTTACACAGATAATCAAGCTTTAAGTTTTCTGAATTCACAAGATAAGTTGAGTCATAGGCACGTTAAATGGGTTGAGTATTTGCAGTCATATACTTTTTATCTTAAGCATAAGAAAGGACAATGTAATAAAGTAGCAGATTCTTTGAGTAGAAGGCTACTAACAGTGCAAGAGGTGCAGATTCAAAGTATTGGAGTTGATTACTTCAAGGATTTAGACCCCAATGATGAAGATTTTGCAACCATTTACAAGGTTTGTCAAGAATTTTAGAATTACTTTCATAGTGACTATGTTGAGTGTACTTTGCAGAATGGTTTGCTGTTTAAAGGTGGACAACTGTGTATTCCCAAAGGATTGATGAGGGAAAATCTAATCCAAGAAAAGCACAATGGATGTTTGAGTGGTCATTTTGGCCTTAATAAGACATTGGAACTTGTTCAAAGGTTCTACTATAGGCCCAAAATGTAGAGGGATATCCAAAGGTTTGTAGAGTAGTGTATGGTTTGTCAGAAAGCTAAAGGTACAGCTACTAATGCTGGTCTTTATCAGCCATTACCTATTCCTACAAGGCCATGGGAATGTGTAAGTATGGATTTTGTGGTTGGATTACCCAAAACAAAGCTTGACAGTGATAGCATTTTTGTTGTTGTTGATAGATTCAGTAAGATGACACATTTTGTTCCTTGTAAAACCACCCATGATGCTAGTCACATTGCACACTTGTTTTTCAAAGAGGTTATAAGAATCCATGGTTTTCCTGTCAGTATTGTTTCAGATAGAGATGTCAAATTCCTTGGACATTTTTGGAAAACTCTTTGGAAAAGACTGAGAACTAACTTGTCTTTTGGTTTAGCCTATCATCCCCAAACAGATGGTCAAACAGAGGTGGTCAATAGGACACTTGGAAACCTTTTAAGGTGTTTGAAAAAATAATATGGATAGACTTGGGATTAGTTTCTTCACCAAGTGGAGTTTGCCTACAATGACAGTGTCAATAGATCTACTGGGAAGAGTCCTTTTGAGATAGTGTATGGTATGCACCCACAAGGTGTTATGGAATTACGAGATCTTGGTAATATGTTTCACAGAAGTGGTCAAGCTGATGATGTCGCTCAATCTATGAAGGAGGTTCATGACCAAGTCAGGTGAGCTCTCCAAGATTCTTCACAAAAAGTTAAAGCCCGAGTTGATACCACATAGAGAGATGTGCAATTTTCAGTTGGAGATTTGGTGATGGTACATTTGAACAAGGCTCAACTTCAAAAAGGGGTTCCCAACAAGCTACAAATGAGGAGAATAGGCCCTTGTAAATTTTTAGCCAAGTATGGCTCTAATGCCTATAAGATTGATTTGCCATCTGATATTGCTTTGTCTCTCATTTTCAATGTTGCAAATTTGGTTGTCTACAAGGGACAACTTCCCAAGGAGGATACACAAGTTTCAAATGTTCAACAGTCACTTACCGACCTGCCATTACTTTCTCCTTCCATGCCTTAGGCTGAGAAAGTGTTGGATTCCCGCATTCTCAAGAAGACTAGACAACAGGTCTACATGGAACATTTGGTCAAGTGGATGCATAAACCTGATTCTGAAGTGACCTGGGTCCCTGAATCAGACTTTGTTAAGTCAGGAATTGATCTTTCCTTGTTGTCGAGCACAACCACTTGACTTCTTTGTTTTGGGGGAGTATGGTGTAAGAGCACCTAAGGGTTGAAATGCCCTTAACCAATTTTGGCTTGTGAGACCTTCCAGTGGTCATGTAAATACATGAGGACTAGCTCTAGTCCATTTGTATGGTTGTTTAATTGAAGTTTTTAAAATGTCTCTTATCGACAAGACCTACCCCGATGAGTTTGCTAGAGTTTGGAGTGGTTGTATCAAGTATCGGAAGGAGCAGTTTCAAGTTACCCTGATGATTAACTTGACCTATATTTAGATGGTGATTGCGGATGATCCTATTACTGTCACTATATAGCAATGGGAAGATGATCACCAGATAATCCTTGCGACTTGGAAACCAAGTGGTGGGGCCTGGCAAGAGAGCAACTCAGGGGAGATAATGGTCGAGCAGCTCAAGGTTGATCCAACGGTGGTCGCTAGGTCACAATGGGAAACTGCTCATTAGAATATCAATCGCGACCCGGTGACAAAGAAGAGCTTCATTCTGGGCGGTTAGTGAGGCCATGCTAAGGTCGCAGGGCAGGGACCCCAAAGCCAATCAGGGGGTGCCATGTGGCAGAGTGCAGAAAGAGATCAAGGAAGATTGGACGATCAGGATAGCTATTTGGTTGTCTTGCCAATGACCCGATGGTGTAGAGACTGACTATGGGTGTGTGCTCAAACCGGAGTCCAAAAGATAAACACTTGGACATTGAAGACGGTCTTGTCAATCTATGTGAATATGAACCAACTCAACTTCTTGGTGCATGTGGGATATTGTGTTTCTCATGAATACAGATTGTTGTAGATGGTTAAATTTCAAACCGTTGGTGTAGCTGCAAATGGAAACAGTTGGTAACGAGATTTATCTCGTCCAATAGGAGGAGTTCCAAATAGAGGATGTATGTATAAAAAGACCCAACAGGCATCTATAAGAGGCTAATAGTTAATCATGGATCTTTGATCATGGGTCATTGATCGTTGTTTGTCGATTGCCTCTGAGAACACATTTTGTTTTTCTGAAATACAATAGAGAAGTCCATTTTCTAGTTTTCAATTAGAGTTTCATTTATGTTTGTTTCACGTATGTTGTTAATGTAATTGTTTCATTTCTCTGTTCTGTGATTTGTTGGTTTGAATTCGTGAATAAATTTGAGATCTATAAATAAAGATTTCCTTTTCAGTTTTTGTTCCCTGTTTGTAATAATCAAATGGCTCTGACTTGAAACTCCACAAGATCTTTGGAGATTGTCAAGCAGAGCCAAAAATGTACAGTAGGTTTTCATTTGAGAGAGACAAGGAAATGGCAATCACCATTTTTGCATACTGAGCCTAGGCGAGCTTGGTGATAGTCCAACTAGGTATCAGTAATTTGAAGGAGATAACTTGTAGGGGAAGGAAACTGTTGAGAATAGGGAAAAGATCTAGAAGGCTAAAAGCCTAAAAAATGAGACATTGTGTAACCATAGGGAAAAGTTTTCTAAACCAAACAATATGGGTGGTTTTGCAAAAAGAGAGCAACTATGTGTGTGTCTTAAAACCATGCAAGGATTTAGTGAACAAGCTTACTTTGTGAGCTTGAGGAAGGTGAGATAAGCAAACAAATGGTAGGGAAGCCCTTAGAAGTCTAGAGGGGTAGACTTGGAACCCAAAAAGGGATAGAAGAAAACCATCAAAGAAACCATATTGATGGCAAACTAGGTTGCCTCCCTATCATGTCACCATCCTCCCAAACAAGAGAGAATACATAGAATGAAGAGAGACAAAATGTAAAACATAACCTATCCTTCTACCAACAGCTCAAATAAGAAATATTATATCAAGTATGATCTCCTCCAAATTATCCCAAAAGGGAAGCCAAAACAATACCCAAACCCTTGTTCAATATCTTAGATCAAACAAAGATAAGTATCATGTAATACTGACATGGATGTAAGCCTCTCATAACCAAGAAGGTCAAACTCATAATAACCATTCCCAATGAAGGAAATCAGCCCACTAAACAATCTCCTAACATCCTCATAATGATATCATAGCATCCAACCATATGCACAAGAAGATAACCAATGCTATACATCTCTCAAAATGAACCCTCCAGAACTAAACATCTCCATAGCTCAAGATCCACATATATGAAAGATAAGCATAAAAATAATGCACTTGAAAGGGACAATGAGCAATACCTCTCAAGTAGTAAACTGCTAAGTAGACCAAGAGTGGGGAATGAGAATGCTCATCAAGCTATCCAAGTCGTCATGACTCAAACTAAGAACAATGTCCTCTCAAGTCCATACCAAGTGAATGTTCCTTAGTCTTCCTGCTAAAATAACCAACCCTCACAACACATATCTCTAATCACAACAAAATACTAGCATCACTTGCATCTTAATGTATCCATGAGCACCTATAATAGATCAATCCATGCCAAACTCCAAATGCAACATAAAACCATCATGAAGTCATCAAGCAAATGATTATACACTAAATATAAAGAGAACCACCAAGATCAATGTCAAATCTCCAATCACGAATCAAGAACATAAACATGACATCATGATCTAACCATCCCCTTCAAGAAGATAACATGCTTCATATGAACATATTGAATAACCATATCATGCCAAACCTCTAATTTAGAATCAAGAGTGCATCATGAAATAATATCAACCATCCTATCAAGAAAGGATAATATGTCAAATGAAAGCATGAAATAAACCTCAACCAAGGACTCCTTGAGCCCTCAAGATGTCAACATCCTCAAATATTATGAAGATCACATACTCTAAGTGAACATAACATGGTCTCAAGAGAAATGTATCATACCAAACTCTAAACTGGTATAAAGAGTAAACCATGACATAATAACATACTCTAAACTAGATATCACCTATAACCATCTCCAATCAACATAAAGATAACCATCTCATACTGGTGCACCTGCAAATCTAAAAGACCCTCTGCAACAATAGGATCAAGAGCTCCTCCAACATCTGCACACTAAGAAGATCATCCACCATCCAATGGTGAATACACATCACTACCAACAACTCCCACTGAACCATGATACTGAGTCACGCATGGCATCATGATAACCATATTCGACATGAAGATCATCCAAGTCTATACACCTACAAAGCAAAAGTCAATAACATCAAGTGTAACCATGAACTCCAACCCAAGAAGATTCATACAACCGCCAACAAAGCCACAAATTAGGAATCAATCCTACATTGCCAATACATCATTGTCAAAAGCTCCCACTAAAAGTGTAACCAATGAAACCAAGCTATCATGACATTGTGATAAACCACATGCTACAACTCCCAACACCAACTATCTAGGTACTATAAACATCATCCATCCTCTCATCCCAAAGAAAACATATAAATGTACAAATGACCACAAACAAGGCCAACTAACAAGTATGCAACACAATGAATCGATTATGTGGATATAGATAGTCCACTTCGACTCATCCCACTGAAAGTGAATGAGTAGCTAAGACACAACCTACATAACTCAAAGTTCTAATCATTGAACATGCAAACTCATCATCACATTAGTAAACTGCAAATTTAGATATCAAAGAGAATAATCTTATAGACTACATGACTCAAACACAAAATCAACATCTGATCTAATTTGCTAAACATGTCGACATCTAGGTACCATAGTCAAGGAACCAAATAAGCATCAGGTAGATAATCAAAAACCCCATAACATCAAACCAGATCACCACCAAATAACCACAAACATGACTATGTCGTGTCAATGCAAAAGATGTATCTGCATACCCATGACACCATAATCATCAATGATGCACTTGCACTCAACTATCACCCACATGAAACTCCAAGTCTCAAACTATTTCCAAACCATGCCCTCAAACCGAGAACATCATGTGTACCTATCACCATCAAAGTCCAACTCTAAAGAACACCTATAAACCTATACCAAGGAGCACCAAATTTGTTAATCACCTATAGCATCACAAATATCTCATAAAACACATGTACTCCCTCAAGGTTTCACCTCATGACTCATTTGGATGCACTTACACATCTCCAAAATCATCAAAATGATAAAATAGTAGCACCACATGGTAGTCAACTGAACATGCTCTCGAACGCCTATTTGAAATGCAAAATATGATTCCGTATGCAAAAATTAATGACCAAAACTGTGAAAAGGAGAACATCTGCCTTCTAGGATCTAAAAAAATGTCAAAAAGGAAAAATATGTGAACCAAACTCATACCAATCTATAGTTATTAGAATTATCTTTCCAATGAGTATAATAAATCCAAAATCCGACATCTCGGGTGAAAGTTATGCCAGTTGGAAGAAAACGTCCAATTTTGCTATACATGGATCATATGGACTTCAAAATTTATCCATTTACCTTAAATCCATTTTCCAAAAAAAATTACCATTTGGAATTCATTTTATTTCAAAAATAAAAAAATCCTATTTGGGTGGGGCCCATTGATAGAACCCCACCTCTCATCTTCCAACAAATAGTTGGTGGAAATTTAAAATTATTGTTTTATATTTCAAAACATTTAATAAAAATGCTGGTGGATTTTAATTTTTTTAACATGACAATTAAATTGTTTTAAAGCGCATTGTGCTTCGGCTGAGGTGGCGGTGGGGACCACCATTTGTGGCCCAACCCCACCAGTACCATCGACAGTGGGAGCCCCCCGTCGGGCTGACAGTGTACTGCGAGTCCTGCAGTATGTATTTTAGGTACCGCAATATTGCTGCAACCTGCGACAACTTGTGGGGGGTTAGTGGCCTTGCACCCCCCTCAAAAATATTTTTAATTTTTTTTTCTAATTTTAATTTTCCTAGGTACATTTTCTGATGATGGGGAAAAATATTTTTCAATTCTTTGTAGACGCCAAGGATAAATTTGACGACCATCGAGCTACCATCCAAATTTATTTTTTTTGCATTTTTTTCAATAGTAGGCAAAATAGGGCAAGTTTTATATCAATTTTCATTTCTCGGTCATCTTGTATCCAATGCTGAGGTTCATTTTTTCCTTGGAGGATATTTCTGCAAACTCCCCACAAAAACCCTCATTTAAATGCACATCCAAAGAAACCCTTTTGACCCAATATTTTCCAAACCCCGAATCTACAAACAACCCATCACAACAACAAACCTAAAGACCTCATATCTGTAATAAAATAACTTGCAAGTGTGTCTTATACGTTAATGTCCCAATCCTTTTATGCATATCCACGGCTTCCACTTTGCACCTCTTCCACTCAAGCTAGGATTATTATCCCAAATCAACCATGAAAGCTTTGATACCACTTGTTAGGAGATAATGCTTTAAACCCACATACAAATAATCCATTTCCTACATAACTCATGAGAGAAAAGCATGCATACAAGCTTACAAAATCACCAAAATGCAAAGATCAAAATAGATGAGCCCCAAGATATATCCTGGGAAAACCCTCATGAGGGAAAAACCCAACCTCCAAAAGCATCCATACTCCATTGTATTAATCAACCATAAAGCAACATAGAGTTACAATGAATACCTCTGAATCATCAAGCCCTCCAATGCATTTCCATGTGTCCAAGCATGAATCCACACATCCCATTCCATGTTTCACAAATGTAAACCTCCAAAGAACTCAATACAATGACAACCCAAAACCACCAGCCAACCTTAACCACTAAACATGTGCTTGGTTTTATAGATCCAAGCTCACACAAAAACAACTAGTGGTAAAGTAAAACCATGTGCTTACCTACCCCTTGACCCCACATTTAATATTGGGTACTAAGTTTTCTCTTTTTAAATATTCTTCTCCAATAGTAAATAAATACAATATAAAATCCCAATGTTACAATACAACTCATCAAGTGGCCCTGAGAATATTCCAAAGGAATCTCTACATATTACATGTCCAAGTGCAACATCAAATGAATATATACTACATTACATGTCCATGGGAAACCACATAATAAATAAATATTACAATTACAACATTATTATGCAAGGTGTACAACACCTATTTTCCCAACAAGGTGGCCAATAGCAATGAAACCCATTGTCGCCCCAACATTAAGTATTTTTGTAGAGGATCCATGCAGTAGTAGATAATAAGCAAGCAGAATACCCATTTACACCATTTGAAGTGTCAGGTAAGCTCTACAGTAACTCCATCATGGTGTTTACAGACAATAGTTCTAAAAAATATTTTATTTCACCTAAAATTCTTAGTAGATTTCCAAAAAGAATTGGTTACATGGCGAATACCTGGACTATTGAATATGCCAACCAAATGAGAGATTAGGTAGACTAATGTCTGTTCAAATCTAGGGTTGAGTTACCAGGATTCGTAATCGAAGTAAACCTTTATGTGGCTCTCTTAGGGTCTTATAACATAATTTTAGGAATAAATTGTCTAAGGGAACATAAGGCAGTTGTGGACCATTTCACCAAGAAGGTATAATGCAATGATGATTTAGGGAATCGAGTAAGCCTACAAGTAATCTAGCACATAGTTAAAGTACAACAAATATCCACCAATCAAACCAAACAATGCAAAAGGAAAGGTTGAAAGTTGTTTGCTATCAATATGGAAAAGGTTCATGAGCATGGGGATACTATATACTAGGATGACATGATGGAGTATGAGAGAAATAGTTACAATGGTAAAAGGACAATGGAAAAGGATGAGAATGAAGAGATGTTTGCAAACAAATACCTTTAGCTACAAGAATTTTAGGATGTCTTTCCTGAGGAGTTGCTCAGATTACCACCCAAGAGAGTGTTCAACTTGTTATCACTAATTAAAATGGGCTTTTCTTTTCCCATGATTGGCTATGGTTTGTTGAAATTTTGAGTAGGGCGCATTTTCAAATGCTTCAGGTCTATTTTAGGCTTTAAGGGTTTAAGGGTTTTTTATTTTAGATCCTCTAATGTTTGTTTAAAACCCTCTGGTTTCTATTCTTTCGTTTCTTTATTCACTTAAGTAATGGGTCGTGGGATCGTAGGAAGTGTCCCCCCTTGTCGTTTGCCTAGGTGGTCATGTTAATTAATCGCAAAAATTTATGCCTTATGTGTATTCCTCCTAAAGTTGTCGGGCCCAGTAACTAGTGCGCATCTCGCGGATGAATCTACAGCTTTCGCTATTTCGCTAGGCAAAGTTGCGCGTAGTTTAAAACCAACGAAGTTGCGAAAATGACATGGCATGCCACCTAGGCGGTCTAGCTGGTTGATGAGAGCAAGTAAAATGGCAGCACGCGACATAAGTCACAACAGTCAGCAGGTCAGGATTAAAGGCTAAAAGGCGGGCCCCAGAGGTGAGTCAGGTCGCAAGTTAGTAGATGACCTGGCAGATACAGCTGTCAAGAATTTACTGGAGCCCAGTGCTTTCTCTCGGCATATGAAAAAGTGATGAGTCAGCTCTGAAGGTGACTGGACACCAGTGAGTCAGAGGGTCCACCCTTCCCGAAGCCTATTCAGATGGTTAAATGTTGATCAATTAAAAAATGATCTGATGGCCTGCGCTATTTCGCAAGGGTAAGATGCTCATGCTTTATACCCTGTGAAATAGCGAAAGTGAATGAGAATTGTCCATGTGTCGTGATAGATGGTCATGTCAGCTCTGCAGATGACTGGACGCCAGGTGTTCAAAGTGAGTCAGAGGGCCCACCCTTCCCGAAGCCTATTCAGATGGTTAAATGCCAATCAATTAAAAAATGATCTGATGGCCCGTGCTATTTTGCAAGGGTAAGATGCTCGTGCTTTATACCCTGCGAAATAGTGAAAGTGAACAAGAACCATCCATGTGTCCTGATGGATGGCAACGTGTCCGACGACAGGTGGTCTTAGAAGAAAGTTGTGGGCCCGCCAAGGTGGAACCGGTGGTATAAAAGAAAGACATGCGGCCAGCATTATGTTGAATGCAAAAGAAGTTTCAAGGCCAGTGGTTGAGCGCCATGCAGTAACACATAGCTAATAGAGAAGCAAGACCCAGTGCAGAGCTAAAGCTGTTAGTTAGTATAACGCTCGATCAAGTTTCTTCTGATTGGACGGTCGGCACTATTTCGCAAGACCAAGCTGCCCGATAGTTATGCTTCGTGAAGTTGCGAAAAAGCAAAATGAAAGACTTGCAGGAACGTTGTGACCCATTGGAGTGAAAAATACAAATTCTCCTATGAATTCAATTTTCAAGGGACGGCCGAAGCATGCGGAATCAATGTTGTAGTTAAGACCCTGAATACAATATTTGATTTCCCATCAACTGGGTGAAGATATCTTTTAAAGAATTTTGAAGAGGAGCGGATGTAGAGCTATCTTCTTCAGGTACAGAGCAAGTCAGTTTAGTTGCAGAGCAAATTCCTTCAAGTTAAGAACAGGTTTTCTCATACTCCTGTGTAGCAATTCCTATGTGGTGTGTTTTAGATAAGATATTGATTCGTCACAGAAGTGTCTAGGAGTGGTATTTATTCCTTACATTTTTTAAATGGCTCCTAAAAGAGAATTTTCTGGCAAAGTCAATTATTCAGAAAGGAGTGTCTGTGATGATTTTCTGGAACAGTTGATATTGTCAACTAATTAGGCATCGAAGGCAAAAGAATTAGTGCCTAGAGCTCCCCGTTTAAAGATAGGAGAAGGATTGTATGACAAGGGTAACTGGTTGAGAGACCCACAGGTTAGATTGTCTAGGTAGGGGTTATTTAAGATTGGATTTGGAATGAGAAATTCTCTGGCCCCGCAAAATAGTATTTGGGAATTAGATGTTGGGAAATTGGTAGTCCTGGGGGTATTTATGGACATAGATTTGTTGACCCAAATTGCACTCAACTATGATCCAGTCACAAGACGTATTCGGGATATAAATGGAAAAACCCTTATTGAGATTAATGCTGAAGAATTCAGGAATGCTTTTGGGCTTAATGAGTTTACCAATTTTCTAGAACCCATAAATTTCAAATCATTAGCTCAAATTTACAGTGCATAGAGGAGTCATCTCAGGAATGAGCCTCTCAAGGAGTTTTTTGTGAAGATAGGTGGGTTGACAATTGTAGGATCCAACACACAAGAGCCCTTTTCATTGAGTATGTTCACCCTGAGGGCTAAAGGAATGTATTGGGCACTTTGCCAAGTTTTGGGAGAAGATGCTGAAGCAAATATGCCAAATCACTACCTGTTAATGGTTGCTCAGATTTTGAATCCTTCTCTTGCAATTACATTTGATTATGCTTCTTTCATTGCTGATGCTATCCATGGAGGGTTAACAGGAATAAAGAATGGAAAGGTGGATAGGCCTTTCGGATGGTACTCACTCCTGATGCATCTATTTCTTTTCAAAGGTGGTGATTACTTTGCCAGTGGACTGAACCTTGTCAAGGAGAAAGAAGGAGAAAAAATGCTGGTACAATTATGGAGTACTGTGTTGTCATGGGATAGAGAGGATGCCAGTTTCTTGAAGTTTGACAAATACTTTGCATCCAAGATCAGGACTCTCCTCTGCTCGGAGAACCCAAGAATCCCCAAGGTTCTTCTGGAATTCATAAGACCAAAAGAATTCGCAAAGAACATAAAAATTGTTCACAATTGGGGTGACATTTATTTGTATCCAGTCTCGACAGTTTTTAGAGTGTTTGGTTTTAGAGGCACCCCATTCTTGTTACCTTACCAGGTCCCTCTCAAAGTGGGAATTGCAGAGATCCTTAGACAAATTGGTGGTGTACAAGAGGTGGAGTTGACAGGCAGGGGTAAAGGGACTATTTTCCCTACAGCTACCATAGCCCACCAATTTGTAATAACAAAGGGAGGTTGGAATTGCTTTGAGGATTTTCTCAAGCCTTATCATTTGCCCACTGCAGTGTCTAGGTGTCCTGATCTACAAGACTTCTTCAATGACATGTTTAGAAAGAAGGCATCATGTAGAGGTAGGCCCCATCAATTTCAGTTTCCTGAAGACCTCATCATAAATGAGTTTGATCTAGATGAGAAGGAGCTAAGGAAAGAGAAATGGGTGGCTTATAAGAAAGCCTTGGATTTCGTGCATCAGTTTGATGCCAGCTATGACCCGTTGTCTAGCTTTTTTCCTCTGAAGGAGAAAATAAAGTTTTTAATTGTTTGCTTTGAAGATGTGATGCAGACCCTAAAGGAGAAGAGGGAAGCTCTTATCAAAAGCAACCCTGAAAAGGCAAGAATGATCCTAAGTAGGTTAGCTTCCAGCAAAGCAATCCCTCCTAGTGATTATACACTGCACAAAAAATCTAGTTATAGTGTGTTGATGCCTACAACAGGGGAGCCCTCTACCTCTAAAGGAAAGAGGAAGATACAAGATATCATTGACATCCAACAGAGCCCAAAGAAGCAAAGGGTAGGGAAAGAAGTACAATCAGATGCACCTTTGTATTCCCCATCCCAATCCTCTATCCATATAGGAGATGAGCAAGCAGTAGCTGAGCAACTCCTACAGTTAGGTAGTCTAGGAGAAATTGCCTACACTTATGATGAAGTGGAAGAAGGAATGCCAGAAGAACCCGTTGCTGCTGAAATGGATATTACCACCACTAAACTCAAAGGCCAGGACTGGGATCCTGAGATAAAGCAGGCAAGTATTGCCTTCTTGGCTGACAACAATTTTGTCACATTAGAAGCATTTATGCAGTTTGTATGGAAACAAAACATAGATAAATATAATGCTAGATGTGAAAAGAGAAAGACTGAGTAGCCTAATAAAGATCCAGCCCTGGTAGAGTTCAAAACCATCACCCCTGAGCAAGGGAGAGATATGGTGGCACAAGTTGGAGTGCTTATTTTACCCGACTGGGATATAGCAGACGCCCTAGTACTAGACGCAGTGAGGAAAGAGACCAAACCCATTGAGGGAATTACTTTCAATAAGGATAATGTTGCACTCGTCATGTGGTCTCTTAAGAGAAATGAGAGTAAGAAGAGCAAAGATACCCCAGGGTCAGATTACCTTGGTGGGATGATAGTGAAAAGAGTGCAGAGTATAGGGGTAGTGGAAGCTACTAGCACTGTGTTAGAGACTACAAAATTTAGTGTTGTAGTAGAAGAAAAGGAAGCCAAAGAGAAAGAGGCCCTCCAAGTCAAGTTGGAAACAGTTTTGAAGGCCTATAACAGTGCTAAGGAGGAGGTAAGAGGTAAGGATAGGATCATTGCTAAGCTGTAGAGCCAGTTGACTGGACAATACCATCAAGGTGAGTCTTCAACACTGATGATCTCCTCTTCTCCTACAAGACCTCCACCTACTAGCCCTATCATTGAGTTTCCACCATCTCCAGCACCCTCTAGCTCTCAAATGGTTGAAATTACTCCTCAAAAATTAGAAAACTTAAAACAGGGTCGGGCCTTATATGCAAAGAAGTATGAGGAGAGAGTAAGGGCTACAATTTCCAGTTTTGTAGATACAACAAATGCCTCATTGCTCTATAACAATGTAGGTAAAATTGTGGATATATGGAATGAGCTCAGGGGAGACAAGGCCATTTTGACACCTATTTTTGACAAATGGAGGCCTAGGGAGCAAGATTTAGAGTTTATGTGTGTATCCTGCGATGAAGCAAGGGCCAATCCCATTATTAGATCCACTTCTAACATCACTAAAGTTTTAGTACAATTAGTAGCAAAGGTGGATAATGTTGATAGGAAGGTTAGTTTATGCAAAAAGGAGTATACTGATCAAGTTTTTGAGTTGCTCCCAGGAGTTTTTGCTAGCCTAGATCAATTAAAGGACAAACAAATGTGGCTTAAGGAGATAGAAGCTAAATTGTCAGCAAGAATTAAAGGAATTATTGATCTTGATGATGCTTCTTTCTTTGTTTTGAAAATACAAGAGATAGAGAAAATTAAGTCACATTATGGTTTTCTCAATTCAGAAGTCAACAAAATGAGAAATTCTTGGAAAAGGTTGACCAAGACTAAGGATAAAGTGATTAATTTCTCATGGCCGACAGAAGAGGTGTATGATGAGTGGACAACCAAATATGTCACCCATGATTCAGAACAGTTGGAGAGCACCCCTGAAAAGGTAGAAGAGGTTGCAACCGAACAACCTGTTGAAGAAACTGCAGAGGCCGAAAAGAGCTTGTAACCTCTTTATTTTGAAAGAAATGATTGTAACAAACTCTCCTCGAGAAGTCTGAAGCTTTGTGCATCCATGTTGTTATAAATGGATACCAGGACTAGAGGAAAGGGGATCACAAAAGAATTGTAAGAAAACGCTGCAGAAATTTATCTGAGCTTTTCTACGTCTAATGGAGAATATTCAAAAACTTCTTGTAATATTTCTTGAACTTAATATCAATATACAGACCATCGGTTTTGAGTGAAGCTTTGTGTCATCTTCAAGTGTGTTTACAATCTATTTACTGTTTTCATTCTGAATAATCCAGGGTTATTTTGTTTGAATGGAACTGCAAAGCAATTTTTAGTAGAAGTGTTCGCTAGCTTTTCTCTTTAGGAGGGAAATTAAAGATGCGTGGATCACTCATACCAGTAAACTCTTTGGAAGAGACTTTGAATTTTGATGATCATAGCTTAATTTGGATTGCATAAGTTCTTATAGGTGTCAAGCATATACAAGGATTAATAGAAAACAAGCCAACGAGATGCATAAAGATATTTTGTTTGAGGAGTATTATCTAAGTTTAGATGACTCTGTGACCTTCGATAAGGCACTAGTATTGATTGAAGTTGTTTATTGCATGTTTTGTTGATTGAAATGTTGAATTTAAGTATAATTTCCATTCTTTGTTTTCAGTTAATTTCAAGGTGAATAGATCCACTGGTTTTCTGGAGTGGTTTGCTATTGGTTTATGTTTGAAAGTGTGAATTCAATTCACAAAGGTATACCCACCTGGGCTCTGAGTAAGTCCGAAGTGTAGAAGGTTTAATCAAACCTTGTCATATGTTGTCTTGAGAATTTCCTTATCTTTGATGTCTCTTCTGCACTGAGTTCAATCATATTATTTTAAGGATGTTAAAGAGAATCAGATTTTGAAGACAACAAAAGTGGCGACTCTGCTGGGGAGAGTTACAATAAAGATATAAATGCAGATCTGTGTTGAGGCTTATAAAGAAAATTGTTGTGTGTTTGTGGATTAGACTGCTTGTTTTCATAATTCCCATAGTTTTGTGGGTGGTGACTCTGTTACTTTTGAACCAGTTCTTGTGAGATACAAATATTTCTAAAGGGAAGACAAGCGAGATGGAAGGAGCAAAAAACACGAGATCATTCATGAAGAAACATCCTCATGAAACCTTGCAAGAAGGTCTGCTAGAATAGTCATGGAGAGGCCAGAAGAGATCTGTGTTGCATGAGCCATCAAATGTTGCTTGGGTGCAGAAAAACAATAATACTAGTAAGATGCCTAATCAACCTGTTTATGCAAAGTCTAATTCATCTTCCAGAGATTTAGAACATGATATCTTAGGTTTCCATTCAGGATTGTTTGGAAATATTGATAATGCATCTATTTTAAATCAAGATCTATCTCATGTTAGTGTTTCTACAAGAGATAGAACCAGTTCAAATGCAATTAGGCACTTCGTTCCTAGGACGATTGATGGGAACATTAGTCTGATTGACATAGATCAAGTTAATGCATCAGACTCTGAAGAAAACTTCCCTGATGAGGATAAAGTGTCTCAAGAGATTGAAGATTTAAATACAAGAGTCCATCATTTAATCTCCCTAAGAGCCCAAAAGGAGGCAAATAAGGAGAAGGAAGTTAAAGCCAAACTAATAGAAAGAGATAGGCTTCTTAGACAGATAGCTGATCTTGAAGTACTTGCTAAGGAGAAAGAAAAAAGTGATGAGGAAGGCCCTGTGATTAGAGAAATTCTAATCCCCAAAACTAAACAAGCTTGTAAGTCAGTAGCCCAGCCAACTAGGGAAGTATTTAATGACTTCCAGCTTCCTAAAGCCAATATAGATAAAGGAAAATAGAAATGGGTAGATGATGGAATAGAATCTAAAACTACAGAAGAGATCTCTCATAGGCTTTTAGCACATGAGAGAGAAATGGAAAGGATGAGGAAAGAAAAGGAAGATCTCCAAATGGAATTAGAAAAGGCTGAGTTAGAAGCAGCGAATCAGGAAGTAAAAAGAAAGATTAATTACTTAAAGGCTCTCCCTATTACATTCCCATCAGAAGATCTTAGCAAGCCTAATCCCCAACACATTTCCTTTCCTCAGGCCAATACTCAACCTATAGTACAAGCTAATATTGCCTCAGTAAGCCAAATACCTGTGAATAAATAGTGCACGCAAATACCACAATCTCCAATCCCAAAAGCTAAAATGACCATGGGAAACAACAATGCTATTACCCCTTTTCAAAGAAGACCAATCAATTTAGAACAATATAAACAATTGTTCTTTGATGGGATCCCAGGATATCCAAATCATGTTCCCACTAAGTTAAGAGACAGACTCCATAAATTTGCTGGGAACAATGCAATTATTAGATAGTAGATGAAGATGTTATTATGAAACTGTTTGTTCAATCCTTGGTTGATGATGCAAGAGATTGGTACAGAGGTCTCCCGGTTAATAGCATAAGGTCATGGGAAGATTTTAAAATTTGTTTTCAAGAGCAGTATGGTGACAAGACTAATTTGAGTTTCATGCTAAATGAATTCAACAACATCAGAAAATCTGAAAATGAAATGGTCACTGATTTCAATGCCAGATTCCAGAAGGCCATGCACAGATTGTATGAAGTGATGAGGCTAGATGATAACATGTGTCTTAATACATATTACAATGCATTTGATTCCAAGATGGCCTATATTTTGAGGGATAAGAACCCACATAATTTGAGAGATGCTTTTAGAATTTCCATAAATGTAGAAAGTAATAGAAAAGTATCTGGGAAGTTAGGAAGAAGGACAGATGGTAGATTATGGCAAGAAACCAAACAACAACCTAATAAAGTTGCTAAGGAGGATGATAAGATAGAGAAATTGGTTACGGCTATGAAAGATCTGACTGCCAAGGTTAGCAAAAATGATAAACCTCATTATAATTGGCAAGATAGACCCCCTAGATTGCATGATATGCCATATAATACCAATTGGAAGGATGGTAAACCCCAAATTGAGAAGCCTAAAATTGTCCAAAGTCAAGACACTCCAGATTCCTTGAAAGGGAAAAATATTCACAATATAGAAAATAATCCCTGGTCTATTGCTTGTGATGGACCACATTCTCCTCATCAGTGTGCAGTGGCTCAAGCTCTTGAAGAATCTATGAGACTAGAAGCAAAGCCTGACATTAATATGTTTGAAACCATCATAGAATGTGATGAGGAATCTGTGTAAAGTGAATACAGTGATGTGCTGGATAATGAAAAGCTAGTGCAAGGGCAGTTAGCCTTAGATTGGCATCCTACGTTGAATGTGGTAATAATTGAAGATGAAGATGTTCATCTTAGGAGGCCTAGTGAGGAAGAAGTTAGAAATCTCACTAAAGCTGCAATTGCCAAAGCAAAACATAACTATAACCTGAGAAGCACCAAGAGAGACACTGATCAGGGTGAGCCTGGTTCTATGTTTGTAAAGGAAGTTACAAAAAGGGGGGCATCAAGTAGTGCTATTACTGTTCCTGAGGTCGGTCAAGAAAAAGGGGAACAAGTTAAAGATGTACCCAAAGGCAAAGATGATAAAAATGTTAGTGATGTACAAGGAGTAGAGACAGTGAAAAGGGCAAGTCAATTCAAAATAGAAAGAGTTAGGGCTAATACTGAAACATGCAATAGTTCTACATTTGACATGGCCCAAGCTCTAACTCAAATAAAGGTCATTGTTCCATTAGTAGAATTACTAAAGATTAAAGAACATAAGGATGCAACTTTGTCTTTATTCTCTAGTATATCTTATAGTGACATAGTATTACCCACCGGTTCAGCTAAAGTTGGAAAGGATCAAGAGTTCCAAACCCCAAAGGTTTATGTTGGAACCACTATCACTCAGGAGCCTTCTCAGGTAGATCCCTTCTATGTTACCTTGTTAGTCAATAACCGGTTGATTAAAAACTACATGATAGATTCAGGAGCTGCTGCTAATGTAATGCCCTATGGTGTTGTGAAAGAATTAGGGTTATCAGTAACCACTGTGTATGGTAAATGCTATGCCATGGATAACAGAGAAGTACCTGTGATAGGTACAATGAAAGATGTAGAAGTAAAAATAGCAGCATTCCCTAAAGCCACTTACAAAATGGATGTTATTGTTATTGACACTAAACCCCACTATGGTATGTTACTTTCCAGGCAGTGGGCAGTAGCAGTAGGGGGAAATGTTCAACTCGACTTATCCTATGCTACCATTCCTATTAATGGTAATCAGGTCAAATTATATAGACAGCCACGAGCTCCTAGGGTAATTGAAAATGTAGACCCTAGTATGCTTAATTGTATGATCGATCTAGATCTAGATAACTTTAAACTTCAACCAATTTTACCTCAATTGAAGAATACTGACCCTATTATGGTCGAGCTACAAGCACAACACTATGGGTTGTGGCAGATGTATTTTGATGGAGCTTGTTCCAAAGAAGGATCTAGAGCAGGGGTTCTTTTTGTATCCCCATCAGGTATAACTTTTAAGTATTCATTTTTATTGGCATTCCAGTGCACAATTAATACTGCAGAATATGAAGCCCTGTTACTGGGACTTGAGGTTGCAAAAAGGCATGGAATCCAACTATTGAAAGTAATGGGGGATTCAGAATTGGTTGTCTCTCAAGTGAGATCTAAATATGCATCCAAGAATGATAGATTAAAGCAGTATAAGCATGCTATTTGGGATACTATTGAGCATTTTGATGCATTTTCTATTAATTGGATAGAGCGAGCAAAAAATATTATGGCAGATTTCCTAGCGAATGTTGCTTTGAAAAATGATGATGCAACGCTAACTGGTATTTCCACTGTGGAAATAAAATCTAGGCCTGCTATTCCTGATAATGTGTACAATTGGCAAGTTTTTGCTAATGATGAAGACATTCTTAGGTTTATCCAATGTGTTCATGATTATGATGGACAAAAGATTGATTGTAATGCATTGGTGGAAGTGGTAGACGATAGAGAGACAATGTTTGGGAATGATGTGGTCCAGTTGGAAACCAATGAGATACCTAAAGGGTTGGTGGAGCTGGAGAGCATGTTTAGTTATAATGATAGTCACTTACATCAGCAGTCTACCACCAAGTTGGAAGAGTTAGAGGAGGTAAACCTGGGGACAGAATCATCCCCTAAGTTGGTATATATTGGAAAGAAGCTACCCCCTCATGTCAAGACTAACCTTATTAATTTATTGAAAAGGTATAAACATGTCTTTGCTTGGTCTTATGAAGACCTAAAGGCATATAGACAAGATCTTTTTCAGCATGAAGTTCCTTTACTTCTAGATGGTAAGCCTTTCAGACAGAAACAAAGGCCTATCAATCCCTTGTTAGAAACTAAAATGCAAGAAGAGTTGACCAAATTGAGAGAAAGGGGGATTATCAAACCAATAAGGCATTCTTCATGGGTCTCCAATCTGGTCCCAGTGAGGAAGAAGAATGGAGACATCAGATTGTGTGTAGATTTTAGGAATTTAAATGTTGCTTCCTTGAAAGATAACTACTCATCCCCAAATATGGAAGCCATGCTACAGAGAGTGACAGGATGTGATCTTTTATCCAAGATGGACGGTTTCTCAGGATATAATCAAGTGTTGGTAAAGGAGTCTGAATAGTTTAAGATAGCTTTCACTACTCCATGGGGAACTTATGTATATGTGAGAATGTTGTTCGGATTAAAGAATGCAGGAGCTACATTTCAAAGAGCTATGGATGTAGCTTTCAAAGAATTCATTAACATCATCATGGTGGTTTATCAAGATGATCTAACTTATTTCTCTAAGAAGGCTGATGATCATTTTGGACATCTAGAGAAGGTGTTCAATAAAGCCTTGGAATTTGGTGTATCACTAAATCCCAAGAAATGTCATTTTGGAGTCACTGAGGGAAAGCTACTAGGACACATAGTTTCCAAGGAGGGGGTAAGGATAGACCCTAAGAGAATTGAAGCAATCAATAAGGTGTCTGAACCTAAAAATGTGAAAGGTATTCAATCTTTTTTAGGTAAAGTAAATTTTGTTAGGAGATTCATTGCAAACTTCGCAGAGATAGTGAAGCCTATCGTCAAGTTGCTTAAGAAGGATACAAAATTTTATTGGGATCAAGAAGCTTCAAAAGATTTTGCTGAGATTAAGAAGGCAATCCAGGAGGCACCAGTGTTGAAATCTCTTAATTACAGTAAGCCTTTTTCTCTATTTTCTTTTGCTTCATATCATACGGTGGCTGCAGTATTGCTACAAAAGGACAATGAAGGATATGAACATCCCATAGCCTTCTATAGTAAGTCTTTGCAGGTGGCAAAACTAAAATATGAGACCATGGAGAAACAAGCTTATGCCCTAGTTAAAGCTATTAAGGCTTTTAGGCCATATTTAGTGAATGCAAATATCATTGCCTATGTCCCACATGCTGCAGTTAAAGATATTTTGTCTCAGTCTGAGGTTACTAGGAAGAGATGCAGATGGATCAATAGAATTCAGGAATTCAACTTGGAGATAAAGATCACCAAATTGGTGAGAGGTTTAGGTTTGGCTAAGCTCATGACTGAGTCGAATCTCATGAATGTAGAAATACATAATGTTGAGGTTAGAGATGCTTTAGTCACTAGTATTGAGAGGCAACCCTGGTACACAGAGATAGTCCAAATTTTTAGAGGTGCTACATTCCCAGAAGAAATGACACACAATCAGAAAAGAACTCTGAAACTCAAGTCCCAAAAATATGTGCTCATTCAAGGTGATCTTTTCTAGAGGAAAAGAGATGGAGAGTTACTAATGTGTTTGGATGAATTTCAAGCTAAATAGGTGTTGACTAAAATGCATGATGGAGTATGTGGAGGTCACTACTCTACTAAGACTACTGCTGGTAAGATAATCTGGGCTGGGTACTATTGGCCCACTTTATTTAAAGATACTCATGCATATGTTCAGAAATGTGACCCATGTCAGAAATTCTCATCCAAGATCAAGTATGAAGGAGCCCTACCCCTAAATCCAGTCTCTATAGAAGCTCCTTTTGTCTAGTGGGGCATTGATTTTATTGGAGAGATTGTTGAGAGGTTAGGGAGAGGTCACAGATGGATCATTGTGGCCACTGATTATTTCACCAAATGGATAGAAGCCATTCCTACAAGAAGAGATACTAGTAAAGTTGTCATTGATTTCCTGATGGATAATGTCATAACTAGATTTGGAACACCTGCAAAATTGATGATGGATAATGCCATGTGTTTCAGATCAGAAGAGTTTGTAAGCTTTTGTACTAGTCATGGTATACTCATGTCATACTCTTCACCTTATCACCCTCAGGGGAATGGACAAGCAGAATCCAGCAATAAAAGCCTGTTGAATATCATTAAGAAAATCCTAGAAGAGAATAAAAGATCTTGGGATCAAAAACTGAAGTTAGCTCTATGGGAAGATAGAATAACAGTTAAGAAATCCATTGGAATGTCACCTTTTGAATTAGTCTATGGTGCCCAAGCCAGATTGCCGGTAAATAACCTTCTTCCAGTGTATAAATTTTTGCAAAATGAGGACATGGAGATATCTGAACCAATGGAAAATAGAATGATCCAAATTGTAGAAATGGAGGAGATTAGGACTTCTGCTCATAGGAGAAATCAGAAGATCCAGTTGCAGTCAAAATATCTTTTTGATAAAAGGACATCATTAAGGAAGTTTCAAATTGATGACATGGTTCTTCAGTGGAATGCAAAAGGACAGGATAAGGGAAAGCACAAGAAATTTGAATCACTGTGGATTGGCCCTTTTGTGGTTTGTGACTTAAATGGCAAGGATTCATATTTCTTGAAGAATATGAATGATGAAATGCAGGAATTTCTAGTGCATGGACAATTCCTGAAGCATTATTTCTCTTAATGTCCATGCACGGTAGGTCCTTTGTTTGTACATATTTTGTTCCTTTCCTACTTTTTTGTTTTGGTCTATGTTTTGGTCTATTTCTCTAGAGTTTCTGAGTTTTCTTGTGTTGACCTTGCGATCAACCATCCCCAGTCAGAGCCATTGTTATCACTAATTAAAATGGGCTTTTCTTTTCCCATGATTGGCTATGGTTTGTTGAAATTTTGAGTAGGTCGCATTTTCAAATGCTTCAGCTCTATTTTAGGCTTTAAGGGTTTAAGGGTTTTTGATTTTAGATCCTCTAATGTTTGTTTAAAACCCTCTGGTTTCTCCTCTTTCGTTGCTTTATTCACTTAAGTAATGGGTCGTGGGATCGTAGGAAGTGCCCCCCCTTGTCATTTGCCTAGGCGGTCATGTTAATTAATTGCAAAAATTTATGCCTTATGTGTATTCCTCCTAAAGTTGTCGGGCCCAGTAACTAGTGCACATCTCGCGGATGGTTCTACGGCTTTCGCTATTTCGCTAGGCGAAGTTGCGCATAGTTTAAAACCAGTGAAGTTGTGAAAATGACATGGCATGCCACCTAGGTGGTCTAGCTAGTTGATGAGAACAAGTAAAATGGTGGCACGCAGCATAAGTCACAATAGTCAGTAGGTCAGGATTAAAGTCTAAAAGGCGGGCCCCAGAGGTGAGTCAGGTCGCAAGTTAGGAGATGACTTGGCGGATACAGCTGTCAAGATTTTACTGGAGCTCAATGATTTCTCTCGGCATATGAAAAAGCGACGAGTCAGCTCTGAAGGTGACTGGACGCCAGTAAGTCAGAGGGCCCACCCTTCCCGAAGCCTATTCAGATGGTCAAATGTCGATCAATTAAAAAATGATCTGACGGCCCGCGCTATTTCGCAAGGGTAAGATGCTCGTGCTTTATACCCTACGAAATAGCGAAAGTGAACGAGAACTGTCCATGTGTCATGATAGATGGTCATGTCAGCTCTGCAGATGACTGGACGCTAGGTGTTCAAAGTGAGTCAGAGGGCCCACCCTTCCTGAAGCCTATTCAGATGGTTAAATGTCGATCAATTAAAAAATAATCTGACGGCCCGCGCTATTTTGCAAGGGTAAGATGTTCGTGCTTTATACCCTATGAAATAGCAAAAGTGAACGAGAACCGTCCATGTGTCGTGATGGATGGCAACGTGTCCGGCGACACGTGGTCTTAGAAGAAAGTTGTGGGCCTGCCAAGGTGGAACCGGCGGTATAAAAGAAAGACATGCGGCCAGCATTAAGTTGAATGTGAAAGAAGTTTCAAGGCCAGTGGTTGAGTTCCATGCAGTAACACATAGCCAATAGAGAAGCGGGACCCAGCATGGAGCCAAAGCTATTAGTTAGTATAACGCTCGATCAAGTTTCTTTTGATCGGACGGTCGGCGCTATTTCGTAGGACCAAGCTGCCCGATAGTTATGCTTCACGAAGTTGTGCAAAAGAAAAATGAAAGACTTGTAGGAACATTGTGACCCGTTGGAGCGAAAAATACGAATTCTCCTATGAATTCAATTTTGAAGGGACGGCCGAAGCATGCGAAATCAATGTTGTAGTTAAGACCCTGAATACAATATTTGCTTTCCCATCAACCGGGTGAAGATATCTTTTAAAGAATTCTATAGAGGAGCGGATGCAAAGCTATCTTCTTCAGGTACAGAGCAAGTCAGTTCAGTTGTATAGCAAATTCCTTCAAGTTAAGAACAGGTTTTCTCGTACTCCTGTGTAGCAATTCCTATGTGGTGTGTTTTAGATAAGATATTGATTCGTCACAGAAGTGTCTAGGAGTGGTATTCATTTCTTACATTTTTTAAATGGCTCCTAAAAGAGAATTTTCTAGCAAAATCAATTATTTAGAAAGGAGTGTCTGTGATGATTTTCTAGAATAGTTGACGTTGTCAACTAATCAGGCATCAAAGGCAAAAGAATTAGTGCCTAGAGCTCCCCGTTTAAAGATAGGAGAAGGACTGTATGACAAGGGTAACTAGTTGAGAGACCCACAGGTTGGATTGTCTAGGTTGGGGTTATTTAAGATTGGATTTGGAATGAGAAATACTTTGACCCCGCAAAACAGTATTTGGGAATTAGATGTTGGGAAATTGGTAGTCCTAGGGGCATTTATGGACATAGATTTGTTGACCCAAATTGCGCTCAACTATGATCCAGTCACAAGAAGTATTCGGGATATAAATGGAAAAACCCTTATTGAGAGTAATGCTGAAGAATTCAGTAATGCTTTTGGGCTTAATGAGTTTACCAATTTTCTAGATCCCATAAATTTCAAATCATTAGCTCAAATTTATAGTGCACAGAGGAGTCATCTCAGGAACAGGCCTCTCAAGGAGTTTTTTGTGAAGATAGGTGGGTTGACAGTTGTAGGACCCAACACACAAGAGCCCTTTTCATTGAGTATGTTCACCCTAAGGGATAAAGGAATGTATTGGGCACTTTGCCAAGTTTTGGGAGAAGATGCTGAAGCAAATATGCCAAATCACTACCTGTTAATGATTGCTCAGATTGTGAATCCTTCTCTTGCAATTACATTTGATTAAGCTTCTTTCATTGCTGATGCTATCCATGGAGGGTTAATAGGAATAAAGAATGGAAAGGTGGATAGGCCTTTTGGATGGTACTCACTCCTGATGCATCTATTTCTTTTCAAAGGTGGTGATTACTTTGCAAGTGGACTGGACCTTGTCAAGGAGAAAGAAGGAGAAAAAATGTTGGTACAATTATGGAGTACTGTGTTGTCATGGGATAGAGAGGATGCCAGTTTCTTGAAGTTTGACAAATACTTTGCATCCAAGATCAGGACTCTCCTCTGCTCGGAGAACCCAAGAATCCCCAAGGTTCTTCTGGAATTCATAAGACCAAAAGAATTCACAGAGAACATAAAAATTGTTCACAATTGCGGTGACATTTATTTGTATCCAGTCTCGACAGTTTTTAGAGTGTTTGGTTTTAGAGGCACCCCATTCTTGTTACCTTACCAGGTCCCTCTCAAAGTGGGAATTGTAGAGATCCTTAGACAAATTGGTGGTGTACAAGAGGAGGAGTTGACAGGCAGGGGTAAAGGGACTATTTTCCCTGCAGCTACCATAGCCCACCAATTTGTAATAACAAAGGGAGGTTGGAATTGCTTTGAGGATTTTCTCAAGCCTTATCATTTGTCCACTGCAGTGTCTAGGTGTGCTGATCCAGAAGACTTCTTCAACGACATGTTTAGAAAGAAGGCAGCATGCAGAGGTAGGCCCCATCAATTTCAGTTTCCTGAAGACCTCATCAGAAATGAGTTTGATCTAGATGAGTAGGAGATAAGGAAAGAGAAATGGGTGGCTTATAAGAAAACCTTGGATTTCGTGCATCAGTTTGATGCCAGCTATGACCCATTGTCTAGCTTTTTCCCTCTGGAGGAGAAAATAAAGTTTTTAATTATTTGCTTTGAATATGTGATGCAGACCCTGAAGGAGAAGAGGGAAGCTGTAATCAAAAGAAACCCTAAAAAGGCGAGAATAATCCTAAGTAAGTCAGCTTCTAGCAAAGCAATCCCTCCTGGTGATTATACACTGCACAAAAAATCTAGTTATAGTGTGTTGATGCCTACAACAGGGGAGCCCTCTACCTCTAAAGGAAAGAGGAAGATACAAGATGTCATTGACATCCAAGAGAGCCCAATGAAGAAAAGGGTAGGGAAAGAAGTACAATCGGATGCACCTTTGTATTCCCCATCCCAATCCCCTATCCATATAGGAGATGAGCAAGCAGTACCTGAGCAACTCCTACAGTTAGGTAGTCTAGGGGAAATTGCCTACACTTATGATGAAGTGGAAGAAGGAATGCCAGAAGAACCCCTTGTTGCTGAAATGGATATTACCACCACTGAACTCAAAGGCCAGGAGTGGGATCCTGATATAAAGCAAGCAAGTAATGCCTTCTTGGCTAACAACAATTTTGGCACATCAGAAGCATTTATGCAGTTTGTATGGAAACAGAACATAGATAAATATAATGCTAGATATGAAAAGAGAAAGGCTGAGCAGCCTAATAAAGATCTAGCCCTGGTAGAAGAGGAAATAAAGCAAGAGATGATGGAAGAGTTCAAAACCATCACCCCTGAGCAAGTGAGAGATATGGTGGCACAAGTTGGAGTGTTTTTTTACCCGAGTGGGATATAGCAGATGCCCTGGTACTAGACGCAGTGAGGAAAGAGACCAAACCCATGGAGGGAATTACTTTCAATAAGGATAATGCTGCACTCATCATGTGGTCTCTTAAGAGAAATGAGAGTAAGAAGAGCAAAGATACCCAAGGGTCAGATTACCTTGGTGGGATGATGGTGAAAAGAGTGCAAAGTATAGGGGTAGTGGAAGCTGCTAGCACTATGTTAGAGACTGCAAAATTTAGTGTTGCAGTAGCAGAAAAGGAAGCCAAAGAGAAAGAGGCCCTCCAAGTCAAGTTGGAAATAGTTTTGAAGGCCTATAACAGTGCTAAGGAGGAGGTAAGAGGTAAGGATAGCATCATTGCTAAGCTGCAGAGCCAATTGACTGGACAATACCATAAAGGTGAGTCTTCAACACTGATGATCTACTCTTCTCCTGCAAGACCTCCACCTACTAGCTCTATCATTGAGTTTCCACCATCTCGAGCACCCTCTAGCTCTCAAATGGTTGAAATTACTCCTCAAGAATTAGAAAACTTAAAACAAGCTCAGACCTTATATGCAAAGAAGTATGAGGAGAGAGTAAGGGCTACAATTTCCATTTTTGCAGATACAATGAATGCCTCATTGCTCTACAACAATGTAAGTAAAATTGTGGATATATGGAATGAGCTCAGGGGAGACAAGGCCATTTTGACACCTATTTTTGACAAATGGAGGCCTAGGGAGCAAGATTTAGAGTTTATGTGTGTATCCTGTGATGAAGCAAGGGCCAATCCCATTATTAGATCCACTTCTGACATCACTAAAGTTTTAGTACAATTAGCAGCAGAGGTGGATAATGTTGATAGGAAGGTTAGTTTATGCAAAAAGGAGTATACTGATCAAGTTTTTGAGTTGCTCCCAGGAGTTTTTGCTAGCCAAGAGTTGAACCGGTATCTAAGGTTCCCTACCAGATGATGATAATGGAGCTAACCATGTTAAAAGCACAATTGCGAGAACTCATAAAGAAGGGATTAATTTGACCAATTGCATCACCATGAGGATGTTGGCATTGAAAAAACTAGTTAATCCAAAGAACCAATATATTTGCTAAGATTTGTCATTGATATCTAACACTAACCGACGGAGTGGTACTAGTGGAGTGGTGTATCTCAGTAGAAAAGGTGAAGACTTGTAAACAACGTGGAAACCACATAAGAGACAAATGATCAAGGTTCAATCAACTCAAGGGAAGACAGACTAAGCTAACTGGTCTGTCACTCAAGAAGATTGGTGTTGAGGTCAGATTTTCAAACTGGTCATTCTGATCATGATGAAGTCACAAAAGGTGACTTAGGCAAGAAGGCTTACAGTTGTATGCAAACTGGAACCTCATTAGCAAACAGGAAAAGAGGCTTGATGGAAGCACTGCTAACTGACATCAAAGGATGAAGTGATAATAAAGAGTGAAGTGGTATACCAATACACTGGTGAAGTAGAAGGAAGATATGTGGTCACCATAAATCTTGGAGTGGTGATCGATTACACAGTTGTGATGGAAAAAGGTGAGTTGGTGAGCTTGTGTCTATGCCAAACTAAAGGTTGGTGAAGTCAACTTCAGTCATGCAGTTAAGCCATGATTACTTGTGAATTTTTTGGTTCGCATTTAAATGACTGAACTCGACCCAGAAGTCACTATTTTTGGGGGATGCAGTGGCAGAATTGGTTGAGTAGTTGGCAGAATTGTTGTAGGGCATGCAGAGCAAGAGCGGGAAGATTTGAATTCTAAATCTACCTAAATCTATGATTACACTGATTAAGGAAACACCTGAAGGTGACGACAGAAAGTGTATAAAGTATTTTTGAGTTCATTCAAAAATTCTTGATTATAAAATTTGCAAAGAGAAGATCTTGTGAAAGGCGATCCAAAGTGCAGAGTAGAGTGAGAGGAAGTGCTAAAAGATTTAGTAGAGCAGAGAGTCTATGAGGTAGACCAACAGAGTGCAAAGCTGAGGGTCAGAGGACAAGCAAAGTGCAGAGTCAAGGATTAGAGGACCGAAAAAGTGAAGAATCAAGGATCAGAGGATCGAAAAAGTGTAGAGACGAAGGTATAAGCAGAAAACCAGTGTTATGCAGAGTAGACACAACTGATGCAGATAGAGTGTGATTTTCATTGTGATCTGATCAAGCTATCAATAGCTACTCCAACATATCATATTTTTGTTGCTTTCTAACCATTGCAACTCAAATCCCTTAACCGGGTGGACTTTAATAGGTCCCTTTGTAAAATCCCTTAACCAGGTGACATCTTAATTGATGTTCCTAATTCCTTTAACTAGGCTACCTTTAATAGAGTAAAGGCACTAACAAGCCTTAAACAAAATCCCTTAACTAGGTGGCACCTAACAATTTCTTTGTAATCTCTTAATAGGGATGGCTCTTCACCGAGCGTACTCTAGAAGAGTACAAATTTCATGAGTTCCTACTCACACCGTGGTTTTCTCCCATTTGGGTTTCCATGAGATAAATCTTGGTGTCACTGTGTATCTTTTCATGCATGCATATTCTTCTCCAATAATTATTTGTATTGATGAATATTAAGTTAGTGCAGACTTGAGTTAAAAGTTTTAATTGTGTAAAATTGGTAAAGTGTTGATTCACCCCTCCCCTTTTAGCACCGTTTGAGACTAACAGAGGAGCCCCCATGATTTTTAATAAGAAGAAAGATGGGACTTTGAGGTTATGCATATATTATTATATTCTCAATAAACTCACCATTAGGAATAAGTATCCACTACCTAGAATAGATGATTTGTTTGATTAGATGATGGGTGCTGCAATGTTTTGCAAGATATATTTATAGTCAAGTTATCATCAATTGGGGTTTAAGGAGGAAGATATGAATAAGATGGTATTCAAAATGAGATATGGACACTAAGAGTTCACGATCTTATCCTTTGGAATCACAAATTCTCCTACAACATTCATGAACTTAATGAATAATATATTTAAGGATTGTTTGAACAAGTTTGTGTTAGTATTCCTGGATGATATTCTAATCTACTCAAGGATTGAGGATCACCTGCAACACTTGTGAATAGTTCTTAAGCATCTATGTGAGCACAAAGTGTATGTAAAAATTATCCAAGTGCACCTTTTTCAAAAAGTAATTACAATACTTGGAACATATAATCTCTTCATAAGGAATAGTTGTGGACCTAGGAAAGATAAAAGCTATTATAGAATGGATAGTACCTAAAAATGTACAAGAGGTGAGGAGCTTCATGGGATTAACTGGGTATTATAGGAATTTCATGATGAATTTTTTAAGGATAGCACATCCTATCACCTCCATCTAATGGAAGGGAAAGAGGTTAGAATGGACATAAAAGTGTTAGAAGGCATTCAAATATCTTAAGGAGAAACTAACCACCACACCTATTTTGAAGGTACCTGATCCCAAAGGCTAGTTTGTGGTAGTTACAAACACATTAGGTGAGGGTTTATGAGGGGTTCTCATGCAGAATGATCAAGTGATTTCTTATGAGTCTAGAAAGCTAAATAATTAGGAGCAAAATTATGCACCACATGATCTAGAATTAACAATGATAGTGAACACTCACTAGATTAGGTCTCTCTTGAGCTTAGTATATCCAATACCTTTCTGGTTGAGTCTTTTGATGGTCAATTGGACCCATGTTTTGATGCAAGTATGAAACATTTCTATGTAATCCGAGTAAGGGTGGTGAAATTGGAGAATACTTAACGTGCTAATTATGAAAACATTGGCCAAGGTTGTGAGGCCCTACCCCGATTCAGTTTGACATTTTCAGTTATTTGCATATTGAGACTATTATGGTTGCTTTACTTTATGCATTATGGACTTAGAACTTATATGACCCCATGATTTGGATCACACTAACATTTGTTGATGTTTTATTTCATGCATGATGATTATGAAACTTTAGATATGATTTCTAGAATAGAATTACATTATGATGGTGAATGTCATTATTGGAAATTTGCAGGATTTTATTTTGATGAAAGAAAATGATGCTTAATCATGAATGGTTCAATGTTGGGAAATTATGTTAATTGTATATGTGAAATTGAATTTGAAAACAAATGAGATATTGAATTATTGTTGCCTAATACATGAGTGTTTGAATTGCAAAGGAATCCATGTATTTGATTATGAATAATTGTGATTATTTGGAGTTACTAATGTGTTAATTGAGATGCGCAGGAAATTATCCATGTGACCATGGAATTTATGGAGAACCAAGCCTAGACCAATGTGCGTTTGTTAAGCCGGGAGTTGTCTATTTGGAGAGACAACACCCCTCCCCTTGTAATGTATTTTATTTGTGATGTGTATAATGCTTGAATGTAAAATTTAATTTATATGTAATTGTGTAATCCTTCAAGAGACCAATTTTCCATGTGTGATTTTTATATTGTATTTTTGTTGTGTCACTTGACACATGTGCTGATTAAGTGTCATTAAGTTGACTTGTCTCTTGGAGGGAGTTTTGTTTCTACCAAAGCCATTCAAAAACATGAGTGTGGTCCCAAAATTATCTTGGGTAGGGAGTCATGGGAGTGGTCAACTCAAGCTTGACCCGTAGGTAAACTTCAGTGGGGTTTCCAAAGGGTTTAATGGACTCCTAGGGTAAGTTTTTAGGCTTTTCCAAAGGTCCAAAGGGTATACCTATGGGTTAGGGGTGTTTTGCAACATGTGGCTTCTCCCATGTGACTATGAAGTCACTTCAAAAAGTGGTGTTTTCAAGATGCACGAAAATTGAACTTAGAAAGTTCTTCCTAGGATAGTGAACCTTCCCCTTAGGAGTCAAACTCTCTTCCCCATCTTCTTCCACCTTTTCCCTTTCCAATTTTGGTAATGTGTAAGAGTTTGGGAAGGGCAACCAATGGGAACTCACATCTCACCCAAGGAGTTGGGAAGTGTGTGAGAGGCCTTCTTAGGCAAGATTTTTCAAACTTAGTGAGTAATCACCCACTCTCCTTTCTTGGAGATTTTGCTTGTTTGAGAAAGTTAGTAGGAGATTTAGCACTTTTGGTGGAATTTGGAGGAAGTTAGGGTGGAATTGGGTAGCTCATCCCCAACTAAAGTTAGCAAACCTTTTGGCAGAATTAGGTTGGTTACTCCCTTCTTTCTCTTATTATGTTGAAAATGATAGTTTATGTTGTTTTGTAACAAGAAAAGAGTTGCTTGAAAGATTGTGTTTTAAGAAGTTTTTGTGTTGAAGTAAAATGTATAGTTTTCCTTTCTATGTGTTTTGTTGTGTTTTCTTGTTGTTTTTGGGAGTGTCCAAGATCTCCTATCCTTGGGAGGGTAGGAAGATCTTGGGGTGGAAGGAGTTTGACAGCCATGGGTGAGAGGCTCTCCTTATGGAGAGTTTTCTCAAGGGAGTCCTTGGTGACCCTTGATGCATAGCCTTGTGTATGCATTTGGGGGTCATAAGGGGAGCATATATGGCCTTGAGCCTTTTTGGGGGGCATAAGGTTTGTGAAATGTTTGGGTTGCATTTGTGTTGCCATGAGGTGGCTAGTGTAGTATTGTTGTTTGGCATGCATTCTCCCCATTGGTACATGGTCCACTTCCACCCATGGAAGAGTCACCATGAAAGTGGTGAATGTGAAGCTTGGGAAGGGGAATTTTGATTGTAAATGTGTTCCTATGTTTTATAGTGGTTTTGTGTGTGTGTAACCCGTCTAGTGCTTGGTTCTCCAAGCTTGGGGGTGGCTTCTAGTAAGCCTAGGCTGGGAGGTGAGCTTCCCATGGTCAAAATATGTTTTAATGCAGGTTGCATGGGAATGGGAAAAGATGGATTAAAGAGCTATGTGGCTGATTTTTGTTGCAGAAGAATGTTTAAAAAAATAGGGAAGAAATGGAAGCATTCAATGTTGTTGTATTCTCCTTCAAAAAAAAAGGGGTTGTATTAATTCCAAGTTATTGTGTAGAAAAAAAAAAAGACATTGCTAGGATTTTATCCCATTTGTAATATTATTTATTTTGTAGCCTTTTTAACCTTGTATATATATTTGACATTGGATACCCATGTGTTTTCCTACACGGTAGTTTGTGCAAAAAGAAAATAAAATGTTAGTTTTGCATCTTGGTTTTTATGTTTTGCAAAAAAAAAAAAGGGAAAAGTATGCACTTGTGGGTAAACTGAAATTTAAAGTTGTTAGTTGTTATACATTTTTCCTCAAGCATATGCTGCTGTATATTTAGTTAAAAACAGTAAATTATTTTCCATTATTTGCAAAAAAAAAAAAGAAAATCCTAATAGTTGTAGTTTATTTATTTTCTAAGAAATTTGCATTTAGCCTCATAGTATTTAAAAATATATATATATATATATAAATACTCTTTTCTCATTAGTAAAACTGCAAGAATATATGACTGGTTCTACATGAATAAAGAAAAGGGGTTCCAAGTAGCTTAAATGGCAATATGCAAAACATATATATATATATATATATATATATATAATTTATTACTGTTCTTCAAACTCAGTTATAACAAAATGACACAGCAATGTCTTATTACAGATTTAATATTACAAAAAAAAAAGGGAGAAAACTGATAATAAGATTTAAATATAAGTATATATATATATATATATATATATATATATATATATATATATATATTATTTATTTATTTATTTGTTCCTTTATAAGAGAATTCTGCCTGTTATCATACAGAAACTCTTATGCATATTATTTTGCCAGATTTATATAAACACACACAAATATATATATATATATATATATGTTTATATTTATAAATGTTTCTTTTAAAAAAAAAAAAAGACATATTGTAAACTCTGAAATGCCTTAACTTAGTTAAACAAACCAGAACGTATATATATATATATATATATATATATATATATATATACATATATATATATATACATATATATATATATACATATAAATATATATATATATATATATATATTAAAAAAAAAAAACCCCAGCGAATGACAGCCGAACCACATCTCTCCGCAGGGTTACCGCGTGATAAATCTAACACCAAGCATAATCGTTTAACGCAAAATAAAAGGGCACTAGGGTTGTGCGGGCCGCAGCTCCCGGGGACGGGCGGGCCGCAGCCTGCGGGCGGCGACGCCGCAGACTGCGGGAACCGCAGCCTGCGGCGGCGTCGTCCGCGGCAGCGGCGCCCGCGCGCTGCGTGCACCCGCCTCCACTTCCTCTCCTGCAGAACCCCCCCCCCCTGCGTGGTGGTAATGGAATGTAAACAGGATTACGGTAAGGGTTTCGCCGAGCCTCCCCCTTCGGTTCCCTTCGCACCGTTCCTCCCTGCACACAGCACACGCAGGGGTAGGAATAAAAAGAAAAAAAAAATATAACAAGTTGTTATGGTGTCGCCCTAACCCTAGTTCGGGTTAGGGCAACGCCCCATAAGTATTTAATTAAATAAGAATGTGTGTGTGCACGTGGAGGGGTCGGGGGGGGGAAAAAGTCACTTTAAAAAAAAGAAGATAGAAGATTCATTTCCCCTTCCCTCTTTTCGGGATTATAAATAAATAAAAAAAAAGGGGAAACTCATATGCATGAGGTTTATAGATAAATATGTGAAAAATTGTATAAAATATGTGCATATATATTTATATATATATATATATATATATATATATATATATATATATATATATATATATATATATATATATATATATATATATATATATATATATATATATATATATATATATATATATAATTATATATATATATATTTAAGCACCCATAAAGTAATACTTAATAGAGACCGAGTCCGTTAATTGTTAAACTAAGACTTGCAATATTTGCTAAATGTAGAAGGACTTTTATAGGGGAGGATTTAAATTCCAAAAGGGATTTAATTACTTTATTTAACGGAGATCATAAATCGATTAGGTAATGTTATTTTTATTAATGAATTTGAAGCATGGCTTATAAGGAGATTTTAGGATACTTGGGTAGATTAGAATTTAAGTAATAATTAGGGGTGTATACTCTAAGTTAGTTGTAGGGCCAAGAGGGCCAATTAAATCCAAGGCTATAAAGTATCTTTATACCATGGGGTTGTATTTTAGTAAAGTGTATTTTTATGACGATGTTAACTAACTTAAAATCCTAGTGGATAAGAAGACAAGAGAAAATTTAAAACGCTTATATCAACTGTTGTATTAAGAATTCTAATTTATTATTACTGCAGCCTAGTGATTACCCCCCCCTTGGGAAAATATATTAGCTCGTCCTTAACTTAGCAAACCATGTTTCTCCATTGAGTTTAGTTACCTGAATTACACAACATAGTTATGACTTAACCCAAAATGCATTATTATATTCAAATTAATCTCACTTAGTCAATTATTCTAATTAAGTAAGTCGTAATTAGTAAGTATTTAAAAAAAAAAAAAATTCCGTTCGTGCCCAAGAGTTGGGCATGACAAAGGTAGTGTAGTAGATTGCATGTGTCTGTCAATTCATAAGAGTCAAATGCACTACTAGCCAATGAGTCATACAAGTTAGGAGGCACCTTAGGTGTATGACCGGTCAGTAAGTATAGATTCTAAACACCAAGCTCAAAGGCTCATTAGCATAGTTCCATATTTTATCCGCTTCCCTCATGAAGGGTTGGGCCCTTCTAGTAGGAAGCGGAACAAGGGACTTAGGTTTGTGGTTGGGTGGAAAATCCCTTGATGATGCTATCCCTCTCTCTTATGTTCTACATTAAGTTTTTGGCATCAGAAAGATAAAACTTTGTAATCTCTTAACTCTCTCTCTCTCTCTCTCTCTCTCTCTCTCTCTCTCTCTCTCTCTCTCTCTCTCTCTATTTACTTTATATCGTGAAAAATAAAAAAATTAGTTAGTGATTACCATTCATTGATATGGTTAGTTATTTTCAATTATGTTAGTTAATATGGTTTCAATTTCAAGTGAACATGTATTAAAATAAGAATTTAATTTCTTTGTTTATAACGTTTATTAATTTTATTTTTTTAGAAAATTTGGTTGTTACATTGATGCTTGAAGATGATTTGATTTCATCTTACAAATATATCAACTAAAGTGTAGCCTAAGCCTCTAAGATGATCTAGAAACAAATGGTCTTGGGGTAATTTGATCTTCTACTTGAGATAGGAAATATTCCAAGCAAAAACACAAATAAGAGGTAAAGGTTTGTAAGATCTAGATAGCTTATGAGCACTTTTGGTATGGAGTTGATAGTTTGTTTCTTGTGGGTGGATGATAAGTTTGTCCATGCCTAGTTTGATCTTTAAATCCTATGTATCTGATGAATGTTTTGATTCTTGGTGAATGAATGATTATGATCTAGTTCAATTCTAATTTTACAAAGGTCTATAAGTTAGCATATAAAAATGTGAAAATCTCTTGAGTTTTTTTGGCTTAAGGCATAGGCAAATAAAAAATATTCAAAAGTCTAGATAGAGTGATCAATAGTGTAGAGAAGTAGGACACGGGTGTAAAGAGTGTTACAATAGAAAAATTTATAGGTTACAAAAGTACAATTTAAAGTGATAAAAGCATAAAAATATATGACTCTAAACCTTTCCCCTTTCTTCATAGGCTTAATGCCTTTAGTCGATATAGCTTCCACTTTACTTAGAATGATACATGTAAAGGTAACTTCAAGCATGATACTATATACCTTGCACCTCACCATGGAAATTATCAAAAGTGTTAAGGTCTCTAAAAACAAGACATTTAGTGGATTAGTGAACAATCAGCCCATTTGATAATGCCTAAGATCAAGAGGGTTCTCTCCCTTTCTCCTCACCTAAAAAATATCAACAAACTAAGGGTCTTGTGACTTGTCTTGAACAATGGTGCCACACTTTAAGGTATAACTTTCATTCTCCCCCTTTATATACCATAACAATAAACATGGTTGAAGTCTCCCTTGGGGTGATGAAATCCCCAATATGACCTCCAATGAAAAAAAATATAAAATTGTAATCTAAAAAGTGCTTTTGACTTCTAGTTTTGCATAAAAATTCAAGAGGAGAGCATACAAACATAGATGCTTATCAAACATGACATAAAATTTCTTTACTCTTTAAGAAATTTTAGTGTGAGCTAATCTAGAAATCAAAACAAAATGAAATCCTACAACAAATATGTCAGTCCTTTCCCTTTACCTTGTCTTTTCCAAAAACAATGTCAAACTACACAAATCAAATTAGTACCAAAGTGCTATCAAATCTAGTTAGCTAAAAATTATAGCAATTGAGATGCACAAACTATAAATCAATAAACAAATACATAGAATGAGATACCATTTGCATAAAAACAACATGCAAAAATATAGTTATACCAAACAAAGTGTTGAATTACCTTATAGTTGCATATAAATATTGTACAAAATCATAACAAAAGTGAACAATTGTGCAACAAAATGTAACATGAGTGCAATTCTATCCTATGTAATATTTTTGTAAAAACACAAATAAAAAACCCTAAAAACACCAATATAACAATTGCATAGATCTGTGTAACTATTGTGCATCAAGAAGTAACAAAAGTGCAACAACAATAAACAATTGTGTTGTTCCATATTGTAGCTTCAACAATAATAATTTCTCATAATATATTTCTTAATCAAGGACCTGGGTCCTATTAGGCATGTTAGAATGTAGCTATAAAAAAATATGAATAATCTAAACAAGAAATTCAACAAAACCCAATTTATAATTAATCAAATCGCTCAATGGATCATAAGATGATTGCATAAAACAATGAATATAACAAATGATTATACCTTCACCCAAATACCTTCCTTAGCTCCATTGTTGTTGAATTTATAGTTGATAAAATGTGGATTGCTCTACAATCACAATGACATTAAGATAGCACAATGATCACAACTTTTCACGAATAGTCAATGATTGTACATGGATCAAATTAGGTAAGAAATGGTATATTTATAGCTACTAACTAATATTGATCGATGGATAGGAATGATTGGATAGATCAATGGACAAAATTGGTTGATATGACATGAGAGTTAAATTGGGGATATGAACTAATAGTCGGATTTAGTGAAGTGGATACAATGATAAAAAATGATTAATAGACTAGGAGTGTTAGTTGAAATGAAGAAGTGGATGTGTATGAATGATATAAATATAATTAAATAAGTAAACCATTTAACCCAATGTGTGTAATGAAAAATAGATAAAATATTAGTTTTTTCATTTTTAAAAGAAAACTATTCAAGAAAAGGAATTAAATAGAATTAAAATAATTTTATTTAATTATAGAAGAATAATTAGCTGATTAAATAATTAAGATTTTATTTTAATTATAGAGAACTGTAAGAACAAATGGAGAGTCAATTAAATAATTAAAATATTATTTAATTAATGTGCATTACATAAATAATAGAATAAAATAATTAAATTATGTAGGATAAAGATAAATAATGTTTATTAAATAATTAAAAAATATTTAATGAATGTCAACGATAGAGAAATGCATTAGTCTCTTTTACGTTTTTACACTCTTCAATCTCTTATCATCCATTTTTTATTCCATAAAGTTCATTTGGTTTTGAAATAGTCCCACTTCATCCCATAAATATTTTTCAATAAGAATTAATAAGAGCTTGACATACCAAGTGTGGAAACACTTTCCTTCAAATTAAAGGAGTCAAAGTTTTACTGATGATACACCTTGAATAACACTATTAACACATTAACACCAATACATGGATAATTGATTCTATAAAACCAATAGTTAATGTTGAAAGGCATTGTACAATGGTAGCAATGGGTGGAGAGTAATGATGTGAACATGTTAATGTTAACTTTTACCTTTTAGCTTAAATTTGACAAACATTCACGTGTAAAAATATTAATAAAAATTAAAAATATAATATTCTCAAAATAAACACCATATAAAACAAAATATATTCTAATTAAAATTATAAGTTTTAGATAGATATATAAATATAAAATAAAGACATAGATATTTTTTTTTTAAAATGATCATTTCATAATTACAATATATAGAAACAATTCTTTATAAAATTATTAGTAGAGAATAACTAATTTGATTAAAAATATATATTTTAAATTTTTTTATTTTCATTATTAGTTTTTGAGTAATGATAAGAAGTTTACCTGTTAGGGCTTCCCCAGGGTTAATCCTTTGCATGCTTCCCTAGATGGGGAGACGGTTAAATGGTCAAAACCAGAGAAGGGGTGGGTGAAAATAAATTTTGATGGGGTGTCAAAAGGTAATCCAGAGACTTCAGGTGTGGGATGTGTGGCCTCTGATGATGAAGGGAAGATCATCTTTATAGGTGTAAGAAGGCTACATCATGGAACAAATAATAAGGTGGAGGCTCAAGAGGCTTGACTCGCAGCTAATCTAGTAGTAAATATGAAGGTAACGAAGGTACATCTAGAGGGTGGCTCCAAAATTGTAGTCAATTCTTTGATCAAAGGCCATACACCATGTTGGAAATTGAATAAATATATACACATTATAAGTGGAAAGCTTAAATCTTTCCAAAACTTCTGCATCTCGCATGTTAAAAGAGGAGGAAATGCCATTGCAGATGGCCTGTCAAATGAAGCGTGTGAGCTCACGCTAGGGGAAGTGAGGTGGCACGATTGCAAAGAAGATATAGTGAAATGGAGTTAAGGCTTCTTGCCAAGTTGGTACATTAACAATTTTAAATTTCATGTCAAAAGGCCAACATTTCTTCTGAGTAAGGTCGCGGGTTAATGCACACTTATTGTGGATTGCTTTCTGAAATGGTGGCGGTGATGAAGTGTGCTGCCTTGAATTCTAATTTTGGTATTCTTGCGTATTTAATGAGAATACTATGTAAGTTGGTGAAGATAACTTTTGACAGATTTCATCGGAATTTCTTTGTAAATTCTCCAGCGAGACCAAGATGGAAGCAAATTTTACTCTATAGTTCTCCAAACTAATGCTAGCTTTTCGAGGACTTGTCCTCGTGAAAAATCTTGAGAAGATGTTTCTCGAAAAAGTCCCATTATTTTTTAAGGCAATTCAACTGGTCATGGGTGAAGAGGTGGTGGTTATTGGCCACAGATATAGATGTAGAGCAGATATTTACTCTCTTATCATGGCTTCTAGATTGGAGTTGGGCTACACCTGTGCAGATGTGAGAAAAGTTTTGAAGAAGATCATTCCACAGGATTATCTGTTAAATATGGAGTCCTTGTTGGAATGGGCTATGTCAGGTTGGGGTTTCAATCTCTCTGAAGGTATCCCAGAGGATAATGTGGAGTTGTGGGCGAGGCACTCTTGAATTCAATTCCTTCACCATCGTGAGAAAGATCGAGTCCGTTTTAGGGATGACGCAAAGCGAGGATGGGAAGGGTTGATGATCTTCGTCCATATAATGGACATCGAAGATGTAATTTGGTAGGAGGGTGGGTAGGTGAGAATGGTAGAGGAGATGAGATGGAGGAGGCCAATTACGAGAAAGCTATTGAAAAAATTGGCAAGGCAAGGTGCAGTGGGTGGTGCGGCTGGTGGGATTGGTGGTGTGACAAAAGGACCAAATTTGCATGGGCTAGTGGTTGAAGGTGTAGAAAGAACAACTGGAGATGCACATGCCTCAGCAAGAAGATGAGGATTTCTTTGGATCAGGCTACCTCTGGGCACATCTTTTTGTTTAGATAGTTTTTTATTTGAAAAACTTAAATTTATGTTTACTATTAAATGATGAACTCTTCAGCCAGCTTTGATTAGCATGATGTATTTTGAATTTCTATTTCTGATGATGTGGGGGTAGGGTAGGGTTTGAGCAGTATACATTTTGGGAAACCATGGTTTTAGACAACAGGATTGGATGGTGTTTGGGGGTGGTTTAAGGGAGTGGTTTCTTTTTGGAAAGTTTGATGCATGTGTACTTTTTAGTTTAAATTAATAAAATATAACTATTACCGATTAAAAAAAAATGATAACAAGTTTAGAATACAAATATAAAAAATTACATGTTAATTATCAAATAAAAAATTTGTATTAGGAAAAAAAAACAATGTTGATAAAATAAAATTTAAATATTTTTATATGTAGTAAATATAAATAAAAGTAAAAGTAAAATAATGTAATTGATATCTCTCGACACTTCTTTAGATAGATGTATTTAAAATATCTATACTACTTAATATTGCCCCTTCTTTTTCTAGTATATATATATAATTAAGTGCTATCAAAAGGGGATAGCTCCCATACATTTGGTTCATCAGATTACATAAAAAGCTTAAGTAGTCTAGTCTCCATTCAAATACTCTTCCAAATAATGGATAATCACAGACAATCTCTCTCCAATGTCTACCACTTGAACCACCGCAACCGAATTGATCCAGTTATCTATAAAGTGTAGCAGTCTTCTAAAAGGCCCTAAGTCATGATTCCTGATACCCACCCGAAACACCACCCAGGCCTCGACAATGAAGTTCTTTTTCCTCTCCCTCTCTGCCCTTGCCTCCCTGGCCTCCTCGTCCTCAGAGTCAGAGCTATCTTCCTATGGTTTGATAATATAATGGATAGGGTTAAAGTAGCAATCAGGGATGCTTGTCCATCCACCCGAATCCAAATCCAGAATGGTACTAGCAACCGCTTGACCATCTACCAATCTCACAAAGCCATCGATCATCTAGATGCAAACTTCCTTGGAGTCCAGGATATCTACCATTGGGCATAACACTGCCTCATATATAAAACCATCACACCAATGCCGCTCACTGCCCAATGTGCCCCTCACCAATCTACATAGTGCATCCCATGTTCGCTCCTCCGAATGAAAGAGCCTCTGACACTACTGCTGAAATGTTTCTTCCTTGCACAAGTAACTCAATCTGAAATGATGCACCATTCTCACAGTCGACACATCTAACATAGACCTTTCTAGTTAGATATTTATAATCAAGCCTTATGAGATTAATCTAATTGTGGCAAGAATCCCAAAGAAGACTCCATAATATTTCTATTTCCAGTTTGCAGGATTCCCATCTTTGTCGAACAAAGATTTTTCTTGAAAATGGAAAATATCTTCTTCCCCATGCTAATGTACAGAGCACTCAACTACCCAAATCCATCCTCGGATTCATGACAATCCTAATCCTCTGCCACAATTCCCCATTTGTCACATCATTTCTCCGTTGGTGGTTCCTATTTTTGTCCTCCTATTGATCCGCTAAAGCCAAACTAAGTATATGAAAGAGGTTTTGAAGACATTTGGCATGAGTGATTGTAAACCAGTTGGGATACCAATGGTTACAGGTTGTAAGTTGTCCAAGGAAGATTAATGTAAGTCTGTTGATGAGAAGGAAACAGGTCAATGAATGGTAAGTTACACTATGTTGTTCACAATAGACCGAACATTGCCCATGCAGTTGGCATAGTTGCTAGATTCCAGAAGAATCCTAAGGAAACACACCTAATAGAAACCAAGAGAATCTTTAGATACCTAAAAGGTACTATTGACTATGGATTATGGTATCCATATGGAGGAAACTTTGATTTGAAGGCATACACAGATGCTGATTGGGCAAGAAATATTGATGACCAGAAAAGCACAACTGGTGGAGCATTTTTTCTTGGAGGAAGGCTTGTTTCATGGAGTAGTAGAAAGCAGTGTTGCACTTCACAATCTACTGCTAAAGCTGAGTATGTTGTAGCTTATATGAATTGCACACAGGCTATTTGGATGAGGCACATTTTGGAAGGTTTTAAGATGAAGATTTCTGAACCTACAAAGATCTTATTTGATAACACAAGTACCACTAATATTTCTAAGAATCCTGTTTTACACGTATGAACCAAGCACATTGAATTGAAATATCATTTCTTGAGGGAAAAAGTTTAGAGTAAAGATGTTATCTTAGAGCATGTTTCTACCAAGGAACAACTTGCAAATAATTTTACCAAACCTCTGCCTAAGATTACTTTTGAGTATCTTAGAAATCAGTTAGGGGTTATCCCTCTTCATGAAGTCAGTTGAACATGATGTTGACTACATCAGTCCCTAAAACATTTGCAAAATTTTACAAGGGTTGATGTAAAAGTGGATGTATTCCACAAGGAGAGCATCAAGTTGTAGTATTGTGTTGATGCACGGTGAAACTTTGATATTACATGTTTTACTTTCAATTTGGCATTGTTGTCAAAGGGGGAGAAGAATTATGTGATTATGAGAAGGAAAACCAGTGACGGACTAAAGACAGAGAGAGCATGTGAATACTTGGTAATGTAAACCAGGATTCCTATTCACAATCATAGCAGCAAAGCAATGGTGTTGATATTTTGTATTGCCATCAATGCCAAAGGGGGAGATTGTTAAAATTTGCATAAAGATTGCATTAATGATATGCTATGTTTTCATTGATGTCAATTGAACCGGTAATGATATTAATGATGTTGCTAATATTGTTGTTATTATTGATATTGTCTTGTAATAGGTAGGAAGAGATTTTCGAAAGTTATTGTAAACCGGTATGTAAGTTTGTGAGTTGAACTGGTAATTGGAGTAAAAGGTTAAACCCTTTCTATGTTATGTAATCAGTAAACCCTACCAATTATTTTGGTTAAACCCTAACCGATTAAGGTTGTTGAATTGTTTATGTTGGTTTATGCTCTAATGTTCAACGGTAATGATGGTGACATGTAAGGTCATTGTATGAAGACAAGTTCAAAATGTTTTGGCACGTTTGTTTGTATAGGGAATGAACAGAATGTATGGCATCTAATGCAAAGTGCATGATGAGTTACTGAGATCGATGAAGCGGTAATCAAGGAGAGATTGAGGTTTTCTTGATTGATGTGTTGATATTGATATGAAATCCAATGGTCATGATTGTACCGACTTGTTTGTAATCTCGATGATGAGAGGATTATATTTTTGTTGTGTTTTGATTTATTAAAAAATAGGTTTTTAGGACCCGAAACCTTTACAACATAGATAGAGAAAAAGCACTTAAGAAGAACAGTGCTTTAAAGTCCGCATACAAAAATACTGGCCAAAAGACCAACAAACAGAAAGAACAACTTAACAACAAAAAACAACAAAGAAACAAAGAAGGCACTACATAGTAATTTTCTTCAGCAAATCCTCTGCCTTAATCACCATCTCATCATAGGTGGCCTCGACAACTTTCAGGTCTTCCAGATCCTTGTTCGGTTTCTTTTCCTTCCTCTTGCCTCTAGTGCAGGTTCTGGGACCTTGAGCTTCCCATGTTCCTTCAGCTTCCAGGTCTATGTCCTGGATTTCCTTTTCTTCATCCAGTTTGTTGATGAGGGTGTGGGTGTTGTTAGCTGAGATCTTCAGGATACTTAGGCTCTGTTCAACAATGTTCTTCAGACACTCCTCAATTTTACCAATTTTGTTAATGGTGTTCGAGAGGGTTTTATCACTAGTGTCAGCAAGGCTCTTCCTTTCTAGCAAATCCTTCTCAATCTTCTCAAACCTGGGGTTAAAAGAATCTCTGATGTCTTTAGCTTTGGCAATGGTGTTTTTCAGGTCCTCAATATAGTCGGCCATAGTGTTCCCTTCCCTAGTATTAATGGCTTCCAGGATCAAGACTCTGTTGTAGAGTTTTTTGTTTTCATCCTCAGCTTTCTTGTAGCCATTAATGAGCCACTCCATAGTTTCCATGAAACCATGCAAACCCTTAGGAGGAGGACCAGATGAGGGGGCAGCTTTTCCAGGGGTAACCTATTCCTCCTTAGGGATGTGGAGGGTGGAAATTGTATCAGCAGCCCTAAGAGTCTTTTCCATGGTCTCCTTTTCCAAACTCTGATCAGCTTCTAGGGCCTTAGCTTGCTTGTCGGCTGTCGGGTCCTTACCAGTCTCCTCTTTCTTCTTGTGCTTTTTCCTGGTTTGGGTATGGTCTTTTGTTTTCTTCTTCTGCAACCCTTTAGGGTTCTCCTTTTCAGAGTCATCCGAGTACTCCTCTTCCGAAGAGATGCTGATTAGGGGTCTTCTTTTTGGCTTTTTGCCCTTAGAGGAAGAGGGTCTTGTTTTACTGTATTTCCTCTTCTTCCCACTTTCATACTCCGAGACATCAATGCTATCCTCTGTGTCAGTTGAAGAGTCATTGTCGGATTCCTCCTCAAAAAAGGTAGAATCAAACATCTCTTCCTCAAAGTCCATGGAGGGCTGCAGCCGAGCTATTTGGTTGGCTTTTAAATGGTCATAAATTAGGACCATTAGGCCTTGGTGCATAGCAGAATCACCTAGAGGATTCTCCTTATATTTTTGTTGTGTTACCGACCTATTTGATTTGTATTTAAGGTCAATGAAGTTGTTTTGTTTAAGTGTTGGCAAGAGTTGGTAGAAATCAGTAGTGTGTGATTGCCTAACTAGAGAATGAATCTATAGTTTGAGTAAAGGCAAATAGAAGCTTAAATGGATCTAATCAAGCAAATGTAGTGCTATTCAGATAGATCAAGAAACTCCTATTGTTTTTTGACAATTACAGCAGAATTGAAATCCCCTTACCAGGTAAGCTCTAACAAGATTGGTTACTTATTAAATCCTCTAACAAGGTGGTCCATTAGATTGGTTTTTCAAATCCTCTATTGAGGTTACTCCTTACAGGGTATTTGCTTCTAACAAGGCATTTGTAGTCAATCCCTTAATTGAGTGATTCCTAACAGGATCAGTTCTTAACAGGACTTTTTGTAAAAGCTTTAACAGGCTAGGCTCCTAACAAGGCAAACTTCAGAAGAGTTCAAATATTTTCTTGTGAGTCTCATCTCACCATGGTTTTTACCTATTTGGGTTTTCCACATATAAATACTTGTGTCATGTGGTGAATGTTTTGTGGTTATGATCTTATGATTGATTTGATTAATTATTTCTGATAAGGCATGATAACCGGATGCGTTGAGAAGTGAAGCATTGACATATGATAAAGTATTTGAATGTTTACAAGTCTGATTTTGTTTACTGTTAAGTTGCTATAACAGTCAATCGGTATTCTTATGAGTATTGATCTTGACAGTGGTATTTCATTGATAAGTTTACTTTGTGAGTTTGAGTTTGAGTTTGAGTTTGGGAAGTTTGTATCAATTTTTCTAGTTACTAATTCACCCCCCTCTCAGTAATCTATCAGATACTTATTCTTTCATCATACCATCATATGTCTGCTCAGAGATTTGGCCATACGAGCAAACAAGAAAGGTGAAATTGGATCACCTTGTCTTAAGCCATTTCTACTCTTGAAAAACCCATATAATGCAGCATTAACTGCTATAGAGAAATGAGGGGAGCATATGCAGAATTCAATCGTTCTAATATAGGTTTTCTCAAAACCCATTCTTTCCCATACGCCGAATAAAAGTACCATCATAATTTATCATATGCTTTAGAGATATCAAGCTTTACTATCATGGACTTTTTCCTATCCGTGACAAATGGAATGAATAGTTTCAGATGTTAGCATAATATTGTCTGCTATCTCCCTCCCTAGAATGAAGCCATTTTTCTCAAGCAAAATTAGCTTTGGTAGTAATTTCATTAATCTATCAGCAATGGCCTTGGTTATTATCTTATACACTGTGTTGCATAAGGCTATGGGCCTAAAATCGGCAAAGGACTTTGATCTGTCCTTCTTTGGTATGATAGTAATTATAGTATTATTAATTTTCTTGACAAATTTCCCTTTTATTATTACCTTCTCAATAACTTTGCACAGATTTGGTTTGATTAATTCCCAACAGTTTCAATAAAATCTTGCAGGGAAGCCATCCGGCCTGGTTGCTTTATCCGACTGAAGGCCAAACACCACGGCCTTAATCTCATCTTCTGTAAAGGGTGTCATTAACATCAAATTGTCCTCTTGTGTGATCAACTTGGGAGTAGCTTCCAACATCAACTCTCTGAGATTTTCATCAGTCCTATCATCTGTGTTCAATATTTTTTCAAAGTATTTTGTAGCCGCCTGTCCAATGCTTTCTCTGTCTTTTAGGGAAATTCCATGACCAATGACAATTTCACTAATCCGATTATGTTCTCTCCTTGCTTTAACTGAAGCATGGAAGAATTTCATGTTTTTGTCTCCTTCATTGATCCACAACTCTCTGGCCTAATCTCTCCAACAAATTTCTTCTCTGGCTAAGACTTCTGACAACATTTCTTTTAGTTCCTTCTCCTTACTAAAATCTTCCACATTCATGCCCTAAGAAAATAATTTCCTATTAAGGGCCTCCAATTTTGCTTCTAATCATTCTTTTTCTGAAAAAATGTTCTTAAATAGTACCTTATTCCACACTCTAAGTTGATCCTTAATGAACGAAATCTTGTTTAAAAAATAGTAACTGTGCGTACCTCTAACATAGTTGCATTGGTTCCACCATTCTTCCAAGCGCTCCCTTAATGTATTGTCTCTCCACCATATATTTTGGAACTTGAAATAACCACTGCCACCATGGATTAATACACCGATGTCCAATTGTACCGGGTAATGATCTAAGACACTAAATGGTAGTATTTTCGATGTGATATGGATCCCTTCATGCATCTAGTAATTACCAATCAAGAATCTATCCAATTGCTCTAAAATGTTGGAGAATCATTTCCTTCTTTTAGTCTAGGTGAACCATCCTTCTGACAGTTTGAAATTAGTTGCCTCTATTTTCTACACAAAATCCCTGAAGTCCAGCATATCTTTTGTAATTTTGTTCGCACCATCATTCTTTTCAGCGAGGTCGAGTATTGCATTGAAATCTCCACCCAAAATTACTTTTTTATTGCCACTTGCTAACAATGTCTGGTATATCTCTTCCCAAAGGGTCCTTTTTTCCTAGGATTGAGTGGGCCCATATATATTTCACAATTCAAAGTCAAACTGCTTTATTTTACTGCTCACCTTACATGATATCTAGTTGCTCCCTCCTTTCAAACTTTCAACACCAAAAACTTTGATTTCCAAAGTGACCCCAAGCCTCCAGCCCGACCTACTACCTGTTGGAAAAAACCATTCCATTCTCTACAATAACTAACAAACTTATCTGCTTCATCCTTACTGCATTTCATTTCCTGAAACATTATAATATCACTTGCCAATTGCCCTAGATGTCACTTTAACATCCAAAATTTGTTAGGGGCCGTTACGCCCTAACATTCTATGAAGATATCTTCATTGCTTCCCAAGGGAGATCTCAGCTCCCTTGGTACTTTTCCTTTTAAGAAAATCTGAACATTAATAAATCCCTTCTCCGCAGCCTCCTCTTCTCTCTTGGTCTTATTTGATTTCCTACCCCTACTTGATTTCATTTTGTCCATACTTGCTATCATTGTTTTTCCAATACTCCTTTTGTCTACTATCCCTAACTCATCCCCCTCTGATTCTGCATCTGACATTTCCTCTTTATCTGATTGTGCATCTTGTTTGATACCAACCCCACTATCCAATGTTTTCATATTATTTTCAATCATTGATTCCGCTATGGAAATCTGTGCTTCCACCTTTGGGGGAATAACTTGGTGTTCATCTTCCAATTTTTAATATTCAAGACAAGGCACATTCCTGCAATTTTTGTGGTTATTTTTTTGTTTTGGCATCCATTCTTTTTTCTCTTTCTTTGGGATCTTACAACTTCTTGTAGAATTATTCCATCTACCACAATTCAAATAGTAAAATCTCTCCTCCTCAATCTCTGTGGATTGAATCCATTCCATCCCATGCGCACAGAGCTTGACCTACAAAGGAATCCTTCTGACCGCAACTAATTGAAATCTCGCATATATATGAGTCTCCTTGTGCAATATCCACATCAATATCCATCAAATTACCTAGAGATCTTTTGATCTTTTCAAGTGCTTCCTCTATCCAATACTCCATCGGTAAATTATTTAGACGGATCCACACCAATTTATGATAGGTATTTATTGAAATTCCTATGCCATCACTGTATGTATAAGGGTTTCACATCCATTGACAAGAGACCCCCCTCCAATACTTTTTGTCACTCTTATTCGGTTGCGAAAATAACAATAAAAAACCCTCTGGGCAAGAGTTTGGTGATCTGAGGAGTTTGTCAGGTATCCTCGACCCATTTGCAGATCTTCTTGTAGTCCACTCTAGCCCCAATAAACCTACAAATGATAGCCAAGTCTGTTAGAAACTCCACATCTTCCTCGATTTCCTTAGAGACATCAATAGCTTTAATGTACTCTCGTTCGCTGTTTGACAAATTCTTGCCCTCCCTGGCAGTGATGACTAATTCGAGTTCCAATTTCCTATCTCCTTGCGGATTTTTGCTTTGCCTTTTTCACTCCATGTTTAATTCCGAATTGATGTCTTCTTTCTAACTTCTACTACGTATATTCAATTATATTAAAAGTTAACATTAATATTTTAACAAATAATTTTTTTATAAGAAAATGAGAAAGAAATATCAAGAAACCACATTTCATGCCAAATGGATCCTTACTTTAATAAACAATATGGTGGGTTCAAAATGATCTCTACTTCAATGTCGCATCCAATGTTGAATTTTGTTTTTAAGAAGATTGTTAAGGTTTTTTAGTGTTTCAACTCAATGCTACACAAACAGTCAACATTTATCTGAGATCAAAGTTTCATATGCAAAATACCTCATCCACTAAACAAGGAAAACCAATTTAAAGCCTCAAGATATGGTTGATCTAATTATCAAATTTCCTTTCAATGATTTAAAAAAAGTAATGGCAATGACAAGCTTCAAATCTCATTAGATCACCATTTTATAGCCTTTATCTATTACAAACACATGCATGAAACAACAATAGGTAGAGCATTGCCGATGAAAAGAAAAAAATTAGAAATTTTTTGACACTTGGTTTAGATCTCTCTAATGTCTTGTATGTGTGTTTTGGAATCCTTATGCCATGATCTAAGCCTAATACTCTTTCTGTTTTTGGCATTAAGGATGGAAATCAACCATTGCAACAAGCTCTAAAATATATTGATGACTCATTCAAACAACAACATATTTGATATTTCTCATTTTAAGTATTTAATGATTTTCTTGATCAATAAAGAGAGGTGGTTGAGGGAATCCATTGTCCAAACTTTCTCTTCCAAACCCTTTTAGATGGTTTTTCCATTCACAAATTAAATACACAATCAAGCAACAATGCTATGTCTAATACAATATTGCAAATTGAGCAAAGCTTATAGAAGTCAAATAAAAAAATTATACTCAAATAATACTATGTTTCTCTTTTTCATTACCATTTAATCATATATTATATATATTTGTGGGAATTTCATATCCAATAATATAGGAAACCTCCTATAACAACTCTCTTTCATAGATAATTATAGAATAACAAATAAACAAACTCCTAACAAATAATTTTGTATGTATCATAAAGCCTAAAAAACCTATCACATGGGATTCATGACTAGGTTCAAACATATGAATAATGATATAATATTTGTAACAAGTTTCAACCGAGAAATCACCTTAGAAATAATTTGATGTGTATGAATGCATCATAGCCATTGAACAGTAATATAAAGAAGCTCTGTTATATCTTTAAAATATTCAACAAAATATTGCTCTAGAGTAACACTCATCAAGTGTTTCATATTCAAGAAGAAATTCAATGCATTTAATGTAAATACAAAACCCCATTTAATCAACATCACCATTTGCATGGAGCTCTTTCCCTTTAAAGAGAGAAACCCCACAAGAGTAATAGTTTCCCCTTAAGAAAACATTATTGCCACATTCAGGATACTTCACTCACATGAAGAAGATAGTCTTCTATATACCTTTCAACTAAAATTCCTTTTTCCACATGAGCATAAGTGATATGTTCATATACAATCCATGTGTGTACAACAAGTGTCCACCCCTTTGTAATTCATGCATAGTAGTGGTGAGTCAAATTTGAAGAGAAGAATCACGAGAGGCCTGAGAGGTGCCATATCAAAATTATCAAACCTTCTTGCACACATACCAAAAAAATCTCAAATAAAGTGGCATACAATAGGACCATTCAACCCCCCACTATAAGAACTACATTACAGGAATCAACAAATCCTACCTTAAGTAGGTTAATCTCAAAATACCAATTAGTGAAGTGAAGCAACCTTAGAGGATCTCAAAAGCACCTTAATGAAATGAATCAAGGCACTTGAGGTTGTGGGTGTTTAACAACCACTTTAAAATATAGAGTAAAAAATGTGAGACCATGATCTCCAAGATGATAAACTCGCACCATTTCCTTAATACTCAAAATTTCTCAAACCATGAGACCTCTTAACCAGCTTTGTATTTTAATGTTGATTCCCAAAATATAACCAACAAATATTTTATTCCTCCTCATACACCACCCTAGAAAATGATGTTTATACCAATATGGTGGGATACCCATTGACAACATTATCGATTAAATGTTCCCGCCCGTGCTTCAGCCAATCAATCCAATACACCAAAGTTTTATAATTTTTGTCAAGTTTGAACCACACTATAACATCCAAGCACAATCCAATTAACAAACCTTGCCACTTTAATATTTTTTGGAGCCTGGATTGCCTCCTACACATGACCCCCTCTTATGGACTTAACTTAAATAGCTCAAGGAGAAATTTGACCACACCATATTGAATGTTATATTGCTTTGAATTCTCCATAACCTTCCAAAGTTCAAGGTAGAAGGGTCCTAATGCACACATCAAGGCTTATGTCATTGTCATCCAAGAGATATTGACATGCTATGGTTGTACATAACTTTTACCAAAAATTGAGTGACAATAATACCAAGAATAAAAATAGCAATACCAATAATCCCTCGACACCCAAAATCCTAAAAAGTAATAGAAATTCCATGAAAAATTGACTCATTAATCTTTAATCCTTGAAAAACAATAACAACCGAAACAATCACCATAGTTACAATGGTTCACAACTATAATAGAAATAATAGTTTTTTTCAATCAAGCAAATCAAAATATTCACACAATTGCTACTCCATTGATTACTCTTTTTGGAATGACTAATAAATATTATCATTGAAGATATAATAAACAATATAACAATCACAAATTTGATGAAAATTGACATGACTACAATCAAAGACCTAAGGATTATGATCCTAACAAATTTTACTTCTTTCACATGACCAGAGAGCATGATACAAAAACTTGTTAAGATTATAATAGAATTATCTTAAAGTTTCCTAAGGAACAAAAATGTCTATTTATAGAAATTTTCCCCCACCCTCAAGGAAAAACTAGTCAAACCATGGATGTAAACATTATTAACTATTCCAACCAATATAATATAACAACTAAAAAATCCATAATACAAACAACTACCCACCATATGACTAGGAACACAAAAGCTATTGTTTGTTCCATCAAATTAGGGGCTACAACATGTCAACAAGCAAAAAATATACCAAAATCATCCAACACCTTCTAGATATTCAAAAATAGAAAATTGTCAATACATTGCTACATCCACAAGATAGAGAACATGGGCCTAAAAATTATCAAGAAAACTGTCAATGCACCTTTGATCAAAACATATTAGACCAACTATAATTTGACAAAAAATAAGAAACTTGTACCCTCTATGGACATAGACAATCCACCCCACTCCTAATAACCAATATGATTAATCTTTTGATGCAAGAGAATCTAGGGTGTAAGAGCAATCTTGCAGCACCCAAAATATTGTTTATTTTGATTTTTGCTAAGTTTGGTGAATAATTGTCAATAAGGCCTAAAAAGGTAGGGTTGCTATTTTTTTTAGTAAGTTTGCATGTGTGCACATAAGAACCTAAAAACTAACCCCAAGGAGAAGAATGGGAAAATATAATGACTAGAGAAAGAATCATCTTAATATCTAATATCGTTTGGGAGATATTAATATTTCAAGGTTCAAAAATCCTATAAAAATATTCAACTTTAAAATTGGACCTTTAAATAATTGAATGGGACCTTGATGAATGTTTGATCAATTGATGATATAGGGAAATCATGGTGTAGATCACTCCAAGATATTTAGTTTAAAATAAATTGGCTCAATTGGATTACCAAATCAAAAGATATGGCCTTTGAAAGTTGTGCTATTTTGGGCATATTTGACATATTCCAATGTAGGGAAAAAGGAGACAAAAGTGATCGGCCTTAAAAAGGGGGTGTTACACTTTCTAAAACATTCTAGGGTGGTTATACTTCCCAAGATAAAGACGGGGGTTACAAATGATAGTTGTAATAGTGCAAATTGTGGCTTTGGCTTGCATATTATTGTAATGAGAAAGTTCGTATGGCTATAGCATGTTGTTTTCTGAATGTTGTAGTTTCATTTCATTGGAATAATAAAAAGAAAGTATTTCTTTCTTGCATTTTTTTGTTTATTTCTCTGTTGTTGTTGTGTTTCTATATTTGTAAGGGGAGTACCCTTTATCAAGTGGTACTAGAGAAGTAGTTCCTAAGTTTGTAATCGGACTATCAAACCTAAGGTAGTCTAAACCAAGACTGTCATTGTGGGTCTGTGAGAAAAGTGAGAAAAATATCCCATGAAGGAACCATGGTGGAAGAAATTGTAAAGGGGAAAATTTGATTTGGCAATTTGCAACATAGAAGGGAGAAATCACCAAATCAATTTCGCTTAAAAACCTTTACATTCAAAAGAGGGAAGGGAATCCACTAGATTCAATCTTAAATTAGATTAAGGACTGAATACTGAATGGATTGATTAATTACTGTGGGGTTTTTCCTCTCTTTTGTAAGTTGAAATATTGAATTAAGGTAAAGTGTTGAAAAATGAAGGTAAAACTGAGAAAACAGTGAGCTATAGATGCAGGATTTTCATGTGCACCTAGATCTGAGCAATATAAGACAAGTCGGATCTGACCCTTGAAAAAGCTCCTAAAAATATGGGACCATGGTGCATCAAAACAATCCTCCAAATTTTTCACATGCCGAAAAGGGTTGATTTGTCTTTGTGAATGAATCTTATTCTGAAGAGTACAAATCTGTACCTATTTCTTGCACACAAAAAGAAGGGGAAATATGTTAGGAATAGGGGCTTGCCTTAGGTCAAACCCCTATTTTGGAATTAACCATGAAATTGAAATAATTTTTATTGAAATGACTGTAAGGAAGGGATCTTCTTTTGAGGGAGATGTCGAATTATGACTAAAAATTGAATGATGATACCTTCTTGTGAAGTTTTTCTTGCCTCCACATGGAATTAGGGTTTCATGAAATAGGATGTAGATCTCCACTTCAATGCTTGATCCTTGACTTTATTTTTGCTCCAAGGCTTGAAGGAAGATTGGAAATGCTCAATTGATCTTGAATGCTTGATTTCTTGATCTCATGTGATTGTCAGATGCTTGATAGATGTGTTGGATGTTCAAATGAGAGGGGGAATCCTCTTTTTATACTTTCTCATTGAGAAGACTATTTAATTTTTTGACATGAGCCAACATGGAGAGGGGGATCCCACTCAAAAGTGAAATGTTGCATTAGTTTTTTAGGGGCCCCAAATTAGGGTGGACAATGGCATGGCGCCATGGTCCTACCCTATTTTGGGGTAGGCTTAAGGTTCTTGATGAGGTGCATTTTGAGTTTTATGGCATTTGTGATGTGTATGAGCATAACTAGGTCTTCAATCGGGACAAGGGGAAAAAATGCTAAGGTGAAGACCCAAATATGGTCAAAATTGCAAAGGGGTGCAATTTTAGGATGCTACATTTAGCCCCCACTTTAGCAAGAGTATGAAGTCAATCATACTCTCAGTAAAGTACAAAGGGTTCACATTGAAAAACTTTCACCAATTCATCAAGGAGGAAAGATACACCAAGCCCCTAGTGGACTTTGGGATCTTACCACTTCAATGATAAGGTAAAATGAAAGATCATGAGAGAGAGAAAGAGAGAATCATGACTACAAACTAGTAAGATTCTCTTACTATGAATCATGAAAAGGAAAATAGCAAAAATAACAAAGAAAAAGACAAAGCTCACTAAGTAACTTTAAGTATCAAGATATGCAAAGGAGAGAGAATCACTGAGCGGAGTGTATTCCCCCATGTTAGAGCAGTTGCATATGCCTTATCAGGAGAAATAATTTAAGGTAGGATACACCCAAAAAGACAAGCATGTTATCACAATAATTTAGCCCCCAAGAGAGGACAAATGAAAGGATAATGATCACAAAACACTAAGCATGGGGTGGTTTCACTTGACTTTGGAGTTAGTATGCTTTTTATGATAACCATGTATATCATGTGTATATATATATGCATAGAATTGTCCCCATCCTCCAAATAAAGGAAACCACCATGGAAGAAGGGGACATGTGTATTTTGAATCAATATAGGAGAGACCAAAAGAAATCTCAATGCTTTGCATCATCCTCAAGTAGACAACACTAGGGACAATAAATAGAAGAATGGAAAGACAAATAGAAGAAAGTCATAAACAATAAAGAGAGGAGAGAGAATCTATGGTGCTAATGAAGCTAATCAGGCACGTCATCCAACTGCCAATCTTTCTCATCATTGTTTCAGGAAGGTGGAAAACACACAAGAGGAGCGACATCGAGCATGGTATATGGAGCTATCACAAGTTCCAAACAAGGACCATGCTCTAATGCTGAGTCACTTTGTCTATTACTAGGAGCTAGGATTAACGCTTTTGGAAATTGTTTAGATAAATAATTGTCAATATCAACATATTCATATTCATCATCAAAACTATTAGGATCAACATTTTCATCATTAACAACATTCTCACCTATTTCTTCATCAAGATCAACAAAAATAGGAGCTCTAATAGGAATAGAACTTGAACCATTATTTGTCTTAAGAATTTTACATCTTGGAGATTTAGGTTGAACCTCTTCATTAGAAGAAGGTTGAACAAATGGAATTATGTCAACAGTTGGTGTCTTGGGAGAAGAAGTGGTTTGGGAAGCAAGCTCACAACCATGCGCATGACATTGCCATCAATGTTCTCTCGTAGAACGGTTTCGTTTAGTTTTAGATGAAGGTTTTTAACATTTAGGTTCATCAGGTATAGGCTTCTTTTCTTCTTTGAAGGAAGGATGCATAGGAGAAGGTATTTTAGGTTGAATAATAGGCGAGGTCAGTCACTTCCCTTTCTAAGATGTAGGAGGTGGAAATGCACCATATAGAGGAGGAATGTGAGGTGTAGGAAGGAGACAGGGTCCATCATGAGGAGGAGGAATAGGTCTATCCTTAGGAGGAATGATATGTTTATCCTTAGATTGATGCTTAGGAGGACGAGATTTTCTACCTTTGGGAGGAAGAATAGACTCATCCTTAAGAGAAGGAATGGATTCTATGTCAGGAAAAATAATATCTCTCTCCTTAGGAGGAAATATAGTCTTATCTTTAGGAGAAGAAATAGATTCTTCCTTAGGAAAAACAATATCTCTATTAGGAGGAAGAATAGAGTTATCTGTATGAAGAGGCATATGATCATCAAGAGGAAGATTAAGTGTTGGATTTCTAGGTTTACTCTAGGATAAAATCATCTCATTTTTCTATTTTTGATATGATTTAAAGATAGCATCACTTCTAGGTTAAAGAGGTTGCAATTGTTTGGACCAAAAATAGTCAAGAGAAACATCTCATTGCCTCACCATAGGTTGATATATGCTATGATTAATAGTTATGATTTTATCATTATGAGGAAATTTTAAACACTTACGAATAGTAGAAGTGATCGCTTTCATGGAAGAGAGCCAAGGGTATCCCAAATTCACACGAAATCGATTGGATGTAGGAATGATAGTAAAGACAACATATAAGCATTTAGTGCCAACATCAATAGGAAGTGTGATAGAACCAATAGCATGACAAGAGAAGCCATCATAAACTCTAACTATCACATCAGTGTCATCATATATCACTTGATGCAATTACAAAGTATAAAAAATTCTTTAGTTATCACATTAACCATGCAAGTGTTGGCATTTTTTATGTTTATGTTGTGATTGTCATTGATGGACACACACTTGCATTAAGATCCCCTTTATATGTATGAGCTAGAGCTCAACCGGTATCTGTTCCAACCGGTATTCTAGTCTTTAGACTATTGGTGATTTTGCAGAATATGTTTCTTGGTCTGAAGCGGCATGTCGACCCCAAGTGGTTCGTAGATCTCAAGTGGTACGAGGGAGCAAAGTGGCATAACACATTCTTACCAGTCTTCATTTTTATCAAACTAGCAACCGGTATTTTGTATGAACTGGTAATACTCTATAATGAGTTACCAACCGACATTTTGTGATGAGTTATCAATCCACCGATTGTTTGACGGTACCGACACACTAGCGGTGCTTCTTGTGTCATGTTACTGAGTATGTCTAGATTCATTGATCCTAGGAAATTGAAATGTAATCCTATTTGACCGACATGAAATCAAACTCCTTTAAAAGGACATCATGTCTAGGGTTTTAGGTAGTTGCTGAAAGGGTTTATGTTGTGCTGGAGTTTAAGGTAGTTGATGAGTTGTTGTAAGAGCGATCTTATCTGAGAAAATCAAGTTGTAACTGAGTGAGAGATAGAGAAGACTGAAGTAATGCTGGAATGCATTAACTGTGAGCTATACTGGATCTAACCAAGCAGTCTATGCGATTAGATAGATCAAACACTTGTTGATTACTCACATCTTTGACAAGTTTATAGCCCTTAACCGGGTAGGCCCAAAAGCCTTTTGTAAAATCCTCTAACAAGGTGGTTCACCTCTGGGAATCTAAAATCCTCTAGCAAGGTAGTCTTTAATCAGACTTATCTCCTAACAGAGATTGAGATTCCTAACAGGATCTGTTTTGGTGAAGAACATTGTAAGACCTTAACAGGTCTGGTTTCTATTCTACAGATAGTGACTTGTGAGTTCCATCTCACCGTGGTTTTTCCCATTTGGGTTTCCACATCAAATATCTTGTGTTATGGTTGTATTGCTTTTGTGGGTGAATGCTTTATTTGCATTTTGGTTTGCATGTGTGATAACCAGTCTGTTTGTTAAATTGTTTTACTGGTTTATCTTCAGACTGTTTAAGTGTTTTAGATCAGATATTTTTGGCATACTAATTCACCCCCCCTCTTAGTATTCATCAGCAAGTTGGATCAATGAGCACCCCTTGAGGGGTTATGCCTTTGATTTTTGCAGTGATGTAAAGTGGGCTATCAAGTGCTTCAATAGTCTCACTCGGATCAAATGTAATGCATAATTCCTTATGAAGTTATATTTGATCTATTAGGTTCACTATATTATTAGACTCAAGGCCAAGATCATCAGGAGATAAGGAAAGATGATCAGTCTCAATCACATTAGTGGAATGGGAAGGTAAATGATGAGTGAAAATTTGAAGGTTTTGATTAGGAGGAGCTACAAATTTTTTTCCTTTATCATTCACACCAACCACATATATGGTATTGTTATCAATCAAGTCTTGAATCTTACTTCTCAAGGAATATCACTTTTTAGTGTTATGACCAGGTTGACGATGGTATTGGAAAAAGGATTTGGAATCAAAGGCAGATGGTAAAGGCTAAGTTGTATCGATTGGTTTGATAGGGGGAAGTTTCAACACATTCCTTTGTAACAATTGCGACATAATACTTTGCAAAGATTCATTAACATGAGTGAATTATTTTTTAAAGTATTTGGATAAAGGAGGCACACCTGTTATGGCGGCTACTACTTGAGTGTTATTGTTGTCATTGAATTTGATGAATCCCTTATTCAGTTTGAAATTTGCAAAAGGTCGTTGACAACTTTCACTTTTATCACTCAGAGCCATTGAAGAGGATTGTTCCAATTGACTCATGATAAGATGATAATTGTGAAGTTCTGCGTACAACTGCATAAAGGAAGTAAACTCAGAAAAGAGAAGTTTATCCATAATATATTTTTGAAAATTAGAAATGAAAATTATTTGAATGTCTTGATTAGGCATATGAAAATAAATTTGAGAATACAAATACTTATATCTACCAATAAAATCAGTCACTTTTTCTTTAACTCCTTGCTCACAAGGCATAAAATTAGTCAAAGTGATTTTAGGACCAATATTATTGTGAAATTGTTGAATAAAAGCATTATCCAATTTTTGAAATGAAGTAATAGAATAAGGAGGCAAAGAACAATACCATTGCAAAGCTTTATCCCTTAGTATTCTAGTAAACAATTTAGCCAATAATCTTTGGTCATGAGAAAAGTCACTACACAAAGTTTGAAATGTTTTCACATGAGTCAAGGGGTCACCTTTTCCATTATAAAGTTCCAATTAAGGGACTTTCACATGTTTAGAAGAGACAACTCGAACAATGTCATTGGATAATGGGATCGCTACATCAAATGTGTGCACATTATACTTAGATTGATTCATAGAAGCAATTTGTTATTGCAAAGAAGACACTATTTGGGCTAGATTATTGATTGTAGCTTGGATAGAAGGATTGAAATTGGACATGTTGGATTGTGAAGGAGGGGTAACATTGTTGAAGGGTGGAGGAGCTTGAGAATAAGGAGGGATATTGTTATAGGAAGGTGGTGGAACAATATGATAGATAGGTATGAGAGATGATTGGGTAACAAATGGAAGACTCACTTGAGGAGGAATGAAAGAATTATGATTAGAGGACTTGCCCCCTTGACTAACAATTGTAGGTATGATATTTTGAGTAGAAGTAGCCAAGATGTTGGATGTAAAAGTGGGAACACTATTTGTTAGAGCTATCTTTTATTAGCTAATAATTAGTCTATTATACTCTATACTTAAGCTAAACTTAGGAATCTTATAATTATTTAGGGTTTCGAGTATCCTCTTATAATGATTCTCTCTTTGTATTTTCATAACAACTGTAATTATTGAATTGCATTCTTGTTGCACAATCAATATGACTCATCTTTTCTGGATCTCTGAATTTTGGCCTCCATAGATTTTTTGCTTCTCTCTTTCTGTGATAGGTTGGAATGCAGGTGATCTTTGGGAGCTGTAAGTTGATTTTTCCTCAACTCCAATATGGTAGTAGAGCTCCAGATCTGCATGCCCCTATTCTCTTCATGAGAGTTTTTGGGCCTTGTTCTTCAGATCTGAGTATTCGGGGGTTTGTGCAGTTGTTTTTTTTCCATTTCTGGGGGTAGCTGATTTTTTGGTACATTCTGGTGCTGAAAGGACCTCACAGTTGGATTCAGAAGGCTAATTCCATGAATTTTGATATTTAATTTGCCTATTTTCGGTGACAGGGGCATCTGGGGCATAATTTTTTATTGGCATGTTTTTTGAGGCATGAAAATCCATACCGTTGTACCTGCAAATGCGTCAGAAAATTTTTCGTCAAAAAAATAAGAAAAAAAGAAGGGTTTTTTTTTTACCCTCTTTATGCCCTACAAAAGGGTTTTTTTTTTCTTTTGGTCGTAACTTGGTCATACGGAGGCATTTTTTAACAAATCTTATATCATCGAAAAGCTCTTTCTGAGGTCTATCTAGATCTGGAGGTTTGAACTTTTGTTTTTTCTTTTTTTATGGCATTTTTTTTTTTTTCTGTCAAAACTAAAGGTTCATTTTTGCACTCTGAGAGACATAACTTGAGCATCTGAACTCCATTTTCTGAAAACTTTATATTGTTGGAAAGCTTGTTTTTTTTACTTTCTAGTCATATGAGTTTTCTTCCTAGATTCTGTTAGGATTCCCATAGATACCGAGAGGGGGGGTGAATTAGTATCTAACTGGTAATAAGATTTTCTTAACTTAAAACATGTAGAACATATTAATGCAGTATACCAACAAATAGAAAGTAATGCAATAAACAGAGATAAAAGCAACCACATGAAAAACACACCATAACACAATAGTTTAACAAGGAAACCCAGTGTGGGAAAAAACTCGGTGGGATTTGTGACCCACAATATTCACTTACTGGCCAATAAGAGAATATTACTGCTACAAGAGGGGCCTGCACATGCAAGAAGGCCAAGTGCCTAGAGCTCACTACTCAATTACAAAATGGGAAGTCTCACAGACTTACAAAATGGATTATGTAAATCCAATGTCTTGTACTGCTTCAAAATAACATCTACTATGCCAGATCCAGTACCGGTTTATAGCTCTGCTTCTTACATAAATCCTTAACCTATAATTCACATAATAGGACTACCTTATTTCGCCTAATTACATTCCTCCATGATTACATAATTGTTATACAATGATCTCTTATATATATGAGTCATTTTACAATTTGTCAAGTCGGTTTACAATGATTTTACAATAATAAACAAAATAAATTACAAACAAATTTCTTGTCGGCTTATGTGCCGGTATGCTTTCTTTCACTACCGGTACCGGTGGTCTGTGTGCCGGTGTAGAATCTGACTTTGCTGGTGCCGGTGGATTGCCTTACCGGTGTCATAGGATTGTAAGGTTGCCATCAATGACAAAACCTTCAATCACTTCCAATGTCTCATTGGAGAGTGCATTTGCTAACAATCTCCCCCTTTGGCATTGATGGCAACACTCATGAGAAAAATTCAAAAAGTGTATCCAAAAATTGAAGTCCAAAAATTGTTACCAAAAATGTGTGCTCCCCCTGAGCAGATGATCCCTAAGTTATTGGATTTTTCTCATACCACTACTCCCCCTTTGGCATCAATGACAAAGGTTGTCAAAGTGTCAATAGAGTGTAGTTTCCTATTTCAACCTTGTAACCAGTTGGTTACAATCTGAAAAAGATCTACCAAAATCAGATTCAAGCTCTCAATGAACTTTTTGCTGTCTTTTATTGTGGCCTATGTCCTCTGAACTGTAGTGGTGAGGTGTTGCATTTGCTCTACCGGTGTTTTCTATCCTTGAATCAGGGCATTAGATATTTCTTTCCTTAAGGTGGCGAGGCAGTCCAGTTTTGGACTTAGTCTCCATTTAAGATCCTTAGCTTTACCTTTTATTCTTTCCTTTTCTCTTTCCATCTTTAATAGTTCTTCCTCAAAACCTGTTATCTTCTGCTCAAAAACTGATAATGAATCAGATGAGTTAATGAAATTGTCAGCTAGTTGATTTATTTCCTCCTGTATCTTGTTGATCTTCTTATCTATATCAACTGTCAAAAAGTTAGTCTTACAAGTATCTCTGTACAAAGTTTTGAATTCCTTTAATGTGCTACATAATTCTGGTAGAAGTGTGTCAAACTGCCTTGTACACTTCTTTATTTATTCCTCAAAGAATTTGTGTTTTTCCTTCTCTAATCTCTCCTTGAATGCTTCCTCTTTTATTTGTTCAATTGTCATAGTGTTTTCAGTAATATACTTAGACAAAGTGTCAAGTTGACTCAAAGAATCTTTATTATCTACATTACATTTTGGAGCTATCATCTTCAGAATTGGAATTGTATCATCAATAACCTTGTATGCTTGTGAGCTACAATCTATTATTTTCTTTAAGGAGTCCAAAAGAACTTATGTTACATTAGTTGATTTGAATCCTATAGTTGAAGTGCCAACACTCTGTATCCTGCCAGTGGGAGTAATATCCTTGCTTGTGGTGACCTCTGGTAGGTCAGTTTGTGTTTCCATTTCCTTAAGAAAAGGTTTGTCTTGCTCAGCTGATGCTAGTGGTACTAACTCTGTGTGAACCTATTGCTGTGATGGAGCCTTTTGCTTTGCTTGTTGTTTTGTGTTACCATCTGCTAGTTTACCTTCTGTGTTATCTATTACTGGTACCTCACTAGACATATTTGTTTTTCTAGTTGTGTCCTTATCTACCACAATGTTAACTTTCTGAGTATCAATGTCAACTGTGTATAACACCTCAGAGTTTGGATTTGTGTCCTCTTGTGGTATCTCCATACTCTCATTAGCCAGTTGATCTTCAGTTGTAACTACCAGTGGAGTATTCAGAGGTGGTGGGGATAAATTGTCTTTTATTTTTTATGCTTGAAGGTTCGCCAACCTTGCCTTTACCCTTATCTTTATCTTTCTGATATACTTTGATAGGTTTAGGATTTCTATACTCTTCCTACTTTTCTTTCTCAACAAGGAATATGTCCCATGCATTAGCAATTTCCTCTGCAACCTCATTTACTCTACCAACCATAAGTGCTACATGTCGATGTGCAGTTGAGAATACTGTTCGGTTAGCCTCTGAGATCATATCATCTATCCTCTTTGGTGAGTTAACATGATAAATAGCAAGTAGTTTCTCAATTTTTATTTTCTTGTCAAGCTCTACAACAGCTTGCCTTCTAGCTTCAAGTCTCTTAAATAGTTCTTTCGGTAATTCATCTACAACTTGCATCAAAAATTTCTTATAGATATCCAAGTGTAGAATTACAATGTTTTCAACTTTCTCCTTGTCATCAACTGACAATGTATCATATAATTTGTTGATGTTCTTAAGCTTTCCTTCCTCTGTTATTTCATCTAAAAGTTTGTCAATTGGAGCAATATTTTGTTGAGTCCTTTTCTTTGGTGTTAACTTTTTCTTCTTTGGAGTTGTCTTCTCAGCTAGGGGCCTTACTGCCTGTTGTTTTTGTCTGGTTCTTCTAGGCAAAGGTGTGGATACCGATGAAGGTTCTCTTTTCCTCACAACTCTTTTAAATGTAGCTGGCATATCAATCTCCGAAGAAGTTTCTACCGGTGAAAGGTGAGTTTTTGGCTGTAGTGTTTCTAACTCATCTTCAGTGATACCGGTTTGTTTAAGTACATCTTCTTTGATAGCCTTTGCTCACCTAGATCCTCTTCTTATTGTTGCTTCTACCTTCTTTACCCTTTTCTTTGATTGAATTTGATTCTCAATAGTCTCAGCACTGCCAAATACCTCTTCTTTAGGTTCCTTGGGTGCTTCTAGAAGGGCTTTTGCATATGTTTCAATTATGTTGTCATTAGTTTCATAACCCATTTCAGTAACCCAAAAGGTTCTTGGGACAACTACCTCCATCCAGATCTCATCCTTCTTAATAACAAAGCATATTTCATCCTTATACTTATCTACAATTGTTTGTGATAATCTGACTCTAGTCTTCATCCGGGCCTTTCATGCTTGAAAATATTCATTTATATTCTTTTCTCTATTTTCACCCATGTTGTGTAGTAAATCAAACAATTGTTTGCCTACCAGTATGTCAAACCTAGATTTTTTTTGCCAATACCGGGCACCTGTTTTGTTATGTGCAGCATTAAACGGACAAGTAGGTTACCAAATCTAAATGTCCCCTTTTTGTCTTTCTTGATCTTTCCAAGATTATCAATCAGTTCATCCTTCAACCATTCACACACATCTATTTTTGCATTATCCTTGATCATATCATAAGCACTCTTTAAGCATAAACTAGAAACTGAATTTAACCTGTTTGCATGTGTTTTTTTGTAGCCTAGAATCATGCTGATGAATCTGACATTGATGTCAGCTACATCATTCACTCTTAAAGATCTCTTATCAGACATTGCACCTGTTAGGTTGATCACTAGGTCATTTGAGACCTTCTTTGTCTTATCAGGTCTGTTACCGGTGGAGGGTAACCCTATTACAACTTTTACTGCCTCTTTAGTAATTTTGTGGATTGAATCCAACCAAAAAAATTCACCATGAACCCTTCTTAAAACTATCCTTATAACATCCTTAGGGAATTCCAAAATACTGAGGATTTCAGTAAATCCTAGGGTTTTGACTATTTTGTGTTCAGGTTTCACATTACCAGAATCATCACAAATTACAGTCATATACATGTTCTTAATTTCCTCATCAGCTAATTCTTCTATGTGACAATGAATGTACATTCTAGGGTCTTCTGCAAAAACTACTCCTTTGGGAATTTGAGAAAATGCACCAACATTATCATCCTTCTTAGCAATTTCGAGAACTAACTGAAATACGGGCCTAGGGTGTTTGTGTTGGCATTATGTGAACCGGTATGAGGACATAATGACATTGTATGTTGTCATTGATGTCAATATGCTGAAAAGGTGAGAACCGGCATAACACTGTGAACTGACATTCATGCCAAAGTGAAGCGGTGTGCTTGTTCAAGGTGAACCGGCATATGGTTATGGGAACCAGCACATGGAAGCGTTGTATGACTACCAGTTGGTAGTCTCAACTTCAGGGTTTTCCGGTTCAAGTGCTTCAAGCCTGTGTGGCTCAACCGGTGACATTGTGTGATGAGTTAGCATTGTAATGAAGAATAGATCATGTTTCCACGTCAGCCTTGCATGCATGAAGGATCTTGCATGAAGAAGATTGTTTCTATCTACCTCAGGAATGTGTGAAGTCTGTAAAATGGTGATAACATGTGATTTGTTATCACCCGCCATGAAATTGGTAAAAATGGACGATGAAGAATGTCTTGAGATTGGATCAAGACTATTGCAATTAATGGAGTGTTCTCAATGGTCAGGATTGAACCGTTTGAATTCCTTAACCTAATAGGTTTAGGGTTTAGGGTTTATGGTACCGACCTAGCTATTTTCCTATAAGGTCGATGTTGTGTCTGTTTCTGAGGTTGTTGGCAAAAGTTGTGTGTGAGTATCCAAGAGAAGGGATACATGATTCTTGCCAGACCAAAAGGAGAGAAGTGATACCTGTAGAGTGTAAGTGCAGAAGGTGAAGAGGAGCTTAAGCGAATCTGCATTGGCATTGAGTGTTGTTACTAGATCATTGTAATACCTGTTGATCTCTAACCACCTCAATGGTTGGAAAATCCCTTAACAGGGTAGCCTTAACCGGCTTGCTATAAATCCTTTAACAGGGTAATTCAAAGCTATTGAGTTCAAAATCCTTTAGCTATTGAGTTCTTGAAATCCTCTAACAAGGTAACCTTTAACAGGGTTTAACCCTTAACCGGGTATTGTAGCCATCCCTTAACCGAGTGATCTTTAACAAGAGTGGTTCCTAGCAGAACCTATTGTAATGTCTCTAACCGGACAAGGCTCCTAACAAAGCGGACTTCTAAAGAGTTCAAAAATAGCTTGTGGGTATTCATCCCCACCATGGTTTTTCCTAGTTGGGTTTCCACGTGAAAAATATGTGTGTCATGTGTGATGCTTTTATCTTGTGATGCTTTCCTATTGTTTGTCAAGAATATGATGGTTCTATGTTTTATGCCTGTCAATAAAACATGTTGAACTAGCTATTATTATAATCTAATGATAGATTACCTATTTATGCATAAGGGTGAAATGGTAGTGTAGTCTTGAGTTGAGTGAAAACTTAAGTGATTAACTGGTTAATGCTTGTCTCAGTCATTCTTAGCTTTACCGGTTGCACTCTGTTTCAAACCGGTGTCACTATTTGCCAGTCATTTGAAGTGTCTACTATCAAACTGGTTTAGGACTATATTTTTGTCTGTACTGATTCACCCACCCCTCTTAGTACCTAGTTAGTACTATCCGTTCATCATTGAGTTATCAGTTTGATTACTTCGACTACAGTAGGGTTTGCTATGAATTCAGGTACAAAAGAAGATGCCATGATTATAAATACCTTTCTCTACCTTAGGAATGATTGATTGTTGAATTGCTTTGCTACTTTGCTCGAAATGTCTTTGCTTGGAATTTTTGCGCTCTTCAAATGTTTGAATGCACGGTGAAGTAGAATGGAGCCAAAAACACTGATTTATAATGTTAATTTTGCCAACCACCACATTTAATGATTGTCGGTTAAGTAATGACTTAACTTATCTGCCGGTGGAGAATTAATTTCAACTTCTTACCATCAACTGAGAGAATTATAGCATGTTTCACATTTGATTGCCAAACCCTCAAAGAAATTTTCTTAAGTTAGATGAAGATTCTCCTGCCGGTGGAATGTTACTCTCTTCTGCCAGTGGAGTGTTACTCTGTTCTGACGGTGGAGGAGTATTCCTATCAACATTTAGTTCTAATTTCCTAATCCATTGTTTTGAGAATTCCTACTTTACTTCTTCAATCTTTTCTTTACCTTTCAAACTAGGACCTTTGTTGTTTACCGGTGAGGACTTGCTTCTACAAAATTTTGCAATATGTCCAATCTTGTTACAAGCATAACAAGTCACATTATTTTTCTGAATAGCTTTTCCATAACCTATGTCGGTTTGTGTTTTGCATTGATTAGATAAGTGTCCAAATCTTCCACAAACATAACATCTCACATTCATTCTGCAATTCTCTAAATTATGACCAACTTTGCTGCATTTTGAACATTGACCGGTGGGTGTATTGGTATTCTGATAATTTCTAGATCTACATTGATTTTCTCTATGACCATACTTGTTACAGTTAAAGCATTTGCGATTGAATTTATAAGTAGTAGGTTGTCTTAGCAGTTTGCCATGATCCTGTGTGTTTGTAGTACCAGAGCTTTCACCAGCTTCAAAGCCAAGACCATTAGTGTCACCATAAGGTTTCTGATTCTTCAACAAGTCACCAAGTTCTTCTGAGCTTTTCTTGAATTTTTCTTTATGTTGATTTGTAGTAGCTAGTTCTCCTTCCAAGATACCTTTTTGTCTCATGAGTTCATTTGAGTCATTCTATGCATGCATCAGATATGTCTTCAACATATCATTTTCATAACTAAGTCTTGTGTTTTCATGTGCAGCTTCATTCAGTCTTCTAGTCAATTCTTCTTCATTCTTCTTTCTATGTTCAATTTCTTTACAAAATCTCATAGTCATATCCTACATCTCATTCTTTGTTGTCATGTTTTCTTGTTTCAACTTATTCATCAGATCACTAAGAGTTTCCCTTTCATCATTCTCATTTTGCATCTTTTCACAAAGTTCTCTTCTCTTATTTCTTGCAATGGTAAGATTTTCTTGAAGTGCTTGAATAATATCTTGTGCAGCCTTTAGATCATCTTCAAGTTTGATATTTTTCAATTTTTCTGCATCATAGTCTGAGAGAGCTGCTTCTAATTGCTTCATCAAGTTTTCCATCTCTATTGGTGTCAAGATCTTCCTCAGGTTGTTAGGCTTCTGAAAATAGAGGACCAGGCTCTGATACCAATTGTTAGGATTCCCACATATACTGAGAGGGGGGGGGGGTGAATCAGTATCTAATCGATAATAAGATTTTCTTAACTTAAAACATGTAGAACATATTAATGCAATATACCGACAAATAGAAAGTAATTAAATAAACAGAGATAAAAGCAACCACATGAAAAACAAACCATAACACAATAGTTTAACGAGGAAACCCGGTGTGGGAAAAACCTCGGTGGGATTTGTGACCCACAATATTCACTTACTGGCCAATAAGAGAATATTACTGCTACAAGAGGGGCCTGCACATGCAGAAAGGCCAAGTGCCTAGAGCTCACTACTCAATTACAAAACGGGAAGTCTCACTGACTTACAAAATGGATTATGTAAATCCAATGTCTTGTACTACTTCAAAATAGCATCTACTATGCTAGATCTAGTACTAGTTTATAGCTCTGCTTCTTACATAAATCTTTAACCTATAATTCGCATAATAGGTCTGCCTTATTTCACCTAATTATATTCCTCCATGCTTACATAATTGTTCTACAATGATCTCTTATATATATGAGTCATTTTACAATTTGCCAAGTCGACTTACAATGATTTTACAATAATAAACAAAATAAATTATAAACAAAATCCTATCGGCTTCTGTGTCGGTATGCTTTCTTTCACTATTGGTGCCGGTGGTCTATGTGCCGGTGTAGAATCTGAGTTTGTTGGTGCCGATGGATTGCCTTACCGGTGTCATAGGATTGTAAGGTTTCCATCAATGACAAAACCTTCAATCACTTACAATGTCTTATTGGAGTGTGCATTTGCCAACAGATTCTGCTCCAGGTATATTTTATTTAGTTTTTTGCTTTTCAGCACTCTGGTGAATATCTTGGATGCTTCAGGTCCTGGGATCTGTTTCTTTGAGTAGGATGTCTCATCTTTGATTTTTCTTTCTATTTCTAGTCTTCTATCTCTTTTGATCATTGTAGCATTTTATTTATGCAAATACATTGAGATAAACTACCACCATGCATTGTATACTTGAGATCTTGCACATCTTGTGCCTTATTGTACATGCACTACTTATAGAGTGCCATGGGGGGGTTGATGTTTTCCTTTGTTTTTCATCTACCTTTGTCATGTGAGTGTTCCTTCCATGACATTAGCCTCATGATGTGTGCCAAGTGAGCATTCCTTCCATGACACTATGTACTTTCTCTACACCTTCGATGTTCCTGGTTCTTCGTCATGTAGTTCTTGTTGGCCATTCTTTTTAGTGTACCTGTCCCTCTCCCTTTTCAGCATTATGGGGAGGTTTGTCCTATTGTTCTAATTCTTCCTTGGTTTGATTGACCAACTCTTCAAACTTTGGTGTTTCATGCCATCTGTATCTTCGAGTTCAGTTGTTTGCCTTTGTTTGTCATCTGATTCGAGTAGTTTCATTTGAGGGCACTCATGCAGATTACAATCTTCTCTACCTGGTCATGTTCTATTTCAATGGAGGTTCTTCAGATCAATAGTTACTCTTCGATAATGTTTGCAGCTATTTCATGCTTCAGTAGTGTTCTTTGCTTTTTTGTTCCTATCCTCTGGAATAGTCTTGTTTGGAGGCTTCTTAGTCCTTCACTTGAGCTTTCATCTCTTCTTGGAGAGGAGTTTTGTTCCCACATGGTTTTCTCTTTTTGCTCCACTTTACAGAGATTTTATTGTACTTGGGTACCTCATCAGGCCTAGTTATCAGGACCCATTGTTGCTTTCATGCATTTTTTACATGTTTTTAAGTCCTTAGTTGTTTTTTAGCTACTCCCTAAGTTCATCTTAAGGGGGGGTGTTAGAGTAATCTTTTATTAGCTAATAATTATATATTTAATTATTAGTCTATTATACTCCATGCTTAAGCTAAAATTGGGAATCTTATAATTCTTTAGGGTTTTCTCCTTTAGGGTTTCAAGTATCCTTTTATAAGGATTCTCTCTTTGTATTTTCATAACACCTGTAATTATTGAATTGCATTCTTGTTGCACAATCAATATGACTCCTCTTTTTTGGATCTCTGAATTTTGGCCTCCATAGCTTTTTTGCTTATATCCTTCTGTGACAAGTTTGCATGGAGGTGATCTTTGGGAGCTGTAGAGTTGGTTTTTCCTCAACTCCAATACTATCCATAGGGGTAGTCAAGGGAATGAAGTGATTAACATGACTAGGAGGTTGTGTATAACCAAGGACTTTAGCACAACTCTTCATACGCATAATATTAGAATCAACAATATGAGAAATACCATGCAAGATGTCAACACCAAGTTTATCACTTTGAACCATTATTTTTAATCCTTCAATCAATGGCAGAGCTTCACTTTTCGGGTATTGTTGACTCATCCATTTCTAAATATTTTCAAATTGATTATCAATCTTCTCCAATTGGTCAATGGAAATCCTAGTTAGTTATTCATCCACATCATGAGAATTATCTAAAGAATGAGGACAAATGGGGACATTTGTAGAATTTCTAGAACCACCAACATCCTCATGGAATAAGTTATCCAAATTAGGCTCCATCTCCTCAGTAATTAAACCTTGGGAAGCCTTAATTCTACAACTTCTTCTCACGGGGATATTATAGGTTGGACTAATAGTAGTAAAACTCATGAACTAAGGGAGGGAAATTGGAAATTTCCTCTAGGAAATTGAAATTTAAAATTAGAGCTTTGATAAAAATAACCTCTTAATTTAAATTTAAAATTATCCACTAGGAGATAGAAGTTTAATTTTAAAATTAGGACTAAAAATAACCTCTTAAGTTTAAAACTTTAAATTGAAAATGATTTAAATTTAAAATTAGGGTCTTGTAAAAAGAACCTCTTACTTTTTAAATTTAAATTTAAAATGTGATGTTGGAATTTGGAAATTGAGATAATCAATTTAAATCTAAAAATTAGAGCTATTTTAATTAACCACTTAATTTTAAAATATAAAATTAGGGCCTTATAAAAAGAACCTCTTAATTTTAAATTTAAAAATAGATCTAAGGTTGAAATGATGGATCTAAAATTATAAAATGCACAAGGTTAATTTAAATTTAAAAATTAGGGCTTTTTTTTAAGTTAACCACTTAATTTATAAATTTAAATTTCAAATTTCAAATTTGATGCAAGATTGTAAAATTGAATTTGAAGCCACTCTAAAATGACAAATTCAAATTTTAAACAACCTACAAGCTCAATTTTATTTTTTTTGAAAATTGGGGTTTTTGCAATTAAACACTTAATTTTAAAATTTAAATTTGAAATTTGACTTGCAAGTGAAAATTTGAATTTTGAAATTGATTAACCCTCAAATCTGAAACAATTAACCCAAATTATGTAATTCACAAGCTCAATTTTGAACTTAAAGATTAGGGTTTTAATTAAATTAACCGCTAAATTAAAAAAATTGCAAGGAAATCAAACTTGTAAATGAAAATTTGAATTTTAAATCGCATACAGACTCAAATCTAAAAAAAAAAATAGAAGTAAGCATAGGACATGTCTGGTTCACCAAAATGTAAAGGGGAAAATTTGATTTGGGAATCCGCAACATAGAAGGGAGAAATCACCAAATCAATTTCATTTAAAAAACTTTACATTCAAAAGAGGGAAGGGAATCCATTAGATTCAGTCACAAATTAGATTAAGGACTTAATATTGAATGGCTTGATTAATTATTGTGGGGTTTTTCTTCTCTTTTGTAAGTTGAAATGTTGAATTAAGGTAAAGTGTTGAAAAATGAAGGTAAAACTAAGAAAATAGTGAGCTACAGATGCAGGATTTTCACGTGCACTTGGATCTAAGCAGTATAAGACGTGTCGGATCTGACCCTCAAAAAAGATCCTAAAAAGTCAGGACCATGGTGCATCACAATGGTCCTCCAAATTTTTTGCACGCCAAAAAGGGTTGATTTGTATTTGTGAATGAAGCTTATTTTGTAGAGTACAACTTTGTACCTATTTATTGCACACAAAAAGAAGGGGAAATAGGTTGGTAATAGGGGCTTGCCTTAGGTCAAACCCTTGTTTTGGAATTAACCATGAAAATGAAATGACTATAAGGAAAGGATCTCCTTTTGAGGGAGATGTTGAATTATGACTGAAAATTGAATGATGATACCTTCTTGTGAAGTTTTTCTTGCCTCCACATAGAATTAGGATTTCATGAAATAGGATGTAGATCTCCACTACAATTGTTGATCCTTGACTTTATTGTTTCTCCAAGGCTTAAATGAATACTATGTTGATAGAATTGTTGATTGAAGGAAATGTTCTACATATCTATGTTGAAGGAAATGGTAGAACTATGTTGATTGAAGGAAATGTTATACATATCTATTGGAGAGAAGTTGTTAGCACTAATGTATACACATTCAATCAGGTGCATATAAAAGGTGATTTTGGTAAGACCCCTTATGAGATTTGGTTTGGTCATGTTCCTACAATTAGATATTTTAGAATCTTTGGAAGAAAATATTATATCAAAAGAGATGAGGATATACGAAAATTTGATGCAAGATGTGATGAACGAGTCTTTTTGGGATATTCCACTAAGAGCAAAGCCTATCGGTGTTACAACAAGAGACTGAGAAAGATAGTGGAGAGTGCAAATGTGAAGGTTGATGAGAATCATGAGAAGAAAATCAAAGCTTGGTTGCAGGTTCAAACCCCTCACTTGCACTGGGGAGGGATTGTTCCAAGGTGTGCGCCATTGGTCTCCTTGTGTTGTGCAGCACAACTCTTAGGTTTCTAATATGGTTTAACTGCCTCCTATGGATTCTATAAGTCTAGTGGTTGTATCGGGAATTAATAAGTTGATCTTTTGGTGCAATGACAACTACACTTGTAACAATATTTGTTTTAGCAAATTGAGCTCATAGTCCCCATGAATGAACTGTCTCTCCAACTTGTCCACTATTTGATCCCATTTTGTTATTTTCTCTTTCCCTTTTTTCTTTCTTTCTAATTGAACTTATTTCCACTAAATAGCATGATCCTTTAGCTTGGTCTTTGCAAACTTGACCTTTTTCAGGATCTCCCACCTCTTCATATTCAAAATACTCCTTCATATGATTGATCCAATCAATCAATTCCTTTAGATTTAGTTCTCCATAAAATATAGAAACCTCAATTCTTGGCCTCTTTCCTCCTGGAAACAACCCTCAAGAATCCATCTTCATCAAGATTTCTTACTTATTTTTCTCCTCCAAATTGTTGTTCTTATTTAGATTCATCCTCACTTTCATATCTTGCTCTAATATCAACTCCTCTATGCAACTCCTCTTGTAGTGCCCAAACTTGTCTTTAGAGGGTTCTAAAACCCTCTTCTATCACACAACATTTATGTAGCATCTTGAAATTGCACCCCTTTGCAATTTTGACAACATTTGGGTCTTCACCTTAGTTTTTACGCCCCTTGACCTGATTCAAGACCTGATTATGCTCATACACATCACAAATGCCATAAAACTCAAAATGCACCTATCAAGCAACTTAAGCATACCCCAAAATAGGGAAGGACCATGGCACCACACCATGGTCCTCACTAGGACCATGTTGCCATGTCATGGTCCACCCTAATTTGAGGCCCCTCAAAACACAATACTACAGTTCAAATTTGAGTCGGATCCCCCTCTCCATGTCAGCTCATGTTGAAAAATTAATCGGTTTTCTCAATGAGCAAGTATATAAAGAGGATTTCCCCTCTTATTTGAACATCTAACACATCTATGAAGCATCCAAAAATCACACGAGATCAAACAATCAAGCATTCAAGAGAAATTGAGTATTTTTCAGTCTTTGTTTAAGCCTTGGAGAAACAATAAAGTCAAGGACCAAGGATTGAAGTGGAGATCTACATCCTATTTCATGAAATCCTAATTCTATGTGGAGGTAAGAAAAACTTCACAAGGAGGTATCATCATTCAATTTTCAATCATAATTCAACATTTCCCTCAAAAGGAGATCCTTTCCTTATAGTCATTTCAATTTCATGGTTAATTCCAAAACAAGGGTTTGACCTAAGCCAAGCCCCTATTCCCAACCTATTTCCCCTTCTTTTTGTGTGCAAGAAATAGGTACAAAGTTGTACTTTACAAAATAAGCTTCATTCACAGATACAAATCAACCCTTTTTGGTGTGCAAAAAATTTGGAGGATCGTTGTGATGCACCATGGTCCTGACTTCTTAGGAGATTTTTCGAGGGTCAGATCTGACTCATCTTATACTACTCAGATCCAAGTGCACATGAAAATCCTGCATCTATAGCTCACTGTTTTCTCAGTTTTACCTTCATTTTTCAGCACTTTACCTTAATTCAACATTTCAACTTACAAAAGAGAGGAAAAACCCCACAATAATTAATCAATCCTTGATCCTTGACTATGTTGATTGAAGGTGAATTCTAGAAATTAGTTCAATCAACTTAGATATGTAGAACATTTCCTTCAATCAACATAGAAATTGGTGAATGTGGATAATCTCTACCATTCCCCTAAGTGTATTTGCAGGTTGTGGAGGTTTGTGTTGTTTGCCACCATCAACTACATTACTCTGGATGAGAGATTCACAAGGGCTTATGGGCATCATTTTGTGCTTATTAATCACTTTCATCATGGTGACAAGGTCAGTCTGCCTTACTATCTTGCTTTCTCTATGGATCATACTGTTAGAGAAGTGCAGAAAGACTCTCAAAGAGACCATGCCCTCCACCAGGGTTTAATGGTTTTAGTTTATAAGCTGTTGAAGGGGAAAACTATTGAGAAACCCATTAATAAAGGAAAAATAATTAGGGATGATGATACTAAAAGTGAGAATAGTGGGTTCAATCTCTACTCTAAAACTAAAGGTGAGTCTGAGGATTTCAGCAACAAGGGGAAGAGAAAGGGGAAGAGCAAGGGGACTACTGTGGATTCTGACCTTTCAGACTCTGAGGATGAGTCTTTTGATGATAAATTCATAAAAAGCAAGAAGAGAAAAGGTATGGGTAAGCAAACCCAAAGGACCAAGAAGACCCATAAGGGGATAAACAAGGTGAAAAGGAAGATTATTATTTCTTCTGATGAGGATACTGAGGTTGAAAAAACCGATAATAAGAAGGCTAAGGAGGAAGATGAAATGATGGATGGTGATCATGGGGAGAACCCGAGCACACAAGGAATGCAGAATGAGGGTCAAGAGAACACCATGATAAATCAAAATGTCTGTCATGGTGACATTAGTAATAACAACATCAAGGGTTTTTGTGACGTCATTAGCAGAATGGCAAAAGAGATTAGTGACTTGAAGACTGACCTTAATATGATAAAAAAGGATATTATGGGCAAGAAGCCTCTCTCTGAAAACATAAAAGAATTAATGGTTGCTATTAATAAGGCTGAAATAATTGAGGCTATGGTTAGTAAAATTCTGGAAACGGAAAAGAAGGTGAAGGAGCTGGAAGGGAACAAAGATGCTAAGGGTTTGGATACTAACATGAATAATCTGGTCAACAGAGTGGATAGGATGGAGCTTACTATGAAGAATATTTCCAAGCAAAACTTCCAGATCCTTAAGGCCACGGTTGACCATGTTAACATCCTGATTAACAAATTTGAATAGATTAAAGGAAAGGAGGATGATAAGGATCAGATAGAGAAGGGTCATGAAAAAAGAACAAGGGACAACACTCAGAAACAGGTTGATATCAAGGAAAAAGAGCTAGAAGAAATGAAAATTTTTGTGATCAATATGAAGCAGATGGTGGTTCATGCTGAAGAACTTATGAGAAACATTTAGTTGTCCTTGTGTTGTCTTTGTGCTTTCCTTTGGTTGTCTAGTGTTGCTTCCTTTGTCTTGCGTTCCCTTTATGTTTTGACTGAGAACTGTTCTATGTGTGGGTGATCAGGCACTGTTGTTTTATGCCTCTTTTATGCTTTATCTTTCTATTGCTTTGTAACAAGGTTCCGGGTTCCTTTCAAAAACCTATTTTTAATTAATCAAAACATAGTTCTACGAGCATCCAAAATTTTTTTGTTCTTTCTTTCAACAACTCCATTCTGCTAAGGGGTTCTCGGAGCAGATAACTATCTTATGTTTCCATGCTCTTCACAAAAGGAATTAAACTCACCGAAGGTGAATTCTCCACCTCTATCAGATCTTAGACACTTTAGCTTCAATCCAATCTCTGTTTCCACTTTAGCTTTGAATATTTTGAACATCTCTAATGCTTCAAATTTCTCCCTTAGAAAAGTGACCCACATCATTCTAGAATAGTCATAAATCAACAATATAAAGTATTTGTCTCCCTGCAAGCTTCTCACTCTATAAGAACCACATAGATTAGTATGCACAAGATCTAATAATCCATTAGATGTATACAATTTTCTCTTGAATGAAATTCTTGTTTTCTTTCCTAATTGACATTCTTTACATATCGGATTAGTAGGCTTTACAATCTTAGGCAAATCTCTAACAACTTGAGTAGAACTAATCTTAATCATACGGTCAAAGTTAACATGACACATTCTCCTATGCCACAACTAACTCTCATCAACCTGATAAATCGAACAACTTTTCTCACAAGCATTCAAATGAAATATATTACCTTTAGTCTTAGTACCTGATGCAATCTCTATACTGGGGCTATTCAAGATCTTAAATTTTCCATTCTTAAATTACAAATCATATCCTTTATCAACCATTTGTCCAACACTCAACATAATATTCTTCAAACCTTCAACATATAAAACATCCTCAGTATTATGTTTACCATCAAGAGAAATAGAACCTCTACCATGGATTATACAAGCTTTATTGTCCCCAAATCTCACTACACCGCCATCATACTTCTCCATATTCACAAATTTACCTTTATCACCTATCATATGATGTGAACAACCAATGTCAATCACCCATTCAACTTTCTCATCAATCTTAGCAGCCAAAGCTTTCTCTTCAATAGTACAACTTGTAGAATCAACAGATACCAGGTCATCTTCCTTGATAGAAATGCACACAAATTCATCTTTAGAATTCCCTTTCTCAGACTCTGCATATGTCGCACCTTCATCAAATGCATAATAGCATTTCTTCTGATATATATACTTTCAGTTAGGCTTGTAAGGCTTATCATACTTTGACACTTTTTCTGCTCTTTCAGGATACCTAGAAGCAAAATGACCAATCTTATTACATGAAAAACAATTCAAAGGTAACTTCCCTTCATACTTACTGGCTCCCTTAGGCAATCTTCTAGCAATACGTGCTTCAAGATCTTCTATCTCTCTTTCCTATTCTTCCATCTCTCTTATTTCTCTTTCATATCTGGAAACCCTAGTTGAACTTTCTCCTAAATCATACTTCTACTTCCCAGATACAATAGCTTTAGATGCAGTCTCAATTTTTCCATGTGATTCACCAAGTTTTCTTAATTCAAAAGCAACAATCTTTCCAACCAACATATATCTTGTCACATTTTCCATAGTCTGGATCTCATCAATAACAACAAATTTACGTTTGTAAGCAGGAGGAAAAGATCTCAACACTTTGGCCACAATCTCATCTTCTTCAAGGACTCCACTAACACATCTAATGTTCAACACATGATCATTCACTTTAGCCATAACAGATGTAATATTCCCATCTTCTCCCATCTTCAGCATCTCATAATTTTCTTTCAACCTCTGCAATTTAGTAACTTTCACATGTTTATCTCCTTCATATAAGGTTTCAAGCTTCACCCAAATCTCTTGTGCAGTCTGCAATCCCATCACATTAGTCATCTCAACATCAGTCACGGAACTCAGAAATGCTTCCTTAGCTCTTATATTATGTTCAACAGCTCTGATCTGTTTTGCAGTAGCAGGACCATTTGCAGGAACAATGTATGCATTCTTTGTAATCTTCCAATGCTCTTCTCCAAGATAGTTCAAGTAAACTTCCATCTGGTACTTCCATATAGGGTAGTTAGTTCCATCAAATCTTAGACTCTCCTTCTTGAAAATAACAACTATCATCCTGGATCTCCGCAAGCAGTCAAGCTCCTTCTAGAGGATCTATCTCTGATACTAATTGTTACAAGTGTGGTTGTCATTGCACCAAAATATCGACCTATAAATGCCTGATACAACAACTAGACTTATAGAATTCATAGGAAGTGGTTAATCCATGCCACAAACCTGAGTGTTGTGTTGCAAAACACAAGGAGACCAAGGGCGCACACCTTGGAACAAATGCAAGGGTTGAAACAACCAGAAAAATCAATCAAATAGTATAAAAAAGAGTTTTGCTGAGTTTTGATTAGAATAGGTCATTTTGAGGCCAACAAGGAGAAATTTGCATGTTACATAAATGGGTTGAAGTTGAGTATTCAAGGAGAGTTGAGCCTAGTAAGAATTTCTACCATTGAAGATACATATCAGGGTGAACTCACAAAGCTGGTTCCCACTTTTTGGTACGTCCTAATTTTTGCTGAAATCATACATTTTTTTAAAAATATAATGATTTAAGCTTTAAGAGGTCCCATTTGAGGTAATTAATTGAAGAGAGTTAAAGAAAAGGGTCTTAGATCAGAATTTCTTGGATAGAACCTCTCTACTTCTAAATCATGCTTGCAATGGAGTCTCCTTTGCATCTATCAAATGCTGATAAAAAACCAATTTTACATTAGCTTTTGGGGGTTCAAATTAATTCATTTAAAAGTTTTTTTTTAGAAGTATTTAGTCCTTATTATAAGCTTTCCAAATAGTATAACTTTTAATATATTTAATTTCATTAATATATTTTTGTTTTATTTCTTATGAATGTAGGTTTTTCACCGAACATGAACTTCTCTGTTCAATGCATTGGAAAAAATAGTAAAAAAATTCAAAAAAATTATGAAAAATATATATGCACTAGGTATTGGTGTTTTCTTTCTAACAAAAAAAAGAAAATTGAATTTTGGTATATATAAAACAAGTAATGTGTTCAAACATACACCTATATCCAAATTATAATTAGTCAAACTTCAAAACTTAATAAAATAAAAGATATTCAACATATCACTATCAAGCCAAGTGCATGCCCTGGGTATTGATGTTGCAAACCAAAATTAAAAAGAATTAAGTTTTTATCATTTATAGAAAAAAATAATGCGTTTCGGGATACACATCACTCTTAAAAAAATGTTGTTTGCTGTAAACAACTACTTTTTGAGGGAGATTGGAAAATCAATAAAATTTTATTCAAACAAATTTGCAAAAAATATATTTAGAATCTACAAACAAGATGTTAAAAATCACTAGTTTATATCATCTTCAAATTCTTGACGGTTTAAAAGTTATAGGTGTCAGAAAGTGAAGGTTTTTTTCAAAATATTCATCTGAGTGTCAAAGTTGGTCAAAAAGTGGGAACCAGTATTGTGAGTTCACCCATCAATTTTCTTTGAAGGTTAAAGATAAGTTGAATAGAAGGTTTGAAAGAAAGCAAAGAGGTGGAGATCTTGGTGGAAAGACTAGTGGACGATCATATGGAGGCAGAAGTGAGGATGAATTTAAAGAAGAAGAACAATTTGGACAACAAAAATAAGTAAGAAAATTTTGATGAAGATAGATTCTCAAGGGTTGTTTCCAAGAGGAAAGAGGCCAAGAATTGAGGTTTCTACATTTTATGTAAAGCTAAATTTAAAGGAATTGATTGATTGGATCAATCATATGAAGGAGTATTTTGAATATGAAGAGGTGGGAGATCTTGAAATGGTCAAGTTTGCAAAGACCAAGATGAAGGGTCATTCTATTTGGTGGAAATAAGTTCAATTAGAAAGAAAGAAAAGAGGGAAAGAGAAAATAACAAGATGGGATCAAATAGTGGACAAGTTGGAGACACAGTTCATTCATGTGGACAATGAGCTCAATTTGCTAAAAAAATGCAAGGGTTGAAATAACTAGAAAAACCAAGTATCTAGTAGTAGCCAGAATAAAACAAGAGATAATGTCTACCATCCCCATGATTTGAATAACAAAGACCAAAGAGGAAGAGGAAGATTAGGACAAGTGTCTGGAAGAGGATGCTTTTGTGGAACATATTTCCAATGTGGAGAATAAGGACATATAACATATCAGTGTTGGAATAGTGTTGTCATTGATGTCAAAATACTCAGTGAGAGAAGAAATGGAGAAGAAATGGTTGTAGAAGACCAAAGAGATGAGTTGTAGATGATTTGGATTCATATGGTTCAGAGTCAACTTCATATTGTGTTTGATGCCTTGATTGCCTTGTAGTTCCTTCGACTCTTGTCGATCTAGCTTCAAAAATTTGTTGTTGAAGCATTTTAGTGTGAGTCACTTCATGTCTCATCGCCAACCTTTTCACATCACTGTGACTTCTCATTTCGATGTGACTACTTTCTGGCCTTGCAATCTCTAAGAGTTATATCGCATCTCTGTTTTGGTGACACTTCAGTGTGTCTTGTCAACATGCAATTTTGTGTGACATCGCCCTTTAGTGAGACCTATTTTAGGCTGAGAATATCCTTAAGGTTATACCAATATCCCCTTTTTGGTAGAACATTCAACCGTCTTATTGATACGATGTTTTTGGGTATGATTCTACCTTTTGGTGAGACTCCATTTTGGCCTTTGAAGATCCTTAGTATCATGTTGATATCTTCCAATTCATTGTGACATTGGTTGGGTCTTGGTGATATGGCCTCTTGTTCAGTATGACCTTGCAGTTTGGTAAGACCGAGTTCAGTCTATGTAGATCCCCTGTGACATGCCGATTTTCCTATTTCAGAGAAACATTGGATGTGTCTCATCGACATGTCCCTTTGTTGATGAGACTTTGCCTTTCAGCAAGAATCATTTTTTCTCTTGTTGAACCCTTGGTGTTGTCATGATAAAAGTATTTTCATTGTAACTTTGTGTTGTCTTGTCGATGATGTTGCTTTTTTGACATGACTTGGTGTTTCGGCAAAATATTTTGTGCTTCATGTCGCCCCCTTGAAACTATAGCGATATGGATATTTTTTCGCTGTGATGGGTAACATGTCTTTTCAATGACAATTCTTTTAAGATGGAACTTAGTGTTTCGACAAAACCAAAAATACTTCTTGTAGGCCCTTTGTGCTATAGTAATAAGAGTTTTACTTCGATGTGATGGTTGATGGGACTAGGCGAAATACCCCCAATTGGAGAAATTGACCAAATGATAGGATTTTATCTCACTAGTGCATGTCGATAGATGAGTGGTCCATGTGGATGGTCAATTGAGGTTGACTCGATGACATGGAAGGAGATGTTAAGTACATAGAGTGTATGGATCAAATAAAATTCCATCTAGATGAAAGAAGAGATTTTTCTTGTAGAGATGGTTTACATAAATACACCAAATGAGGTAGTTTGTAATCCAATCATAATAGGTTGAGGAAGAAATGAGAGGAAGCTGCATTTAATGAAGACAATATTACAGACTGTTGAGTGGCTCCAAAATGACCTAAAGATCTTCTGGGAATGAGATATCACAACCATGGGATTATCAGAGCATCTCCATCGAGAAGACATCAAGTCATAAGGCAAATGAGGATTACTAAATGTAGTAATTTATACTCAGTGGTGGATACAAAATGAAAGAAGATATATTTAATGATAGCCACCAATCAACATGCAGACAATATTTCTCAGAGGCTCAAGAAGAAAAATTTGAATGTCCTTTTTGGAAGGAAAATCCTGAGTGTATAGAGATGACAAAATAGAGGGGTTTTTCGATGTGATGTGTGGTAGGTGGAATGAGTGTGTAGCAAAAGAAGAGAAAATAGATTGAGCTGAAGGGTTTCTGTGGAAGAAAGGTGTGCAGGTAAGAAAAAGAGCAAAAAAGTGAGGAAAACACTGTACCAAATTCAAACTGAGCAAGAGAAAGAGAGTGAACAAAGGACAAAGATATATGAACAGAGTTAGAAGATAACAAAGGTCTGATTAGAGAAAAGAATAGAGAGTTGAGGAAAAATTCTTGACTAGATAAGAGCTAGAGCTAAAAATTTTACATAGGTAGAAATCACAGAGGGTTACAAAAATCATTTGTAACAAGGTGTCAAATTGTATTGGAATTATATCATCAATTTAGTGTATGTCATCTGAGTGGGTGCTCAGATTAGGGGTAGGTGCTCCTTTGAGTTGGTGCTCATAAATCTCAGGGGTTGGTGCCCATAAACATTATAATGAAATACTTTTTATTGTGAGGTTGGATCAGAGTAGTAAACTCTAGCAACATTTCTCATCAAGGTTTTTCCCCACTATGGGTTTCCCTCGTACATTTGGTATTATGTGTTTGTTCCATATGTAAATGTGTCTTTGATCTCTTCACATTTTTAATGTCACTGTTTTGATTGAGTAGTAAGTTAAATTTTTATTATCACTGATTCACCCCCCTTTCAATGGTCATTTGTGTTCCTTCAATTGGTATCAGAGCACTAGGTTCCCTATTAGATAAGCTTTCTCTAGATCAGGTAGATTCTATTTTGTGAACAAAATGGCTATGAAGGAATCCTCCTTTTCTAAAGCACCAATGTTTATGGTATAAACTATGTCTTTTGATGTAGAATAATGGAAACCCACTTATCCTCTTTAGGTTTTGATGTGTGGATGTCAATAAAAAATGGTTATACTATTCCTTCCATTGCTCCTACTGATCCTGATGCTAAAAAGAAATATGAACACAATGATAAAGCCAAGAATGCTATACTTAGTGGATTATAAGACATAGAGTTTGCTGAAGTTATGCATTGTACATCTGCAAAAGAAACATGGGCTAAGCTACAAAGAATCTACGAAGGAGATGTAAAGGCAAAGGAGGCTAAACTGCAAAATCTTAGAGGAAAGTTTGAAGGATTGAAGATGAAGGAAGAAGAGAATATTTTTTATTATCTTCAAAGAGTGGATGATACAGTTAATGATGTAAGGGGATTAGGTGAAGATGTTCCAGATGAAGGTATAGTCAAGAAAATGTTAAGATTTCTTACACCAAAGTATGATACAAAAGTCTCTGCCATTGAAGAAGCTAAATACTTGAAAACCTTCTATATGGATGAGTTAGTTGGCTCATTGCTAACTTATGAAATGAGAATTGTCAATGCTAAAACATCAAAAAGAGAGGTTTCCTTAAACACAACTAAGAAAGGGAAAGAAGTAGAAACAAGTGTTGAAGAAAATGACTCTAACAATTCTGAAGCAAACTTTGTCAAGAAGCTCAAGAAAGGTTCAAGAAAATACAAGGGTAAGCTTCCATTTAAATGTTTCAATTGTGGCAAGATATGACACTTTGCTACTAAGTGTCCATATGAAGAGGAAATATTATGAGAAGCAAAATGTGAGGAGCATAAGTAAAAAAAAGTGAAGAAATTCTATAAACCAAAACAAAAAAATTTCAGGAAGAAGAAAAGCCTTTACACCATTGATAGTGATGATATTGATGAGGAAAGTGAATCAGATGTGGGCAGTAGTGGGAATGAAAGAGAAGTCAACCTTTTCATGGAACAAGAGGAATTAGTTAAATGACAATCATCAAGGAGAGATTTCAGGGTTAAATCTAAAAACCAAAGCTCATATAGTAGCGATGAAGAAAATGAGATTGATGTTGAAGCTGATTTAGAAGGAGAGTTAGTGTGTGCACTTGAAGATATTAAGAGGTTGAGGAAGGAAAATTAAAAGTATAAGAATAAAACTATAGAGGAACAAAACCAATTAAATAAGTCTTGAAGAGTCAACAAAAAACATTACTAATCTAAAAACACAATTGGAAGATACCAAGAGGATGTATGAAGTGATGAAATCAAACCTTGATGCCAAGGAAAGGAGATGTAATGAGTTAGAGGTAGAGGTTGTGAACCTGAGAAATCAATTAGAAAAATGTAAGGAAGATCTTCAACTAAGACAAAAAAATATTAGGGAAGCACCAATGCATTGGATGATATGTTAAAGAAGCAAAATAATTCAAAGGACTTTGTGAGCATAGGATATGAGGTTGGTCAATGTTCTGCCAACATGGATCCATCTAATAAGGACATATAATTTGTATCTTCAAAGGAGAATGGTAATGATTAAAATTTCATAGTTAGAAATGCTCCAATAAAAGAAGTTAGACTTAAATACTACTGCTAAGAACATGAAGACACATATTGTTGTTGTTTCTACAAAACACCATCATGTTGATCATGAAAGAAAGGCCAAACTAGATGATGATGGCTTCACCAATGTCAAAGACACAAGGAAGTTCTTTAGAAGACCAAGATATACTAAAACAAGGAGGCCAACGTGGAACTATTCCTCTAACAATAACTGGTATTCTCCTCAATTTCATGGTTATTTCTATTAATGTAATGCATATGGACATAGAATCTCAAACTGTAGACTTATGCTTAGACCTTCTCCAAATCATGTCAATAAGAATTCTTTGATATCCTAAGAGATATTAATGTTGTATGCTATCACTGCAATGAGTTTTTTCATAAAGTTATGAATGTAGAAGAAAAAAAATCCAATCATATGGAAAACCTTATGTTTCATCATTCAATAAAAATGTAAAATGCTACTATTGTAAAAACTATCATCATATAACAAAGCACTGCAAGTCAAGGAATGCTAAACATAAAAAAGACATTAACAGTAGAACCAATGCAGGGTTATTTCGAAGGTAATGAGTATTTATATAGGTGTCTTCTCATAATTGTTTGGCATGGATTCTGGGCATTTTTTCAGGGCATCCATAGAAACCAGAGAAGAGGTTTTGAAGCCTAGAGAAGGAATTTTAAGGAAAGTGCAAAAAAAATGGGAGGTAATAAGAAAAGATTCAAACCCACATATTGCTCAGACTCGAGAAAGATCAAAAAAGTGTGGGATATCCTTCAGTATGGGGGTCTGAATGTGTTCATGGAGAGGCTAAGTGGGAAAGATCCCACAATTACCAACTATTTCATCAAGAACTGGAATAATGGCAAAATCTTGGTCGGGTCCCAAATGATGAATGTTGATGCGGAGGTCATTGCTAAGGCTATGGGGATGATTACTGAGGGCATGAAATTTTAGAGGGACTACAACATATCAGATAAAGTAGTGGACAAGTTCCCAGTCATAGATGATGAGAGGAGAAAGATGGTGAAAATCGACAATTCCTACCATGCCCCAAAGAGGATATGCAGGCCATGGAGGTTTGTTTTATTTGCTTCTATCACCTACATTACTTTGGATGGTAGGTTTACTAGAGCCTATGGTCATCACTTTGTCCTGCTCAACCATTATTGCCATGGGGAAAAGGTGAGCTTGCCTTATTACCTAGCCTGTTCTATGGACCATACTATCAAGGAGGTTTAGAAAGATCCCAAAGGTGACCATGCCCTCCACCAGGGGCTTATGGTTCCAGTTTATAAAATGCTTAAGGGGAAATGCATTGAAAAGCCTATTAAAGGCAAAAATGCAAGAGATGAGACTACGGAGAGTGAAGCAAGTAGATTCAACTTTGATTTAGAGACTAAGGGAGATTCGGATGAGACTAATAAAAAAGGGAGGAATAAGGCTAAGAGGAAAAGGATTGTGATGGATTCAGACATTTCAGAGTCTGAAACTGAATCCTTTGAGAAAAAATTAAAAAAAAAAAAGAAAGGGAAAGCAATTGGAAAGCATATTCAGAGGAACAACACTAAAAAGGGAAATAATAAAGACATCAGCCATGTTCTAGTTGATTCTAAGGAGGAAGTTGAGGAGAACAAGAAGGATGAGGGTCAGGATAAAGAGGGGGAGGAAAACCTGGTGATGGGCAACATTAAGGGTTTGAACACCATAAATCTGCAAAAGGAGGATAAAGGGGATAAAAGTGGTATCTGTGATTATGATACTTTAAAAGCTTTCTATGATACCATCGGAACCATGGTGAAGGATATTAACAGTTTGAAAACTAATAGGATGACTATTACAAGAGTGACGATTGGTGATAAACCCTTAGCGGAACATGTTAAGGAACTGGTTGTTGTACTTCACAATGCGGAAGCAATTGAATGTATGGTGGGTAAAATCATAGCAACAGAAAAAAAAAAAAAAAAAAAAAGGTCAATGAGATGGAAGATAATAAGGAGATTAAAGGAATGGAAAATAAAATGAACAATCTGGGTAGAAGAATTGACAAATTGGAACTCAATGTTAAGAATATTGCAAAACAAAATTTTTAGATCCTCAAAGCTTCGGTGGATAACATGAACATCCTGATCAATAGATTTGAGAACAATGTAGAGAAGGATGGTGACAAAGATCAGCCGGACAAGAAGGTCATGAAAAGAGAACCAGAGCTAATACAAGGACCAAGGGTGACATCAAAGGTCATGAGCTGGAGTAATTAAAGACCTCGGCGAACAACATGAAACAAATGGTTGTCCATGCCGAGGATATCATGAAATGTATTTAGGTCTTTGTCTCTATTTCTATAGGAGTTTTAGGTTTTGTCTTTTTGTTGTCGTTGTGTTGTCCTTATGCTGTTTGTTTCTGGTTTTTTATGTTATGTAAGTTGATCCCCTTTTTGTTTGGGTGGGATCTTTCTGGTTTTTTAAGTGATCAGGCATGTGTCTTTCATGTTCTTTTGATCTCTTGGCTTGTACAAGGTTCAGGTACCGTTCAAATACCTGCTTTTACTTAATCAAAATAGTGGAACCAAAAACCACATCTAATCAAAATGCTACAACAAAGAAGAGAAAAGAAACCAAACAAATTTGTAAAGAAAAGGGTAAAGAGAAGGATGAGTCAAACCTGCTAGTGAAAACTGATCTACATGCTAAAAGGAAAAATATTTGGGTGATTGATAATGGTTGCTCTAGTCACATGACTGGAGATAAAAATAAATTTACAAAACTTGAAAATTGGAATGGTGGTTCAATCAAATTTGGAGACAACTCCTCTATTAAAATAAAAGGAAAAGGAAGCTTAATCATAGATGGAAAATAACAAACACACAATATTTATTATGTGGAAGGGCTGAAGCACAACTTGCTTAGTGTCAGTCAAATGTGAGAGAATGGGTACAAACTCACATTTGACTCCAAAGGCTATGAAATTAGGAGAGAAAGGAGTGGAAGACTTGTAGCCAAAGGTAAAAGGATTGATGGGAATGTATGTACAACCTAAAAGAGTGTTATGAGGCTCAATGCATGATGGGACAAGTAGATGGGTGTTATCAGGACAACAAACACCATGTGTGATGAGTGTCAAAGAGGCAAGAAAAATTACATAGCCCTGAAAATGACCTAGCAAAAAAAAAAATTCATGCCTTAGGCAAAATATTGGTTTTGATTTTATCTTTCTCTTTGTCTTACGCTTCAGGATTAGGGTTTAGGGTTTTATGCATTTTGTTTATGTCTTGGTTAAAACCCCTAAATTGGTTATGATTTTGCATTACCTTTTTTACTTAAGCCCAAGGGTTCTAGTAACGTTGGCGGGGCCTTTTTTGGTCCTAGGCATTAATTTGTTTGGTGGTTCTTTTGTTTTCCTAAGTCTGCATTTTGATTCTCCTAGGCGAGTCCCCTTTAAATATTACATCGACTGCATAAAATTTTCCTTAGTCCGACCTTAAGTATTGTTGACGATACCTTTGTGATAATAGTCAGGCTAGTAAATTTTACTACCATTTGCACATGTGTAATGAACATAGATCTTTTAATCTATGAACAAAAGATGCTCAGTCTTTAAATTGATAGAGAAGGTGGACATTGTGGATAGCAGGATAAAGATTGAATGGATCTAACGACTCTCGCTACTCTGCGGTTGAACATGCTTGGAGGATAATGATCGCCTAATGGTGGGGGTCACTGATGATAATGAAGAGGATGATGATTTGGAGGTACCACGTCATGCTTTTGATGTGTTCACTTTCAAAAAGGGATGGTCAATTGCCAATTGACTAGTATGAATTGTGCAATATGCCATTGTGGAGAGAATCGGCAATCCAGTTTCAAAATTGGTTTAAATACAAATTCAAGTTGTTAACCACTCGCGCAAGCAGTAATGGTGGACAAGATGGTGACTCTTGGTTCTAGAATGATAATAAAATCCTTTTCAAAATCATTCTCAACTCGAAAAGCAATTCAGTAATGACTAGAAGGTGATTCCAAAGCTAAAGAAGATCTGAATGAGTTCTTGCAGTGCAAAATTGAGGTTTACCCAGTGCTAATAAAGAAGTAAGATGCCAAATTCCCCTTCTATGTTTTCAAAGCCATTGAAAGCTATGAATTACATGAGATTGTGGTGAAAGAATTATGAATTAGTGTAGGGTTAAAAATCTTGTTATAAAAAGAGTGAGATTTTACATTTTTCTGTATTGAGATTTTTAAGTCTTGTGTTAGGCCCTAGTTTCCCTCCTCCATCTATCGGTAATTGTTAAAAAGGCCCTAATAGAGTAGGATGGATCCCTAACAAAATCATTCAAGACAGACAGAGTATCTGAAGAGAAATTTGTTTCATGACTTTCTCGACCAATTGAAACCCTCAACAAATGATAAGTATCAGGGGCAGAGGCTTATACAAGGTAAAACCCTAGGAGAAGGGTTAGTTGATAAAGCATATACTATTTCAGATGCTATATTATCCATGACTGGGGTGGAGATGTTTAAATTATGGTATGGATAGAGGAATTTGCAATCTCCATTCTCGAGTGCATGACAATATGACTTGGGAAAGTTAGTGGTGCCCAATGTATTCATGCATGTCGACCTTCTCAAGGTAGTTGCAGACAAATATGACCCTATTTCAAGAGTAATAAGAGGAAATGATGGAGAAGTTTTGTTGACAGTCTGAAGGGGAAGTTCCAGGAAATTTTTGACTTGTATGAACCTTTTGCCATCTTGGTTCATGTAGATTTGAATGAAATAAAGGTTGAGTACTACAAAATGAAAGGTTTCATCAAACCCAACCTCCTCCTAGCCCATTTGGCGAAAGCAGGAGGCACAACATGCCACATTGGCCCAAGTTCAGTGGAGCCTTTTCCTATTGGTGATTTCACTAAATATTTGCAGGCCACTTTGTGCCAAGTTTTAGGTTTCAACTCTATTATAGTCATGCCACCAGATTTCATGTATATGGCTATTCAGATTCAACATCCTAATTTCACAATGGTTTTTGACTTTGCACCGTATCTTGAAGAAAAAAATCACGAGGGATTGCTAGATATTAAGAATGATGTATTTATAACTCATTTTTATTGGTACTCATTGTTAATGCATATATTCTTATATGGAAATGCAGATTATTTTGAAGGTACCATGAATCTTAGAAGAACAGTTGATAATATTGAGATATTGGTGCAAGTATGGAGTATAGATATGTCATGGGACGGGCAGGAGGCCAATTTTGTGAGATTTGATATTGGTTTTGCTTCTAGATTGAGGCAAATATTGACAATAAATCCACCAAGGATTCCTACATAGCTGCATGATTTTCTGAGACCAAAGGAAAGGTTGACACTCATGAAAATTGAGCATAATTGGGGGGACATTATCCCCTATCTAGTCAGCATAGTCATTAGAGTTTATGGTTTTCCTGGTCAACCACATTTACTACCTTTTAATGTTCCTTTGAGATTAGGTTTTGCTGAAGTAATCTGGCAAATAGGTTGTATTCATGACAAGGAATTGAAGGGTAAGGGAAAGGGAACTATTTTCCCGGATTACACTATCATTCCATACTTTGCAATTATGAAAAGGGGATATGTGCATTTTGACAAATTCTTTGCACCATATCACTTGGGGGTTAGCATAGTTAGGCACAGTTAGGTTCATTGCCTCATGAGAACAATTTTCCTAAAGATATAATTATAAATGAATTTGACCCAAGATTGGAGGAAGGAAAAGTGGATAACTTAAAGGAAGCTATGGACAATTGTACATAAAATGGATCCTAATTATGATCCATTAGAAAAATTCACTCCATTCTATGCCAAAATTGATTTTGTTATGAACAATTTTGATGAGTTTATTATTGCATTGAAAGAGAAGAAAACTAGACTTGAGGAAACCCATGACCATCAAGTTGAGAGAAGAACACAACAACCTACACCCATTACACCTAAAGAAGAAGCCCTAATTCACCAAATGAGGATGAGACGGTCAGGTTCACCTCCTCCTCCACCTCATAGGACAGATAGGATAGAAGAAACTATATCTAGTTATGTGCCCCCTCCAAGGGGTAGTATTGTGATAAAAATAATAAGGGATGAGGAGAGTAGTGAAGAAGAGAGTGGCAATGATAGTTACAGTGGGAAGTTGGTGAGAAGGAAATGAAAGAAAATAATGAAAGTATAGCCACCCCCAAATGTGCAGGTTAAACCTTTAAAAGGGATCAATATCATTGATCTTGAAGATTCAAACATGAGTCCCTCACCACCACATGTGTCTTTTTCACCTCCAATATAGAATGAAGAACAAATAGAAGAGCAATGTATAGAGAAACAATAGGAGGAGGATAACATTGAAATTACAAATGCAAAAATATAGATTTGTATTCCTCCTATGCCACCCACTCTGGAATTAGACCTAACTATGCTAGATATTCAGGGATGATCTTTTAGAGATGTTAGGAAAGAGGCATGCGATAAAATTCTCGAAGATGAAGCCTTTCTAAAAGATTGACTTTCCTTCAATTGGTGTGGAAGATGAAGATAGATGAATATAAAAGGAGAAGTATTGAAATAATTTCCCAAAGGCCAAACATGTTTGACCGGGAAAATCAGGAAGAAGTCAAGGGTGAAATGATGGAGGAATTTAAAGGAATCACTGTAGATGAACGTAGGATGATTGTAAATTAGGCTGGTATTTTAATTCTGCCTAAGTGGGACATAGTTGATGCAGTGGAATTTGATGCAACTAGAAAATCAAAAGACCAACAATTTAGTTCAGAAGAAGAAGCAAGGTGGCATCAAAAGGATTGGATTTTGTAGATGATTATACAACCTTGATGATATGGTCACTAGAACAAGGGCCTAGGAGGCCTGATATAAATGATATAAATCCAAATGTAAAAGGAAGCCTCATTATAAAGAGAGCCTCTGATACATCAAATGTTGAGGCCTCAAAATTAGTTGTCAATGTAGCCAAATTGGCCCATGAAACTTCAAAAAGGGAGGCTAAAGAGAAGCAGGAACCAATGAAGAAATTTGAGTGGATTTTTAATGATTACAATGTAGTTCAACGGAGATGTGTGGATTTGCAGACTAAAGTTCATCTCCTTGAATAGAGACAATTAGGAGAACCTTCTTCAGTTCTTGCCATTACATCGGTCCCATCAACATCCAGAGTCTCCACCAGTCTCACATATAAATGCATCAGTCCAATTTGACAGTGAGACGGATACTCCAATTACACCACTAGAACCATATGTTGACAAGGAACCTGAGCCCACTAGATCTACTGACCCAACAAGAGCTTAAATTTTGGAGAGAATCAATTAGTTAGAACAAAAGCTAAATGAGTCAGAAAATTAGTGTACCAGTAAGAAAAGGGAGATAGTTAGCTTTGTGTTGACTCATTTGAATGAGAAAGTAGATAGCAAATTGAATAGTATTCATTCTTTAAATTCTTTATTCTTTAATGCTATTCAAAGTTTTGATAAAGATAAAGAGCCGGCAATCCCTTTATTCACAAAGTGGTTACAAAGGGGGAACGAGCTCAAAATAATTTCAATGGCTTCAAAGTACCATGTTGAGAGCCACCTACACTTCAGTCAACTTATTTGTTGGTAAAATCAATGCAGGAAGCCCAATTGCTGCCAGACAATATACAAAGAAAAATAAAAGAGTTGATGAGAACTTTTAGTGAATTGAATGAAACGCTTTTTCCGAGTATTGAGGGTTAAAATGGGGCAATCAAGCCTTTACAACTCTAGAAAGAAGAGGCAGAAAGAGTCATCAACACTCAGGTAGACTTCATTTGTGATGATTTAGATACAACTATGCTGGAACATAGCATAGACAAAATAATATGCACAAGAACATTTTTTGAATCTTTTGAAAGGGAGGCAAATCAATGGCAGTTAAGTATACTCCATACAAGGCAAAAGCTGACAAGGTTATGAGTTTTAAATGGTTGTCAAATGAGGAATATGTTGAATGGAGTAATACTTATTTCAATAATGAATGAGGAGATCAAATAGTTAGCTAACTATGTGATGTGACAGTCAGGTAGGTGGTTTTGATTCTTCGCAGCATTCTTTTTTGACATGAGAAGCAAAAAGGTGGGCCTATTTAAAATCTTCATCAACAACAACAAAAAGGGAAGAAAAGGTGCATAAAGTGCTATGATGAATCAGTAGTAGATATTTTGGTCCTAGTTGTGACATTCCTTAAGTAGAATATTTTGTAACTAAATTATGGGTAACCGATCACTTTTGAATGATAGGTGTCTCCTCTAGCTCATAGCTTGTTTTTCTCCCTTACTTCTATAAAAGGGAATTCAAGCCAAGAGACAGGGTTTCGAATTTGGTCTCTGTACTTAGTTTTTTCCTAGCATTTAGAGTCATAGGTTCCTGTAGAAAGTTTTACATGGAAATGAGAAATTGTAAGGATTTTGTAGAGCAATAGATAAGAGTCTTGTGTTTAGTTTCTTGCAGGTTTTGAAAGGAGTTATATGTAAATTGCTTTATGACATAAGTAGCAAATTTATTCAAAAGGAAATATAATTCTAATCTATTTCTCTCCATTGCGCAATTCTATCATCTTTTAAGTAAAATGTAATCAAGGATTTCTTTCATTTAGTGCATTGATATGATGTATGTAGTTTTTGTTTATGCTTTGATCTAAGGGATCAATTAAACACTAAAACAAAATTGCAAAGTGATAGGGCTTATTCAAGGATCTGATAAGTAGTCTAGGTTGGTATTGCAGATAAGAAATATAGTAAAGCAATATTGTCTTAAGATCTCAATGCTATTAGATTAATTCTGTTATAATTCATTTATATCTTTTGAATTCAAGCACCCAATATAAGAAGGCACTGATCTCAGTTTGTTATGTCTTTATAGTCAGTTTATGCTTTGATTCATCTATGTTTGTTATACAATATTCGATTATCAGAATAATTTTCATCTTATGTAAGTTATTGTATGTTTTTCCCATCTCATACTCCATTTAGGTTGAGGACCACTGAAGGATTTGCCATCCTTGAGCATTCTCCCTATTTTTGAGCCTATACATGATATTTTGTGCTTAATTTTGGTTAAAATTGTATGACACAAATATTATAAGTTCACCAATGGACCACCCTCCCAGGTTTTGTACAACCCAAAGTGTAGAAGGATTAGCATAATCCTTATCATATGTTGGTCCAATTTCTTGGAGATTTCGATAGTTGGAGTTGCCTTCTCCATAAAAACTCTGAAGAATCAACTTGGTTTCTGCCTTCTTGTAGTGTAAACCCCATTTTTCTTGGGGAACCAACAAACTTCAAGACAAAGGAATACTCAACTACAAGGCCATTGGAACTGGTGCATACCGATTTGTGTGGTTTGACTAGGACAAGAGCTCTCAATGGTGAAAAGTATTTCATGCTTCTCATAGATGAATTTTCAAGGATGACATGGGTTACCATCCTACAAGATAAGTCACAGGCATTTGAAAGGTTCAAAATTTTTAGAAAAATGGTTGAGAAAAAAAGTGGATACAAGCTGAAATGTTTGAGATCAGGTCGAGCAAGTGAGTTCACGTCAAATGAATTTGAAGATTACTATGAGCTACATGAAATTAAAAGACAGTATTCACTAGAACAAAATGGTGTTGTGGAAAGAATGAATAGGACAACTAAAGAAATGGCTAGAACAATCCTAAATGAGTCAAATTTGCCTAATGTTTATTGGAAGGAGTTTGTCCATACAATAGTATACCCTTTAAACAAGGTTCAGCTAAGAGTGAATATAAAAATGACTCCATATGAGCTATGGTATGACAAGAAACCCTCAATCAAGTACTTCAAGGTTTTTGAAAGTAATTATTTTTTCAAAAGAGATGAGGATGGATTAGGAAGCTTTAATGAAAGGTGTGCCGAAGGTGTCTTTTTAGGCAACTCAACTCACAACAAGGCCTACAAATGTTCCAACAAACACATTAAGAAAGTTGTTGAAAGCATAAATGTAAGAGTTGATGAGGACTTGCATAAAGAAAAACAAAATATAGTAAATCAAATTGAGGAACTTTGTGATGAAGAAGAGGATCAATCTAAAAGTGAAGAAGTTACTAACAAGGCCCCAAATAGATATGTGCAAAAGAATCATCCTGAAGATCAGATCAATGGAAACAAGAATGAAGGAGTACAAATAAGGAGAAGACATGCAAAGAACAATGAATAAGTAAATTGTTGCCTCATGACTGAAATGGAACCAAGGAACTATAATGAAGTTAGCAAGAGTGAGAAATAGGTGAAGGCAATGGGGGAAAAATTGCAATAGATTGAAAAGAATAAAACATGGGATTTAGTACCAAGGCTAGCTGATAAGAATGTTATTGGGACAAAGTGGGTCTATAGGAATTTAGTGTCATAAAATTGTGACCCTAGCAATTTTTAACTGCATTAGGGTCCTCACGCATGCGAACTTGAATCGTTTAGCCTGGTCAGAGACCAAAGATTGCTCAACTTGCGGAAACAAATTCTTCCTTGGCCTCTGCATCACCCCATCCACACTCTTCCCTAGAGAAAGGGGTAGGACAGGGGTGTAGTGTCACTATCCCCCCTTAGACAAGGGTGTGGCACCCTTTTCCTCCTAGTTAAGGGGCATGGTGCCCTTGTCCCTATCCTATTTTGGGGCAGTACCCTTCCTAGGGTTGCATTGTTGGTTGTGCCTTAGGCGGGAAAACTCTCCCGATGTCAGCCTGTGACGAAATTAAAATCCACCAACATATATTTAAAGGGGAATTTGCTTTCTCATTTGCATAAGTTCAAGAGGTGGAAGTTGGACAAGATTGGAGTATGTACAAGCGATCAAGCATTCAAGAGCATTCAAGCATTCTTTTCTAGCATTAAGCATTATCAAGTCTCCCTTCAAGGCCAGGTGTTGCATTCAAGTCAAGGATTCAACCATTGAAGAGGAGATTTATTTCAACATTCAATTCCACACAATCATTTCTATCAACATTGCTAGTACAACCTCCCTTGAGGTGATTTACAATTCAGTCTTTCATTTACATCTACTTGCAAATACTTTCTTTCATTACTTGGTTAATTCCAAAACTGGGGTTTGACCTAAAGGCAAACCCCCAATCCCAACCCATTTCCCTCTCTTTTTTGTGTGTAGGTTGAAGGTGCGCAACTGTACTTTTGGATTTGTGCTTCATTTGCAGAGGCAAAAAAACCCTTTCATTTCATAGATTTTTCGGAGGACCGTGTACGTTCCCACCATGGTCCAGGTGACCTTTCCTCAAATTCACAAGGCAACTTCAAATCAACAGTTTACTGCCAGATCCAAGTGCACAGCTTCATCCCATATTTCGATCTCAAGTTATAATCAATTCTTTGTCACTTTTTCACTACAGAATTCAATCAATTTCCTTTCCATTTCAAACAAGAAAGAGGGGATCAACTTAGAATTACTCATTCATTCATAATTCAACCTACCATCTTTGTGTAGAGAGATTGAATCTAGTGAATTATCCTCTCCTTTTTGTAATGTAATGGTGAAAAATGCATGAATGGTAATTGATAGCGAAACTCTCCTCTCTCTTAGGGAAAGGGTAGTTTCCTTCTTGATTTATCATTCACCATTTTCCCACCATTACAAGGAATAAATTAAATGAAGATGGCAAGGTGATAAGGAACAAGGCTAGACTTGTATGCAAAGGTTACTCGCAAGTAGAGGGCATAGACTTTGAAGAAACATTTTCTCCTATTGCTAGACTTGAGGTCATTAGAATTTTTTTGGCATTTTTAGCAATACAAAGGTTACAAAGTATATCAAATGGATATAAAATCAACATTCCTAAATGCAACCTTGAAGAAGAGGTGTACATTGAGCAGTGTGAAGGATTTCAATTGCATGAGAATAAAGACTTTGTGTGCATATTAAGGAATAATTTTTATGGTTTGAAACAGGCACCTAGAGAATGGTAGTCCAAGTCAGACAAGTATCTAAAGATCAACAAGGCTTCAAAAAGGGATGTGCTGACAACAACATGTATATCAAAATAGATGGTAATCCTATGATCATAGTTGTTGTGTATGTAGATGACATTATCTTTGTTGGAAATAAAGATGTCTTGTGTAACAAGTTTTCTGATCAAATGCAATTAGAATTTGAATTGTCATTGTTGGGAGAGCTATCCTACTTTCTTGGTTTGCAAATATCTCAATTAGGTAAAGGCATATTCATCTCACAAACCAAGTATGCTAAGGACATGTTGAAGAAGTTGTAAATGGAAGATAGTAAGCCAGTTAGTACACCCATGGTGACTAGATGCAAACTAAGAAAAGATGATAAGTCACCCAATGTTGATCAGACCTTGTATAGGTCAATGATTGGAAGCTTGTTGTACCTAACGGCCTCTAGGCTTGATATAGTGCAAGCAATGTGTATGGTGGCTAGATTTCAAACTACCCCAAAGAAATATCATGTGAATGCTATGAAAAGAATTTTTAGGTATCTACAGGGCACACTTGATTATGGTTTATGGTATCCAAAGAATGATGACTTCAATTTACAAGCCTATACAGATGCAGATTGGGTAGGTTGTGTGGATGAAAGGAAGAGCACTAGTGCTGGAGCTTTCTTCCTTAGTGATAGAGTGGTCTCATGGAAAGAGTAAGAAACAAGAGTCTATTTCTTTATCTACTATTGAGGTTGAATACATAACTACTGCTACATGTTATTCACAAGTTCTCTAGGTGAAGCAGACACTCAAGGATATTTAGGTAGAATATTTAGACCCCATTCCCATTATGTGTGACAATTCAAGTGCCATTAACATTTTTAAGAATATTGTTATGCACTCTAGGACAAAACATATAGCAATCAAGTATCATTTTTTTAGCAAGAAAGTAGCTGAAAAATAAGTTAAGGTTGAATATGTAAGCACAAGTGAGAAAGTGGCTGATATTTTCACAAAACCCCTACCTAAGGACACCTTTGAATATCTTTGTTAAGGTTTGGAGAGGTCCCTCCTTCTTTCAACACTTAAGTGGATTTAGTGGGCTATGGTTCAAGGGGAGCTTAGAGATTCACATTCTACATCCTTGAACCCATGTGTGTTCAAGCATATTGATTTTGGTTCTCAAGGGGAGACTATCATGATTAACAAGGTCAACAAAATGTGCTTCCAAATTGTGTTTCCATCTCATTGTCACTATAGATGTGTCAAAGGGGCACCATTTCTAGTTGAGAAAAGAGTGCAAATGAGAGAGTTTGGCAGTCTCTTTTCCATTATTGTTAAAGGGAGAGAAGTTCCCTGAGTGTTGACATTAATGCCAAAGGGAGATATTGTTGGCATAGTGTTGTCATTGATGTCAATATTCTTAGTGAGAGAAGAAATGGTTGCAGAAGATAGAAGAGATAAGGTGAAAAAGAGTTGGATTCATATGGTTTAGAGTCAGCTTCATAGTGTGTTTTATGCCTTGGCTGTCTTGTATTTCCTTAAGCTCTTGTCGATCTTGCTTCAAAAATTTGTTGTTGAAAATCCACAAAGTTAAAGTATTTTGGTGTGAGTCACTTCATGTCTCATCGACAACCTTTACATGTTATTGTGACTTTGCATTTCAACGTAACTGCTTTCGGGCCTTGCAGTCTCCAAGAGTTATATCACATCTTGTTTTGGTGAGACTTCAATGTGTCTTGTCAACATATAGTTCGGTGTGACATCACCCTTCGATGAGACCTTTTTTGGGCTGAGCAAATCCTTAAGGTTATATCGATATCCCCATTTCAGTATAACATTCGACCATTTTGCTAATACAATGTTTTTCAGTATGATCCTTCCTTTCAGTGAGACTCCATTTCAGCCTTTGCAAATCCTTACTATCATACCAAAATATTTCATTTGTGACATTGGTCGGGTCTTGGCGACATGGCCTCTTGTTTGGTATGACCCTACAGTTTGGTAAGACCAAGTTTGATTTGTGTAGATCACCCATGATATACCGATTTTCCTATTTCGGGGAGACGTTGGATGTGTCTCATCAACATGTCCCTTTGTTGATGAGACTTTTCCTTTCTACAAGAATCATTTTGTCTCTTGCTGGACCCTTGGTGCTATGGTGATAAAAGTCTTTTTGTTGTAACTTTGAGTTTTCTTGCCGATGATGTTTCTTTTTCAACATGACTTGGTGTTTTGGTGAAACATTTTGTGCTTCATATTACCCCCTTGAAACTATAGAGATATGGATGTTAGAATAACTGGTGGATAACTGAGAGGGGGGTGTTCAACCAACCAATAAGAATAATAACTCTAGTTGAAGTCTCAACCTGAAGTTTGGACATTCATTTGGTAAAGCCACTATTTCTATTGCTAGTGTTCATTTGATTGTCAACCCAGGGATGTAATAGCCGAAATGGGTCTGCAATATATATGCACTAAGTTCCTGCAATAGCTACTCTGCATTACTGCAACAACTAACATTATGCGGAAAAGATAAGCAAGAATTGAAACTATTGAAAGGCTATAGGAAAAATTTTGCATTAACATAAATTCATTCAAGCAATACTGGCTAAGTTCAATGCTGATAAACATAAATTACTCTATTTTGGTTTGGCTGCAGGAACAATCAGTGGATCTATTTCTAGTGGCTACAGGAATAGTCAATGCAAGAACGTCTACTATAGCTAAGGAAAGAAAACTAATCTTAATAAATGCATAGGAACACTCACCAAGTGGGCCCCCTTGGGTGAGTGATTCCAGGCTTCCCAAAAACAACTCTAAGTGCTCAGAATAACATATTTTTATTCATCATTCTTTGCAAATCATTACATGATTCAACATGAAAAGAAACTCAAATACACTTGTGAAAATCCTCTGCTCTGCTTTCTCTCTTTTTCTATCTAACCTCTGAGAAGAGATGAAGATCTTATTTTAAAAGAAATCATCTAATTTAGACAACACTGATCACACCAAAGAGAAGAGGTAGATAACTAAATGAGAAAGGAGATAGATGGAGTTAAGCTACAGAAAATGCGGATCTAAACCGAACCATAGTCATAACATACTGTGGCGGTATTTACAATGCTAATGTCCACTTGAGTTAGACATCAGTAGTGTCACGTGATTTCTTCTCCTATGTCATTCCTTACGCTTTTCAAAATTTCTCTTGTTCGATCTTTCAGTCATCTTCTAGAATATCTCTTCCTGCAACTGGCATGATAGGCGAGCTTCCACCGCCGCATCATTTATTCCCTGCACTTCAAAAGAAATAACATACAAGAACATACATATGTATTTCATTTAATCAGAACACCTATTAATTTCACACATGATATTACCCTAAACAATCTGCATGGCAATAGGAATAAATCACATGGCAACAAGAATAAATTACATGGCTGCAGGAATAAACAGGCAAAGACAAAACATGCTTCAATAGGTTCAGGCTAATATATGAAATACATATAGTAAACTTCTGATACATCATTACTACTATGCAAATCAAAATATGACAAAAGCTCAAGAGTTCAAAGGATAAAAATATGCCAATGTCTCAACTCATTAGGGGGGGTGAATCAGTTGTCAACAGATTATATTAATCAAACCACTTTATAACCTTTAACCGGAGCACATAAACATTGAATACCAGAATAGCAGAAACAAATACTGGTAAACAATAAAACTTAAGAATGAAATAGAGAATTAACACAATGCAACCATACCACATAACAACATGATTTGTACGTGGAAAACCTGGTAAAGGGAAAAAACATGGTGGGAAGCCTACCCACAGTCAGATAATTCTTCTATAGAAAGTATGTGATACAATAAGGGGCCTGCACATGAAGGAAGACACACTACCTAGAGCATACTGCTCATTACAAAAGAGTCTCATTGACTACTAAGAGGTTATAACCACCTCAATATAATTGGACAATAATTTAGAAGAATGAACTGCCAGTGATATCATCTACCATGTCTGATTACAATCCCAGTTAAGCTCAATACCAGAGGCCTTTGACCTCTTACATAAACCCAATTAGATCACCTATGATTGACCAAATCTCCTTTGCATATGATATTTCATTCCATGACCATGACCATGATCTACAATGAGATCTTAAATTAATTTATACAAGCCCTAAAGCCTAAACCAATTAGGTTAGCCACTTAAAAGATATTACAATAAGATCATTACATACATCCATATTACAATGATATGCCATGTCGGCTTTAGACTAAAACAACATTAACCAGTCCATAAATCATCCCGGTAACATGTAGAGAACACATAACATGATATCGGTTCATAACCTAGTTAGCTACCAGACCTAATTTGGGTCCACCAGGCCAAAGTGATGTCTCCAATCAGTCGAGGCATGAACAAGGATCACCTTCTGCATCCTGAATTCTTTCTAGAAGCCGCACCAACACTACTTATGCATCCTGTGAAAGATTATCAGTAAAAATTTTGTTGGTAAAACCTTAAATCCTTGCTGGTATAGGCTTACCAGAGTGTATGATAGCATTCGATCATAGTGTCAATACCAACTAACCAAAACATACTCCAAAAATATCAAAACAAACATATTCCATTGATCCAAACATGTCGATAGTATCCAACTAATAATTCCTTCTGTCGGTAACACAAGGTCTTCTACCGGTAACCAAAATATGTCTGTCGGTAACCAACCATAACAACTACTAGAGAGAGATGGGTAGAGAGGAGCGGCAAGCGGAGTGGCGAGCGGGAAATTCAAATTTCAAATCTGAGGATGGCAGAATTCATGGGGATGGTATTCTTCCTATGGGTGGAGTTGGTAATCATGCTTGTCCCCAGGCTTCTCAGGGTACCGAGGGGGACAAGACGACAGTCAAATTGGTGGAAGATAAAGATTCCAAAATTGGGGACCCAGAAGATAGAGGTAAAGAAAAGAAATGGTTTTCTCTTTTTGGAGTCAGGCCTTTGGTGAAATCTGGTCTTCCGGAAGTTAAAAATATCTCTAATCCAACAACAGGGGTATTTGCTATTTCTATTCCGGATAAGCTAGTTGATTTCACTGTGTCTGGCTTAGCTATGACTTTAGTGGGAAGGTTTGCTAGTTTTAGACCTAACATTGATGTTGTAAGGAATTTCATAAGGAGGAAATGGATTCTTACAGGTCAAGTGGATGTGGCGGCTTTGCCTAGGGGTTTTTTTCCCTTTGCCTTTAATAATGAATAAGATATGAATAAAGCGCTCTGTGAAGGGCCATGGATGTTCAGCAAGTCAACCTTGGCTTTACAGAAATGGACTACTAACCCTCCACTGGATGAGTCCTTTTTTATATTGGTGCCTATGTGGATGCGTCTCCCTGGCCTTCCACTAGAATTCTAGAATGAGGAAGTCTTTAAAGGGACCACGGGATCATTTGGAGATCTTCTCTCAATCAACCTGATGACATCAGCTAAATCAAGGTTGGTTTTTGCTCGTATTTGTGTGAATTTTAATCAAATGATGGATATGCCTCAATCTATTGAGATCCTATCTAAATTAGGGAAATGGACCCAAGTGATTAAATATGAAACTCTCCTGTTTGTTTGTTTTCATTGTAAAAAGTTGGGTGATTGGACAAAATCTTGCTTGCTGAAGAAGAGTAAGATTAGTAAAAATGATAGCAACTTGAAGCAGAAATGGCAAATGAAAGGGAAGAATGATGAACTACCTTTAGAGGTTGTTCCTGAGAAGGAAGTGACTGAGATGGAAAATGAGGAAAAGAAGGGTGTGAATAGTAACATTGAAAAATCTGTTTGTGACTATTCTAACAATTATAAAGAAAGCAACAAGGAGAAAGAGCCTGGGAAAGAAGAAAAGGTTCAAAAATCTGAATCAGAGGATCAGAAGGTTGGTCCTATCATCCAAGGTAAAGTTGATGAGAGTTCCTATGATGATGCTTTGTCTTCATCTAGTAATAAAGAAAACGAGGAAGACTTTAACGAAGCGCAAGACTATAATATCTTGGATACTAAGCCTTTGTTGTTATTAACCAATGGAAGTCCGAAGCAGAATGGAAATATGATCCTGAATTCCCAATGTAAAACTCCTCCTAAAAGTTTGGAAATGGTGATTCTTGAGGGAAATATTCATATTTTTGGTACTAAAGAAGGTAAGTCAAATAATGGAGGACCCAATGTAGGTATCTCAACTAGAAGAATAAGAAAGGGGAAGATGTTGGAAGTCAGAGAAAAAAGTAGGGGAGACCATCCTTAAAGAATTAGAGGGAATAGGAAAGCTATAAGAATCGTACTGATGGAACACAGAGCTCCATTGAGTCAGCCTTATCCCCGGTTAAAGTATGAAGATAATCTCATGGAATATTAGAGGGTTGAATGCCCCCCATAAGCAGGATGTGTTGCGTAATATTGTTAGAGATAATAAACTGGATGTAGTACTTATACAGGAAACTAAGATGTGTAAGGATAAAGTGGAAAGGATTAGAATATTCAAAAGTAATGGGGTAATAGGAACCAGTTCGGAGGGAGCCTCAGGAGGTACAACTATCTTTTGGAATCAGAATACTATTATAGGTAAGGAAATTGCTTCAGGGGTCAATAGGACCTCAGTATTGCTTGAGCATATTAAGGATAACTTTGAATGGGTTATCACTAATGTCTATGCACCTAATTCTAAAGTTGGAAGAACTAAGTTTTGGAGGAGTCTGGCTGAAGAAAGATTAAGTTTTGCTAACAAAAGTTGGATGATCATGGGAGATTTCAATACTCCTTTAAAAGAGGATGAAAAGATGGGGGCCCTCCCTTTGCAAATGGAGGGTAGACAAGATCTTATGGATTTTATTAATGATCAAGCTTTGATGGATGTGGATCTTCAAGGGATTAATTACACCTGGACCAATAGGAGAACTAGATCTGATCTCATTCAAGTAAGGCTTGATAGATCCCTTATATCTCTTAATTGGCTATCTAAATATAATTATTCTATGGCATCAATCATTAAGATTGGATCTGATCATTACCCTATTTCTTTCACTGCCAACTCAAAGTTTGCCGAGTGAAATTTTCCTTTTAGGTTTGAAAAAGCTTGGTTATCCCACCCGACATTGGAAGTCTGTGTTGCTGAATGGTGGAACTCAGAGATTGAGGGAATGACCTTATTCAGAGTTGCTAAAAAGCTTAACATTTTAAAAGCTAAAGTCAAGATATGGAACAAAGAGACTTTTGGAGATATCTTTAAAAGTAAAGATCAAATTAAGACTGATTTAAAAGATGTTCAAGAGAAAATCCAAGAGGAAGGGCTTTCTAAGGATTTGAGAAAGGTTGAAAATGGGTTGCTATCTAAATACCATGAAATTATCTCTAATGAAGAAACTTTTTGGAGACAAAGATCAAGAGTGTTGTATCTGAAGGAAGGTGACAAAAACGCCAGGTTTTTTCACTTGACTGCTCTTAAGCATGGGGCGGCTAATAGAATTTCCAGATTATCTTGCAATAGGGGGATTTTATTGGATGAAAATGAAATAAGAAAGGAAGCTATGGATTTTTTTAGTAATCTGTTGGGGGGGGATGCACTGGATATCAGTAATCAAGACCTTCTTATTCAAGCTATCCCTCCTATTTTAAAGGAGGTTGATAACAAAAATCTATCTTGGATCCCTTCAAATCAGGAAATCAAAAAGGCAGTGTTTTCTTTTAATGGAGATAAATGTCCTAGTCCGGATGGATTCCCAATGTTTTGTTTCCAGAACTTTTGGCATATTGTGGAGACTGATATTTGTAATGGAGGTAAAGAATTCTTTCGTTCAAGGAGGCTTTTAAAATAACTCAATGCTACCTTTATTATTCTTATTCCTAAGATCTCTGGAGTTGATTCTCTTAATAAGTTCAAACCTACCAGTCTTTGTAATTCAGTTTACAAGATTATATCTAAGGTTCTTACTTCTAGAATGCTGAATATCCTTCCCTGCATTATTTCGGCTCAGCAGAATGGTTTTGTCCTTGGAAGATAGATTCTAGATTCTATTATATTTGTTCATGAGAATATTCATTCTTTAACTATTGCAAAAAAATAGGGCTTTTTTCTTAAGCTGGATATGTCTAAGGCTTATGATAGAGTGAATTGGCAATTCCTTTTTAGAATTATGAAATCTTTTGGGTTTGGGGATAAGGTGATTAATCTTTGTTCTCAGTTGACTAGTACTTCTACCTCTGCAGTTATTATTAATGGATCCCCTTCCAGTTTCTTTAAAAGTTCTAGAGGCCTTAGATAGGGGGATCCCATCTCTCCAATCTTGTTTACTATTTTAGGTAAAATTTTGGGTAGATTTATTATGAGAAATGTGGAAGAAGGTAAACTCAAAGGCCTTAAACCTTCATCTTCCAATATAACCTGTACTCATGAACAATTTGTTGATGATTTGATCACAATGGGAGAAGCTACCATTAGGGAAGCAAGAAACATGAAGAGTGTTATGGAATCCTATGAAACTACATTGGGTCAAAAACTAAACTGGGAGAAGAGTTCTTTGTTCTTTATCAATACCCCCGAGGATAGACAAAGAAGGATTGAAAAAATCCTTGGTTGCAAAATTGGTGAGTTCCCTTCAACCTATTTGGGTCTCCCTCTATGTTTGAAGCCTTCAGAGAATCTTTAGATGAAGCTAGTTGATAGATTCAATACCAAGTTGGCTGGGTTGAAAGGAGCCCTCCTTATCCAAGTAGGTAAGGTGACGTTGCTTAAAGGTACCCTTCAAAATTTGCCTATTTATGCCCTTAGTTTGTTTAAAATCCCCAGAAATTTTGCAAAGGCAATTGAAAGAATTCAAAAAAAATTCTTATGGTCAGGAGTGAAAGATAAAAATAGAATCCCCCTTATTGCATGGAATAATATTTGTACTCCTAAGAAGTATGGGGGCTTAGGATTAAGAAATGTTACTGTTATGAATAATGTTTTGTTAGCTAAACAAATTTGGAGAATGAAAGGGGAGGAAAGAGAATGGAATTTAATCTAGAAAAAGAAATATCTTAACATGCAACCTTCTGAGGAAGAACTTATGGAAAATGATTTTTTGGTTGAAGGTTCTGCTATTTGGAATGTAGTTCAAATGACTAAAGATTGGGCAGCAGCTGGAAGAATGTGGAAATTGGGGAATGGGAGAATTATTAGATTTTGGGAGGACAGATGGCTTATGGATAAACCGTTGGAGGAAATTCCCATCTTTAAGGAATGGAAAGATTGGTTCAAAAGAAGGTATGGAGGCTTTTTTAGAAACTATTGGATAAATGGGAAATGGATTGAGTTCAGCTAGCATTGTCTGGGATTAAAAAGTCTAGACATTCTACTTTCTTCTAAAAATTTAGGGACAACGTTGAGGATACTATGATTTGGAAGGAAACTTTGGATGGCAAATATTCTATGTCTTCTGTAGTGTCTATCCACAACAAAGTGTTGGATGAGATCCCTTTGTGTGCTAAAGTTTGGATAAAGAAATTGATGCCCAAAATTAATATCTTCTTTTGGATTTTTATCCAAAATAAGGTGTTAACTCTTGATAATCTCCACAAACATGGATTTGTTTTTCCTAACAGGTGCTCTCTTTGTTGCAGGGAGGAGGAGTTGGCTTGTCATATCCTCTACCAGTGTAATTTAAATCAAGAAATTTGGAATATGATTTTCGGTAGGTGGAAGTTGTGCTGGGTTTTCTCGAATTCTTTGGAAGAGTTTTGGCAGCAATGGTTTTGTCCTACTTCCAATTCTAAGAATGTTGAGCTCTAGAAACTTACTCTCCCTAATGTTAAATGGAACATTTGGAAGGAGCGAAACAATAGGATTTTTAGGGACAAAAGTGCTAACCCTCAAGTGGTGGTGGATAAAATCTGTAGAGAGATTTTTGAATGTTTAAATAGAACTGATCATGGTTTAGCTGCTAAAAATGACTTTAATAAAAGATGGAATTTCTCCAATAATAGAATCAATATGGATAAGGATTAGGATGGTCTTGCTTGGTGCTTTCCTTCCCAGGGATGGATTAAGACCAAATTTGATGGGGAGTCTAAGGGGAATCTGGGGAAAGCTGGTTATGGGGGAATTGTCAAGAATTTTGCTGGAAGTTGCATTGTGGCAGTTGTTGGCCCCTTGGGTAATCAGACTAGTCATTATGTTGAAGTTGCTATGGCGTTGAACACTTTGATTACTGCAAAAGATCTTAATAATGATAATCTATGGTTGGAAGGAGATTCTCTTATCATAATTAAATGCCTTAAGGGAGAAATTGAGCCTTCATGGACTATAGAAAATATTATTTTTAGAGCTATAGAAATAATTGCTAGCTTTAAATTTATTATTATAGAGCATGCCTATAGAGAAAAAAATGGGGTTGCGGATGGGTTAGCAAACCTAGGCGTTATGTATGAAGCCCAATGTATATGGAATGGGGAAGTTAATATGGATTTTAATATTAAAGATCTTTTCAGAAAGGACAGATTCATGGGGACAGAGGGATCGCACAATTAATCATGAATGTTGTAATGAGTAATATTCAAATGTTTAGAAAGGTAATGATGACACATCAAAATGACAAAGTCCTAAACAAAAATATTAATTTACCACACACTTTGTGGGTATGCATTTTCAAAATTTTGAGTGTCACTGGGAAGAAAACTTTGAAGTTGCAGAAGAGAAGAAACTATAAATCAAATTCTACAATGGGGGGGATCTAAGAAGAGAGGAACCTGATAATATTTTGACATGGAAGGAGATGCCTAAGGTTTGGGCTAAGCTGGAGAAAGGATTCATGATGAATTTCATGGAAAGGCTGGTTGACTATGATAAAGGCAGAGTTAACCTAGCAGTCACGAAAAATCACTGAAAATTTGGATTAACGGATCCTTTAAAATTTATGGTGTGAGGTTTAAGCTAGATGCGGATCTCATAGAAATGGTTACAAGTATGCCCCACTCTGGTCTTAGCTTCTTTAGAGACCTGAAAGTGTCTAATAATGTTGTTAAACTTTTTCCGTGAAAAGAGAAGGAGAGAGCAAAAATAGGAAAAGCTACGAGGGGGTTTTATGATGCTTCCAATATTAAGAAAATCTAGGGTTGTGTGCTCAATGCCATCATGAAATATATTACTATGGAGGGTCATTTTACCAAGGTCCACACATACCATTTTGTGCTTTTAAATCATTTTAGACATGAGAAGAGGATATCTCTGCCTTATTACCTCTTTAGGTCTTTGTCGCGGTCTTTGAATAAACATAGCAAGACCCCTGTCTCGCTTGTGATTCATAGCAGCCTTATTTTGCTCATTTATGAGAATTTCAAGATGCTGGCTATCCAAGAAAACAAGAGATTGTCGAAATCTTTGGGGAAAGGTAAGAGGAAGATGGAGGAAGGCGGGCCTAGGAAGGAACAGGGTACACAAAGCAAAAAAGGTAAAAAAGCTACTTTGGAGAAAATTCAAGAGGATAAGGGTAATCATAAGAACACAAAGATTAAATCTGAGGACATTGGTAAAGATGGAAGTGAGATGGAGACTAATGAGTCTGATGGAGAGGAGAGCTGGAAGGAAGAGGAAGTGGGAGAAGAGGAAGGAGGAGCTGAGGAAGTATTTGATCAAAATAGTCTGACCCACAGTATGAGCATAGGAATTGTTAACAATCAGGCACTGGAAGAGTAGGACAAGGTTAATGAGGAAAAGGAAATGGAAATTGAGCAGGAAAAGGACAAGGAAACTAAGCAGGAGAAGGACAAGGAGAATTCGAGTTGGTATCAGGATAAAGATGGAGAGGGGATTATTTTGGACAAACTCAAAAACCAGTCTAAGGCTCGCATGGGTTTTGATAGGTGGGTCTATGAAGGAATCAAGAAGATGGAAAAAATTGAGAAACAAAAGGAAGAAAAAGGGAAGAAAGCCAAAATAAACCAAGAACAATGGAAAAAAGGAATGGAGGAAAAATTGGAGAAGTTGGAAGTTCAGATTTGTAATCTTGAGGAAGGAAAAAGAGCTATGAAAAACTTTCTGATGATGATTCTGAACATCCTTACCTCAGTTACTAAGAATTTAGAGGATATTTCCAACTTCCTTGAAGGTTCCAGCACCCCCAAACTTGTAGTGGATCTTGATATGGATGAGGATACTATTGAGGAAGGAACAGTGGAAAGTGCTCTTGGTGGTGCGGCGAAAAGAACAAGGGCAAGCATGAAGAAAGTTGTTGCGGCCTCTTCCAAGGATATCCCTAAGCTTAGGGATAATATCAAATATTTGCAAGGGATTAGCGGAAATTTGGCTAATGCCCTAAAAAACATGAATTAATTTGTTTTCTGTTTCATTTATGTTTTAGTTGGACTTGGCTAGTTTTGTTGGGCTTTTTTGCTGATTTATGCCCATGACTGTGCTGGTTTTTTTGCAGTTTGTATTTTCTTGTTGCTTAATTCTTTTATCTCTTAAGGATGTTATGTAAAGGGTTTTGGGATCCCCTCAAAACCTGCTTTTCCCATAATCAAAAAATAGCTAGTGTTGACATCAATGGCAAAACATCAATGCAACACATAATCAATTCCTTCATATTGCTAACAATCTCCCCTTTTGGCATTGATGGCAACACTAGATGTGAAAAAGAAAACATCTAAGTGCCAAGAAATGCCAAACATTTCTCATAGAAGATATAACAATGAAAAATAGAAAAAATCCCAGCAACTCCCCCTGAGGAGTATAGTCCAATCTAAAACTGATCTAAATCTCTCTCCCATATGACATATTATGACATTATTTTTCACATATAACTCTCCCCCTTTGACATAAATGCCAAAGATATGACATAAATTTCAAAATCCTGTGAATCTCAAAGTTGACTACTCCCCCTAAGTAGTAGCACCACTACATCAATCCGGAGAAAAGGATAAAGTTGATGATGCATATCAGACTGATGCTCTGCTCCATCAGTTAAGTTTCTTTCAAACGGGTAGATACCCCTAACCTATCTCTCAAATATTCAAATGATTCCTTAGACAACGGTTTAATGAATATATCTGCAATCTTCTCTTTACTGTTCACATAAACCAATTTGACTTCCTTTTCTTCCACCTTTTCCTTCAGAAATTTATATTTTATTGAAATGTGCTTAGTAGTAGAGTGAAATAACGGATTCTTAGATATGTCAATAGCTGAAGAGCTATCACAATAGATAACTTCTGGTTCACTGCAATTTACCTTGATATCCTTCAACATTTGCTTCATCCACAAGACTTGAGTACAATTAGTTGCTGCTGCAACATATATTCAGCTTCTGTAGTAGATAAAGAAATGTATGACTATTTTTTGCTGATCCATGATACCAATTTATTTCCAAGAAAGAAAGCTCCACCAGAAGTTCTCTTCCTGTCATCAGTATCTCTTGCCCAATCTGAATTTGTATATGCACATAAAGTGAAGTTATCATCTCTAGAATACCATAAGCCATATTCTGTTGTTCCTTGCAAATGTCGAAATATCCTTTTTACTGCACATTCATGATTTTCTTTAGGATTACTTTGATATCTTGAAACAATACTTACTGCATTCATAATATCCGGTCTAGTCTGAGTTAGATATAACAGACCACCAATCATAGACTTGTACCTTGTAGAATTTACCGGTGCGGATGTCTTTGATAGATAATTTCTCACTTCTCACCATAGGAGTACTTACCGTTTTGGAATTATCCATACCAAATTTATTCAACAATTCCCTTAGATACTTAGTTCGATAGATAAAAATGCCTTTGTCAGTTTGAGTAATCTGCAAACCTAAGAAAAATCTCATCTCACCAATCATAGATATTTCAAATTCATTCTTCATATTATTAGAGAATTCCATGCACAATTTATCTTCACCTCCAAAAATGATATCATCAACAAATACTTCAATAATCAGAATATCATCATCAGTGATCTTGTAATATAAATTATTGTCAGCACTGCCTTTAGTAAAACCAAGCTTCAAAAGGTATTTATCCAACCTTGCATAACAAGCTCTAGGATCTTGTTTCAATCCATATAATGCTTTCCTTAACCTGCAAACCATATCTTTGTCATATGTCAGTGAAAATCCATCAGGTTTCTCAAAGCATACTTCTTCCTCAAGTTCACCATTCAAAAAAGCATATTTAACATCCATTTGATAGACCTTATAGTTCTTGTATGCTGCATAGGCAAGAAATAGTCTAACTTCAATTCTAGCTACTAGTGCAAATGTCTCACCATAATCAACTCCTTCCATTTGAGAATATCCTTTACAAACTAGTCTAAACATGTTTCTTACAACTTGACCATCCTCATTTAGTTTATTTCTATAAACCCATTTAGTTCCAATTACATTCTTATTTTAAGGCCGGGGAACTAAAGTCCAAGTCTCATTCTTCTCTATCTGATCTAATTCATCTTCCATAGCCTTTAACCAATGTTTATCTTTACAAGCTTCAATAACAGATGTTGGTTCAATTTGAGAAATAAGACATAACTCTTCATTTGCCAGTATTCTTCTTGTCATAACTCCCTTGTTCCTATCTCCGATGATTTGATTTTCAGAATGATTTAACCTTACATATCTTGGTGTCTTCTAAACTTTAGGTTCACTATTCTAATCATCAGTCATAGTTGAATTTTTTGATTGTACTAGTGTAACTTTCTTAGTGTCTTGTATCGGTTGAGGCATTGTCAGTTCAGTTATGATCATTTCCACTACCAGTTCTCTGTAATATTATAGAGATTGATCTCTGTATTGCTCATCCACTTTCACATTTGCACTCTCCACAATTTTCTACAATATTTTGTTATAAGATCTATATGCTTTTCTCTAAATTGAATATCCAAGAAATATCCCTTTATCACATCTAGGATAAAACTTCCCAATTGAATCATCCCTTTTGATATAACATTTACTTCCAAAAATTCTAAAATATTTAATAGTAGGTGTATGTCCAAACCATAATTCATAAGGAGTCTTACTAGTTTCACCTTTGATATGAACTTTGTTGAACGTGTAGATTGATGTACTCACTGCTTCTCTCTAGTAGATGTGAGACAATTTGGCTTCCATCATCATGGTCCTTGTTGCATCCAAAATTGTTCTATTCTTCCTTTCCACTACTCCATTTTGCTGAGGAGTCTGGGGTGCAGATAATTGTCTCCTAATTCCATTTATCTCACAAAAACTATTAAATTCATGAGATGTGAACTCGCCACCTTGATCTGATCTTAGACATTTGATTTTCAATCCAGTTTCTATTTCCACCTTTTCTTTGAAGATCTTGAATTTTTCAAAAGCTTCAGACTTATCCCTTAGAAAAGTCACCCACATCATTCAAGAATAACCATCAATTATTAGCATGAAGTACCTATCACCTTGAAAGCTTTTGGTCCTTGCTAGACCACATAAGTCAGTATGAATCAAATCAAGCAGATCATTAGATTTATCATGTATGTTCTTAAAAGAAGTTCTAACTTTCTTTCCCAATTGACATTCTTTACATACCGGATTATGAGTCTTTATAATCTTAGGTATATCTCTAATTGCTTTTGTTGAATTGATCTTAACAATACAATCAAAATTAACATGACACAACCTCTTATGATGTAACCAACTCTCATCAATATGAAAAATCAAATATGTCTTATTACTAGTGTTCAAGTGAAAGATATTACCTCTAGTTTGAATACTGGTTGCAATCTCCAAACCAGTTCTGTTAATGATTTTGCATTTTCTATCTTTGAACTGAAGTTGGAATCCCTTATCCACCAATTAACCAACACTTAAAATATTATGCTTTTGGTGTGACCTCAGGTGTTGGTGTGACTCATGATGCTTGGAGCCAACCTTTTGGAGACTCAGTAAAAAGAGTTTTTCAATGTGACTTTGGGGTTTCTTGATGATAAGGTTTCTCTCTTTGGCATGACAATAATGGAATCTTATCGACATGGGTATCCTTTTTTGGTGGGACTTGTATACTTCAAAAAGACTTGAATATTTTTTGATGACCCCTTGTAGTCATAGCGATAAGTTTTTGGTTCATTGTGATGGAGAAAAATCTTGTTGATAAAGACCCTAACTTTAGTTTTTGACCAATTGGAAGGTTTTTCACTCCACAGATGTAGGTTGATAGTTGAGTTTTCCACATGGAGTGTTTGATCAAGATTGACCAAAAGACAATAACAAATTTTTTGATGACATGGAACATTCAGATAGAATGAAAGATAATCAAAATTGCAGAAGTTATTGCTTGCTAAAACGAAGAATATAATTGTAGTAGTTGTCCATCCAATCAAAGCAGTTCAAGAGAGAATGGAAGAGAATTTTATGATTGGTGGAAATCAGTGTATAGAGGATCTGATTAATTTGCAGATAAGATCTCTCAGATAATCAAAGTGATTAAAAAAATTCAAATTCAATTTTGGAGGGATAAAAACCTTGTTGGTACAGAGATGACCAAATGGAGAATGCCTTGATGAGATGTGACTGAGTTAGATGTGGGGTGAGAGGAAGTAAGAGACGTATAGAGAAAAATATGTATGAGCTACAAGAAAGAGGGGGTGAGTATTCTGAGTATGAATGCAAAATATATAGAGAGAGATAGAGCTGGATGAGAGAGTGCGAAGGGTAATTCTGCACTGTAAGAAGTGTGTGTCTGAGATAAAGAGAAAAAGTGAGAAGTAATAGAATGCAAAATGAGAAAAGTGTTGTAGAGAATAGAGGTGTGTGTCCATTTTGAGAATAGACATTGTGTTACAAAACAAAAAAGTGTGGGTATCAAGAGAAGAAGGTTGTTGTAGCGAAGAAAGGTGAAGCTCTAGAGTAAGGTAGAGAATTTGAAAAGGGTATATGTGCTTAATAGAGAAGAGTATGCTAAACTGATAAAGAAGGATACATTTTAAGTGTGTAAGGAGAAGTGAGAGTTGCAGAAAAGAGATTGAGTATCTTGAGGTGGTATGAGTTACAGAGTGAATAAGGGAAGGCAAAGAATACAAAAGAGAAGAGTGTTGCAGAGAAAGAAATAGGATTGAAAAGGCGTGAAATGTTGATGAAAGAATAGTTAGCTTTCAGATAGAGTGTTTATACAAGAGACATAAGTGCATAAAAACAAGAGTAGTTGCAAGTAGATCTAAGTTGATTACAAAAAGGATGAAGTGCTTATAAGGATTAGACATTCAACAAATAACTGAAATGGGCTACAAAGATCAGAAGGTAGAAGAGAAGCATTGAAGGATCAACATAAAAGAGCATCAGTGTATGCATGTCCATTAGAGTTCAAAGTTTACAAGACTCACTTGTAACAAGAAATTTCATTGTATTCAAAATTTGCATTGTAATTTATAGTGTCTCTCTAAGGGGGTGCTCAGAGTAGGGGTTGATTCTCCTTGAGTTGGTGCTAAAAAATCTAGGGGTAGGTGCTCCTTGAGTAGGTACTCTAAAGTGAGGAGTTGGTGCTTCTCTAGGGATGGTGCCCTTAAATCAGATTGTAACTAGTGATTTTATTTGTGAGGCTGGATTGGAGCAGTAGACTCCAACAACTCTTCTCACCAAGGTTTTTCCTACAGTGGGTTTTCCTCATACACTTTGTGTTGTGTGGTTTTCTCTTATGTGCATGTGTCTTTGATATATTTGCATTATTAGTGTTTTATCAATTTGACTCGAAGTCTTATAGATTCACTGATTCACCCCCCCCCCCTCAGTGACCCAATTGTGTTCCTTCAATTAGTATGAGAGCCCTAGGTTCTCTGTTAGATAAGCTTTGTCTATCTTGGGTATATTCTGGTGTGTGAACACAATGGCTAGGTTTAACTATTCATATGCTAGTGTACCCATGTTTGATGGTACAAACTATGTTGTTTGGTGTTCTAGAATGGAAGTATATTTGTCCTCCCTAGGTTATGATGTTTGGATATCCGTCATGGATGGATACAGTGTCTTTGTTACTCCTCCAACTAACCCTAATGTAAAAAGAGAATATGAGTGCAATGTTGAAGCTAAAAAGGTTATTCTCAATGGGTTACCTGATATAGTGTCTTCAAAGGTCAAGAAGTGTAAGTTTGCAAAGGATATATGGAATAGGTTGAAGAAAATCTATGGAGAAGAGCCTAGTAATGCTGGATCATATTGTAGAAGGAAGAAGAATAAAGGAGCAGACAAATATGTGGATGATGAAAGCGGATCTATTAGTTGCTACTATAAAGATGAAAAGGAAACTCATTTATTTGGCACAAGAAGAATAAGGTGAAGGACATACATCAAGAAGAGATTGTAGGTCTCAATATGAAAATAATAGATCACTTGGTAGTGATGAGAAATATGAAGTTGAAAATGAAGTAGATCTTGAAGAAGAACTCATTTGTACACTTGAAGAGATCAAGAGGCTAAGGATAAAGAATAAAAAGCTCAAGATTGCTACTGCTAAGGAACATGACTAGTTGAATAAGTATCTTGAGGATTATGAGAAAAATATTACAAGTCTGAGAACTCAATTGGAAGAAGCCAAAAGAATATGTGAGGTGACAAAATCAGAATTGGAGGCCATGAGTGTCAAAAGCTAGAACAAGAGATGGAAAATATTGGAAATAAGCTTGAAATCTGCCAAGAGGATCTTAAGTTGAGAATGAAGTATGAAGGGAGCTCCAATGCTTTGGTTGACATGTTAAAGAAGAAAAAACAATTAAAGGACTCTTTGGGCTTAGGATTTGAGATTGGACAATGCTCTACTAGTGAAGAGACTTCAAAGAAGGACATAAACTTTGTGTCTTCAAGTGAAAGTGGTCAAGAGAAAACCTTCAAATTCAGAGTTGATCCAAGCAAGAAATTAGATTTAGACACTACTACTAAATGTCAGAAGATACATGTTGTTGCTACAAGAAAGGTTGATGCTGATTTGTAAGGAAAAGGTAAGTTGAATGGAGATGGCTAAATCAGAGATAAGAACACTACACAGAAATCTAAGGGATCTTTTGCAAGAAGAAGACCAGAATATGTTGCTCATATGATAGAGAACCAGAAAAAATCAAGCTACAAAACTGCATCAAATGGAAAACCCAATATCAACAACAAAGGAAGAAGATATAATATAGACTGGTCAGCAAGATATTCACCCTTTTGGAAAAATCAATTTGTAAGTTGCAATCCCCTTCTCTCTGATTATTATTACTCTTACAAAGGTTATGGGCATAGAGCAAACAAATGTAGGAATAGGTATAGGAGGAGTTAGGATGCATATGAGCATAAAATTTAAAATGGTATATTCATGCATAGATCTGCTCCAATCCATGGAAGAAAGTGCCCATCTATTGTCCTAGGAGATAATAATATCATATATTGTAATTGCAATGAGTTCGGTCATAAGAGTCTTGAGTGTATAAGAAAAACACATCATTTAGGTGGTATCCCCTTCTCTCTCACCTTCAATTAAAATGTAAGATATGAGAGATATGGTCACCGTGAAGGAAAAGAGAGAACTCATGCAAGACACAAGTTTATATGGAAAAAAACTAATAGAGTCCATGATGCATCAAGAAGGTTTTTTATTCCATCAGCTACTCACATGAGTATGGTCTAGAGAAGAAAAACAAATCAAATTGATATAAGCCCCTCTATTCATCTACCTAGTAAGAACATAATGTGCTTCAACTGCAACAACCTTGGTCACACTATAAAATATTATAGACAAGGGTTGTCCAACACAAGAAGAAAATTGAGGCTACTCCACGAGTTGCGACTAAAAAAAAGGAGGGAAGTCAAGCAATTATGGAGAAGGAAACAAGAGAATATGGCCATGAGCAGACAATTTGCATTCCATACATAGGTGACATCTCCCAAATCTTACAGAGAAGTAATACCTTAGGGAGAGCTAAGCATGATAACATCTCTTGCCCCCCAAATCTTTGGATGAATAAGTGATTCAATGTGATAGAGAAGTTGATTAGAATAAAGATTGTTTGTGTATACACATTAATTGATGCTAAGATTAGTTAAATTTGTGCATATTTGTTGTGGTTGCTTGTAGTGAAATTTTTATCCCTTGGTTGTATATCAAGTTTAGACTTTGTTGGAATATAGTTCACTGTGAAAATGTGTTTAGTTGTGGCTGCACACTTGCATATATGAGGTTTTCCATGGCTGTAAATGCTAAAAATAATTTTCATTCAGTCCACATAGTGAAAATGTGAGAGGTTCAAGACAATGTGATACATTAGAGCTCATTCATGAAGGAACTGATTCATGTCAATATTCAGAGTATAGGTATGAAAAGGTTTGAGCATATATAATTTGTGTCACATAGATAACCATGACAATGCTTTGTCTCAGTAGGGAGGAACAAGTATGGTGAAGCATAAGAGTGGAATGACTAATACAACCACATAAGGATAATGAGGAAGTTATGAAATTGCAACATAAGAAGAGTAGAATTAGTTAATATGGATTTGATCCTCAGGATAATGTTGAAGCTAAAAGGACAACGTGCATGTAAACAACAGTTATGTATATGTATCAATAGAGGCTATGTACTTGCAATAACATAGACTTCAAAAGGATAGATTAATGCAGTAGGCATGAAGGACTAGGATGACTGCATTGAATGAATTATAAAGATAGACAAAGTTTCAACATCTGAAAGCAAAGCCTCAATGAGTGGTAAATCTGTCATAAGGGGCAGATTTGTGATGGTGGTTAGGATATGTGAAATATTGTCATGAACAAAGATAAGTTTTGCTATGATGAAATGTATCTCTGATACCTCATGTATGCAAGGGATTATTAGTCATCACTGATCTTTCTTTGAGACATTATCCAAGATCCATTTCAGCTTATGAGGGGAACTCAATCAAGACCTTGAGGAGAAAACATAGTGATGCCTTTTCCTATTCAAAAAGAAATATTTGCAATAATATAAAGAGGATATCATGAATTCTATAGTCTTTTGATTTCCTCATAGGAGGAATAAGCGCTTATGTTCTAAATTGACCTTGTTACATGACTCTAAATTACATGGGGATGAAGACAATCTTAAAAAGGTGAGACTAAAATCACAGTAGTCATAGAGCTCAACAAACTTTGTTTCAACTCAAGTGTTGGTATCAAAGGACAATAAAAAGAGGGAAAATGGAAGTTATACAAATGATCAGATTGGGCATAGAGGTCTATGGTTCAAGGGGAGCTAAGAGATTCACTTTTTAACCCTAGAACTCAAGTTATATGATGAAATATACTAGCTGTAACCCATAGGGAGAGCCGAGCAGACTTACCTAGATTTTTGTTTTGTAATGTTGGCTCACTTCCAGCATATATTGTAATAATGGTTCATCTTGGTTTGGGCAACATATGCCTAGTTGTTGATATATATAGGCATATATTGTAATAATAGTTCATCTAGTGGTTTGGCCGCAAATGAGAATGACACGAATTTCCATAGGGAGTCTTCCAGCTGTATTTTCACTTCAAATTTGTCATGGATGTGTGTCTCAGCATAAAAGTATTCAAGAGCAGAAAAATATTTTTAGTAGATAGATATCTCATTACAAAAATAAGATGATGTCACTATGTTTAGCTATTGTTGTTGTGTTGCAAGACATGCATGATATAGGGGGAGCCTATTAATTCATTGTATACATCATTTGACCTCATTCTCATTCTTAGGAAAGAAAAATATCTACATCTTCAGTCACATATAGCCACATCAAACACTAGTACAAAAACAACAATATATGACTAAAAAAACTACCAAAAATTACATATAAATGACTCAATTTGATCACGTGACCACTAGTAGTTTATTGCCAGTCATTAATCACACGACCAAATTTATGACTAAACTATTTTAGTCATTTATTGGTTGTTTTGATTGATTAAATTGGTCATTTATTTGGTCATTGATTAAGTCATTATTTTGGTCATTATTTTAGTCATTTATTTAGTCATTAATTTAGTCGTTAATTTAGTCATTGATTGTTGTCGATCGGTCGTTTATTTAGTCATTGATTGTTGTTGACCAGTCATTTATTTAGTCATTGATTTAGTCACTTATTTGGTCATTGATTTAATCATTAATTTAGTCAATGATTGTTGTTAATTGGTCATTTATTTAGTCATTAATTATTGTCAATTGGTAGTATATTTAGTCATTTTAATCATTATTTTGCCATCAACTGGTCATATATTTAGTCTTATTAGGGCACGATGGAATCAAACCACCATCCTCCTACTTGTAAAGTAGGTGCTCTTCCATTGAGCTAGCATACTTTAAAGAATAATTATACCATGTATCGTATGTTAGCCTATAAACATACATTTCTACAAAATACAAAATCAACTATTTGATGACAAAATCAATGTTTAAGGACATCACATCACTATCTAAAATATTTGCAAAAGAGGATTTCAATGACCAATGACCAACTCTACACTCAGCTAAAATATATACAATGACCAACTCTACAATCAAACACAAATTGTCAAATGGAATCAATTACTCAAAGTCAACCAAGACACTGCAAGTAGGTTGAGTTGACAACTTTAAAGATGAAACACATATACAAACTTGCCATAACTCAATTCCAATATATTTCAAATTAGGGTATACATAGAGTTTGAAGTCATCCTTGAATTTTATTCACAATATGGTTACAATATAGTGTCAAATATTAGAGTATTGGAGACCATAAGATTTTAAAGATTTGAAACCCCAATGATATCTCATTTATAAAGAAAATCTTACCAAGATTGTCAATCAATGGAGCCTTCCATTTGCCCTTGTAGTTTGGACTCTTGATTTTCTGTCAATTGTTTAATGCATCATCATAAAAAACCCATAGATACAAGAACTAAAAACAAGCAAGAAAGAAGCAAGCTACCAAAAATGTTGAAAGGGCCTGATGGCTTAAATAACCTACTTGATACTATTGGCAACCTATCACAAATGTAGAGGTTGGAATTAGAATGTTGTGACAACTTAAATAACCTCCTTGATACCATTGGCAATTTGTCATAGTTTTGGCACTTGTAATCAAAATGGTGTGACAACTTAAATATTCTCCTTGATACTACTGGCAATTTGTCATAGCTACAATAATTGAACATTATATGGTCTAAAACTTTGATAACCTTCTCAACGCTAACAACATTTTTTATAGCTGCAACACTTGAACATGGAAAAGTGTACAAGCTTAAATAATCTCCTTGTATATTTGGCAACCTGTACAAATGCAACACTTGAATATGAGTGCTCAAAATATTTAATTAGCATCTCTAACATGATTTCCCATATTGGATTCATTTAGGTATGTTGTGTCATAAGTGGTTTATGGAAAAAAATCAAAACTTTAAAAATAAAAGTTTACACATATATATCATATAAAGGCACTTTCTATTTGTCTTCTACAACTGAGAAATAGGAAAAATATTGATAATGTCATGGGCTGGAAAGTGTGAGTAGTCAAAATGCATCAAATCAGAAATGACAAATGGTAGCCAGTGAAGATAGCCTACAAAATTTTGTGACAGTCTTTAATGATATTATAAGCAATCATCGTGTAAGTATGGTTCATCCTTGAGATTTAAAGCATCATGGTTTGTGGAAAGATGATCAAGGGACAATTCTAGTCACATGAGCAACCATGATAAGAAGACAGAAAAGACAACCTTACACAATGGGCAGTCATGGCGTACAAAGAAAAGTGCTTAAAAATTTCAATCATATAATAGAGATAAGTGTAGAGTTTTAGATCAAAGAACAATGATATCCACGATTAAAGCAATCAAAAAATTTAAAATCTTTCAAAAAGAAAATTTTCAAGCCTCCACATTGACAAAGCCAAGGTTTGGTCTAGTTTTTAAAAGAAAAAGCCTTATTCCATGTGAAAAAGTTCAACTTTGAGTTTATCATGCATTGGAGGGAAATCTACATTTTTTTTGTTTGGTGGAGTTGTCATTCAACTCTTACTTTTCACTATGAATGTGGAGTTCATTGCAAAACAATTGAATGCAAACTCACAGTGAAGTCCAAGAGGAATTAATGAATGGTATTTCAAATCTAAGACAAGGTATTACCAGGCTAGCTTAGAGTAGAAATGAAGGCAATACAAAATAACACTCCCAAAAGGACAAAAGGTTTGATCAATTAATTAGTAAAGGTCATACCAATGGTAAAAGTGTTTAGATGTGAAAGGATTTGAAAGCTACAACAATGGTCACAAAGTAGTCTATTGTCAGAGCATGCATCAACAAATTAGAGAGATTCAATACAATGATCTCAGACAACTAGACATAGTGAATCAACAAGAACAACTTGACCAAATTAGTAATGAGTATCAAAGCCTAAAACCAAGCTTACAACACATAAACAACATTGCTAATCAAATAAGGAGGATAGTCATTGCAACAAGATCAAGTAGCTACAACCATCAAAGGCATCTAGATAGTGAATAGGTAAGACAATTTACACATACATCATGATCTAGGTCATCCACATATAAGGCATGTTTGAGCAATAAGGAGAAGCACACTTTAAGTCTCTTTTGTTTGCATCACTATTCAGTTTTGATCAATGAATGTGTAGGGTTTGTAAAGGAGTGATCATTCACAGAAAAGATATGACAGTCAACCAAGAGCATTAAAGATCAAAGCTATCATATGGCAATCAACACAAAAGAGACAATCACTAAGGAAGCAATTGAAGGGCTTCTCATTGCTTTTACAAAGGTTTATAATCTCGTGATAGCCATTCACAATCATAGAAAATGGGAAGCATCTATACTTAGGGTCAAGGTAACAAGGAAGTTTCCATCAAAACACAAAAGTGATTACATAGCAGTGATAGTGATGACACACTCATAAAGGTATAACCTAGGTGCTAGTCTAGGGTAAGAGATCACAAGCCCAAGTAGTATTAAGGATCAGGAGATTAGTTTAATGGCCAAAACAATCATCACAGAGTCATGAGATCAGCATGACCAATCACAAAGAAAGGATGAATCAAGAGCATAAGGGAAGCTGAGAAATCAAATACCAAAGTTCACTATCAATAATAGTGAAGACAACCTTCCCATCATGAAGGTAATGCCATGTTGGCAGTGAGCAATATATAACCATCATAAGACACAATTATAATCTTCAAGAATGCAATCAGTTTTGAGACTCAAAGAAACATAACTTTGGACTTGTAATGGATAATAAGGACAACAACCCTTAATGGTCACCATGGACAAATAAAGTTATGAAGTATATAAAGGAGTCCTTTTTAGGAGTCAGAGATTTTTGACAGTCATCCCAACCAAAATGAAAAAAATGAGAGAATATGTAGATTAGTGCTTTATTTTGAAGCGTCAAGAAGCACAAGAAGTAGTGATCAAGATAAAGGTCACAGTTATAGTAGGTAAAATGGATCAAGATATAAGAAGAGTGAGATCTACAAGAGGAGCATATCACTATCCTAAAACATAGAGGTCAAATGAGCAAAGGTTGGAATATAGAAGTTAGAAGATATACACAACTCCATTAATGATAAGAGCAACAAAGTACAACCCATAACATGGACTATTTGCAGTCAAGATAGAGGTTTGTTACAACCCATGAAAGGATAGCCATGACAATGGAGGAAATCACAGTCATCAATAAATCTCAGTCAAAGGATGCACTCAAGGAATCCATGATACAATAGTAGACAATGAAGGAAAATTTGAATCAATAAGATAGGGGATGGGATACCCAAAGCATATACCCTACATGATGATACAACGAAAGGATTAATGACAATTATTTGCAGTCATTAAGAAGCCAAGATACCATTTTTTGTATGAATGATGCATAATACACAATCAAATGCAGTCCAAAGCATGATGGAAACCATGATAAGTGAAGAAGCATAGTAAATTAGAAAAGTGCAACTACATCAGTCCATAACAATGGATGGACACAAAAAAATCATGAGGATAATTTTCAGCATTGAATGAAGACACACAAAGGAGATCAATGGTTAATTCTTTGAAGATCATGAAATGACAATGCATTCAATAAGGGCCAACCTTCAAATTTCTAGTCACAAAGATTAAATGCACATTATTAAGAAAATCCACATAAGTAAATTCTCAAGGTTAGTGATAGAGAAGGTACATCTAAGGGTGAATGTGAGAGTACAATATTAAAGAAACAGTTTTTTAATAGAACAGTAAGATTTATCAAAAGAGAAACCTTTATTTAATAGTGACACAACTCAAAGAGCCTTGACATAGTCACAAAACTATTAAAATCAGTCTAGTTGTGACAAAACTCAAGAGCACACCTAATGACAGGAACCTCAGTAAAGAGATAGTATGATTCAAAGGAAAAAGGAATAAATTTGAGATCTCTAAACCTTACTAGAGATTTAGAGCCTTATGAGCAGTAAAGAGCAGTAAAAGAAGACTATATATAGGGGATTGCCCATATGACTATAACAGTAAACAGAGCTTCTAGAATAACAAGAACCAAAATAGTATGAAATGAGCATAAGCATGAGAAATGTAGTCAATAGCTTACACACCTCTCCATAAAAGCTTCCTTATCCTTGGTTGCACCATGCCTCATCAAAATTCAAGCTTGCAAGGAGCATGTCTTCCTTTTGTTTAAATCCTCATAGCAACCATTTGCATGTTCATAACACCAAACCATTGATGAGACATAAAATGGAGAAAACTGAGAAGATAGACTATTATAGTGATGATGAGAAATGGCTTACTATATATGAAAGTGTGTTAGGGTAATCTATGATAGGTTGAAACTAAGGTGCATTTTAAGATGGATTTAATTTTTTAGAAATAAAATTTGAATTCAATCCTTGTGTCAATCCAGAGATGTAAATTTATGAAAGACATTGTAGTTATATACACAAGGGTTGTAGCTAGTGAGGTGATTGTGAATAAATGTATTGAATAAACAAAAAAATTGAAATAATTTTATTTTGATTGCACCAAATAAAAAAACTTGAAAATATTATAGTAAACAAAATATAAGAGGGTCCCATTAGGGGACATTACATTGATGAGAAAACAAAGAAACTTAATAAGAATATTGATGAAGGGTAGAGTGGTAACCTAATTGTAATACCCTAAAATTGGTCATCTAAACCATGGGCCCCTAATCTCGACAACATCACCAAGGTCCTAACCAAAGGCAATTAAATCAATCTTCAGCACATAATTAATTCTTTAATCATCAAATATTGCATGGCAAGTCTATTACTCAATATTAATTAAATATTTATTTAATTAATTGAATCGTTCCAAGAATATCATTTTTGATCAATAATCCTATTTAATTTATTAAATATCCTAGCATATTTAATTAATTAATTAATTAATTTTCCATGTAATCATGCAAAAAAGGAATTAATTTATTACAAAAGAGGAATTAATCACAAAGCAAGAGTTAAATTGAAAATAAAATAAAAGAATTGAATTGAGAGAGAAATCAAACTTGAGATATTATTTCTTCTTCTAAATTGAGAACTTGAAATTAGGAAAGCAATTAATTGAATTATTAATCATTCTATAAAATTAGAACTCACAGCTTTTGAGAAAAATAAGTTTAGTTGCATTAAAAGACTCTTTTCTTGAATAAATCAAAGAATTATCTATTTTTATCACAAATGCATGGAATTAATTAAATATTATTTCTAATGCAACTTGAACATCTTATCTGAATGCATTTCAATTAAACTATAATTGGAATCTATCTCAAGGTTAACTAAATCTGATTTCTCAATTATTTCAAAAAATTCTAAATTGTGTTTTTTTTATCTCTCTTGTGAATTTCTATAAATTCAGCCTTTAGCTCTCATTCAAATCACCCCAGAGATATTTGAGAAACACGTTGGAGATTATTATTATGCTGATTTTGCTTTGGAGTCATTAAAGATCTTGTGATTGTTTTTTGAGATTATTGCATATTTAGTTTATTTCATTATTGCTTGAATTCACTATTGCTTGAATTATTCATCCATCTTGCATCCGTTTTGCTTGTTTATCATGCTCATATAGATTAAATCCTTCATCTTGGTGTAGTCTAGTAACTGGTATTGCTTATAAAAATCTGAGAGCAATCTTATACTCGCATCTTTTAGAAGGCAATTAGTCGCTTTGTTATAGTTTATTGTTTATTGATTATTGATTTACTAACCATACATGTAATGACTTAATTGAAGTGTTGTGCCTACAGCTATCATACCTCTTTTCACTTTTTCACACACATATTTATGGCACCCATCATGGGGTAGAAGACTACATTTTTCGGCCTCCAAGACTAACTGCTTATTTTTATTTTTTTTGGATTTTTTGACTTTTCAGATTTTTGTCCGTATAGGTTTCGTGATTTGTCGTATGACATTTCCCATATGGCCAAATGATAAAATGCAGGTGTCGAAATGATCTGGTATGATCTATCGTACGATCTGGTAAGAATTATCGTATGATTTTGTATTTTTTTAGTTAAAAAGAAGATTTTATTCTTCAATTTTCTCATTCAATTTTGATTATATTGACGACTGACCCTGGCTGTTTATCTATCTATCTAAGAATTTTTCACAGCCTAATCAATTTTTTGCAGAATGCTCGTCGAAGAATATGCTTGTCACAGAAAGACAATATGACTACTGATTCATTGTCTTTGCAGGTTGCCTGAGAAGAATCGACCAAACATCGTGTATTCTTTAAATTCATTTCTAGGAACCTAACTTGCTATCTGGTTAAAGAACAAATCTGTATTTCATGTTTTGAGTAAATTCTGAGAGGTAGGAGAGTATGCTCTTGCCTGCATAGACAATCAAAAATCCAGACCCTTGAGGCATTTTCTTTAAGTTTGAGATTTGTACATCTTTTGCGGGCCTACCCTCCTGAGGAGCTAATAACTCTTAAAGCCTTTACGACCGGTGTGAGGGGAATGACCCAAGTGGGAATGGCTAAATGCCAAGTACTCCAACCCACTATAAAATAAACATGATTTGATGAAAATCAAGTCAATGATAGTGCTCGGGAATATCTCTCCTTTGTACCTTCGGGTATATTAAACTGTGGTTTTCAAGGCTGGGAGACCTCTTAATTGAGTTTATACCTCGACACGTCGAATGGACCCCTTACTAGTTCCAATTCAAATTAGAAGCTACCTGGTTCACCTCCAAAAGAGGGGATAATCTTTGTGCAAGAGAGATAGTAACTCTCCCAAGATACTTGTCATTTCATGCCCCCATTAGCGTTTGGAATCGGCTAATACAATGTTGAGAATCCAATGCATGAGACTCAGCGACCGTATTCTGATTAGCTATTGGGTGTGTACCTGAGTCTACAAGCAAAGGTTTTCTTCTCTCACCAAATTTTTTAGGGTTTGCATGTTGTGATTGGTTATTGTTCATACTACGTGTCTTCTATGTTTTCATCCCTGAAACTGAAACTGAAATACCAAAACTGGAGAAAACAAGAAATAACTCAGTGATCAAAAACTCTTTCCAAAACTAGTCTATCCCAGTCGAAACTCTTCCCAATCAAAACTCTATCCAAAACTAGTCTATCCCAGTTGAAACTCTATCTCAGTCGAAACTTTGTCCAAAACTAGTCTATCCCAGTTGAAACTTTGTCCAAAACTAGTCTATCCCAGTCGAAACTTTGTCCAAAACTAGTCTATCTCAATCGAAACTCTATCCAAAACTAGTCTATCCTAAGTCAAAACTCTGTTCAAAACTAGTCTATCCTAGTCAAAACTTTGTCCGTGTCACAAACTAGTATACCTTAGCTGTCAAGAACTCAGTCCACCTCTAAACTGCTCATCATCAGTCAGCAATCAAAAACTTAGTCCATCTCAAATCTGGTCATACTCAGTCATTAAAAACTCAAAATTTTGCCTCTGTCCAGCAAAAAGTCATACAAGTCTTCTCATTTATCGTCCTGTTTCATATTCTGTGTTGTACAAAATTCCATTAGTCCTAACAGTCTATCTTTTGAGCCTGCATCATGTGTCGTACAATAAACCTTTGCATTGATCAGTCTGTCATTCTAGACATACCCATATGTCGTACGGTACTAGGCAACAACTCGTACAAACCACTGTTGTTGTCATCCTAAAACTATTGAATTGTCATTTGGTCCTGAGAAACCTATCATACGAATCTCTGATTTTGTTAGTCTAGAATAGTCAAACTTGCCTAAAATAGTCTACAGCGAGCATAAAGCTAGTTATCATTATTCTGAGAATAAACAGATCAAAATAGTGTACCTCTGCCACTTGTGTTGCATGATTTTGTTGATCATCTTTTCATCTAGTTCAATCAACTACTTATCAAATCTAAGTCACTTAGATAAACGTCTTATACAAGATAGATCTTTCCTAAAACCCGATTGAGTCTTATTCACTTCTCTCGGATCAACTTAGATAAACATCTTATACAGGATAGATCGTTCCTGAAACCAGACTAAATCTTAGTTGCTTCTCCCAAATAATATGTTAATTGAACAACTAGCTCTAAATTTGATCTTGACTTCCGCATCACAAACAGCTTTAGGTCACACCAATCAATAAAAATGCCTACTCAAACCAGGAGTTCTCATAAGAAAGATGCCAAAGGCAAAGGACAAACCTTTTCATATAAAGATAATCTATTTTATGAAGAGGATCCCCTGACTGATAAACCTTCATCATTAGAGATACTAGTTTACAATCAACCTTTATCTCCCACTATACCTAGAACAGAACAAAATGGTGAAGACAACCTCAGTATTCATGAAACCGATAATGATTCCTCATCAAGTGAAGCTGAAGATTCTGAACCTCCAAAAAAAGATATGCATAAATGTCAAAAGGATAAATATTTCCGAAAAATGATGAAGGCTATCATGGCTAGAGAAAAAGAAGACTACTTTCTAGAACTAGCAAAACAAGGCGCCAAACTTCCTACTGGATATGATGTTCAGACTCTCGTCACTAAAAAGGAAGAATCGCCCATAATAATGGTTCACAGACAGTTACTAGCTTTACGGACTGAGATCACAGAACTGAAAAACAAGGATAAATCCCCAAAACAATATTCTTTGGAGACAATATACCCATTTCCATTTGACAAAAACCTATACATGCCTCCATTCCCTTCACGAGTTGAGATTCCAAAATTTGACAAATATGATGGTACCTCAAATCCTCAAGATCATGTCAGAGAATTTTGTGCTGCCTACATGGAGTTCATGCACGATCAAACGTATCTCATGCACCTTTTTCTGAGGAGTTTGGGAGGACAAGCTATGGAATGATTGTCAAGTCAACCTAAGGGGATAAAAACTTTTAAAGAACTAATCCAACTGTTTTTACAACAATACTCCTACAACATTCGACATCTTGTTACTATGATTGAACTTTGCAATACCAAATAGAAAATAGGGGAGCCTTTTCTCACTTTCCTCCAACATTGGAGAAAGATGTTCTCTAGGTATTCACAACCTATCCCAGATGCTGAGAAAATGGATATATTCATCAATAATCTGGTCCCTAAATTGAAATATAGTATCCAAATGCAACTACACCCATAATTTAACAAAATGGTAGATAATGCTATCCAAATGGAAGATGTGCTTATAAAAAAGGGAGATATCACACCTTGGAAAGAAACACAACTAGGATCTAGATCGAAAGAGAAGAACAAGTATTGGAAGTATGGAAAAGACAACAATAAGAACATTGTTAATGATGGAGTAGTAGACACTGTTAAAACCAACTCAAAGACTATGATATTCAACTTGGCTAGTGGCACACAAGAACTCAAAGCAGCTGAAACCATAGCAGAAAATCCTCTGAAGAAAACAAAAGAGTGGTTCAAAGAGAAACCTTGGCTTTTGAAACCTAGATGCAAATTCACTCCTCTAGAAGAATCATACAAATCCACTTTCAAAACTCTATTGGAAAACAACCTAATAACATTACCAAATAATTCTAGGCCATATGATCCAGAAGTCAAACCAAAATGGTGGAGAGAAAATGAATACTGTGACTACCATCAAAATAAAGGTCATAACACAAACAATTGCATGAAGCTCAAGCATGAGATTCAAGATCTCATAGATGCTGGTAAAATTGTTGTCGGGAATCACCCGACAAATGCTAATCATAAATCTTTTAAGGATCCCTTACCTGTTTACGAACAAGGTGATTCTTCAAAGACCAAAGGAGGTGCCAAAGTAAATTATACTTATACCAGCAATGACAATGTCATCAACATGATTGAGCCTTCCCAATCTGATTATTGCAATGTGATCATAATCCAAGATAAACAAAATAAATCATGATATGCAAAGGCTATGACCCATTCTCAAAACAATGTCAAACCTACTAGCCAGTTCTTCAACTTCTGCTCAAACAATGTCAGACCTACTAGCCTCGTCAAACAAACAAAAATAATCAACATTTGATAAATTTAAAAGGCTAACTTCATCATCATCCTCTAGATATAGCATTGTTGAACAGTTGAAAAAGACAAATGCTCAAATTTCCATCTTTGAATTACTAAAAATCTCTTTTACTCACAAAGAAATCTTGGACAACGCCTTGCTCACCACTAATGTTCCAAAAGATTTAGACATTGATCGGTTTCAGTTTATGGTGGGTCATTTGACTTCACCTCACTATCTGACCTTCTCTGAAGAAGATGACAACTCGCTAAATCATCCACATAACCAGCCATTGCACATTGAAGCCATGATCCATAAACATAGAGTCAAACATGTTTTGATAGATGGAGGTGCGGGGTTGAATATTTGTACTTATAGTCTGCTTACACAACTAGGATTTTCTAAAAATGTCATTGATCCGGTCAAGAAAATAACAATTAAAGTCTATGATGAAGAGGAAAGGACCTCTAAAGGTTTGGTATCATTACCAATTAGGGTGGGACCTATAGAAAGAGATGTCATTTTCCAAGTACTTGATCTTCCTCTATCATACAATATCTTACTGGGTAGGTTGTCAATTCATGAAATGAAGGCAGTTCCATCTACATACCATCAATGCTTAAAATTTCCTTATAATGGAGTTGTGGTCAGTATTCCTTCTGATACAAATGTCCCCTGTAATGCATTGACAAAAGGTGCTGATACCTTTGTGCCTCATAATAGAGCAACCTCTACAAATGAAAGTTTAGAAGCCCTGATGAAAGACTTGGAAAAGAAATTGAAAATTACCAATACTATCATGGATGGATACAACATAGAACCAATACTTTCATTATTCTCTCTTCCTCCATCGCCGAAACAATTGGGTAAACCATCAAAGGCTATGAAAACATAGACTTCAACTCTGAATATCATATATGATGGTCTTTTTTTACAATCTTCTACTTTGCTAGCAGATGAAATAGAAGAGGATGTTGTTCTAAAATGGTTTTTTAAGGAAGATAGTGAAAACAAAGAAGTACGACATTGTGAGATTTCCTCAACACAATATGGTCTAGGCTATAAAATGATTCAACGCATGGGATACTCAGGTACTAGTCCCTTGGGAAAACATCAAGAGGGTATTATTGAACTGATTCAACTGCAAACAAAATCAACAAATGATAAGGTTGGACTAGGGTACAATCCAAAAAAGACATCATACTAAAAACATGCTTCTAAGTCTAAGTGGCAGAAAAGGATATCTCCTTCAACATTACAGGAAACAAACTCAAGCAAAGTGTGTAAAAGAGAAAGAGGAATCAACAATCAAGAAAGAAGAAACAGTTAGCACTCAAGCTCTGATGGTGTCAGCTACAACAATACAAGGAGTTGAAGTCCCGGAGGATATAAGAGACGAAGTAGAAAGAATCAGAGAATTGTTTGCACCATTGAAAGTTCCAGTCACATACACTAGTAGGTAGCAAGTAGATGATTTAGAGACTGACTCAAATGAGTATGAATGGGGTCCAGACCACCTCTTAGATATATCCAGTACAGAAACTCCAGAAGAGTCTAGCGGTATCACAGATGATACTCAAGAGCTAATGCGCTTAAAGATAGAAAAGGAGATACATGAAATTAGACTAAAAATACAAGCAGACTATGAACAAGGGTTGAAGGGAGGAAGAATACTAGAAAGTTTTTCATCTATTGTATACCCCTCTAAAAAGAAAGAACAAATTAGGTATGGGATTACACAAGGATAATTGGAAGCTACAGAAGCAGAACCGGTCATCAGTCCAGAGGAAGCTGAATAGAGTAGATGATAGGGGGTCACAGAACCATCAAGATCATGTCAATAGGTGTGTCAGATACATATGCTAAATGAGCCAAATCTTGAAGGAACTTGCAGCATTAAAGATGCTGGTGTTGATACCATACATACATTCATTCAACCACTTGAAGAAGACTCAGAAACTTCATCCAATGACTCTGAGGACTCTGATAATAGTCCTATTTATGATGATATCTACTCAGCATCAAACTCTAAATCCTCTAATATAAATGGCAAGAATCTGTCTACTAATCTTGCTACTGTCGAACCTCAATATGAAGTTGAACCTGGCGTAGAGAACGATGCCACAAGTAGGTCTATTGGATTAGGTCAACTGAATATTAACATGCACTTTAATAATCATGTTCTGACTTTTCCTGGTCTCGAGACATTTATGCAAGGTATCATTTTGGAATTCAACTTTTCAATTCGCAGTTGTGATGAAAATACCGTGAACTCCCTCAAACCTATCCACACTCTATCCTTGGTACATCCTGAATTAATTGACTGTAGTCTACAAGACCAACCCATGAATGTACCTACTTTTTCCAATGACTACACACTAGCCTATTACCTAAATGTAGTTGAACCCATGTACTCTTCCGCCAGTGAACAGAGTGAAAACATGACTAGAACAAATATCAAGTATCTTAGTTGCAAAAATCAGAAAAATAAAAATAAAAGATCTGATGGTGAAAACCACATTGTATCAGTGTTAGAATCTAAAAAAGAGAAAATAAAGGATGTACCTAAGGGTTAAAACCTCTCTTAGGCGCCTGAAGGTGAGATACTTGATATACTATCAAGTCACTTCTAGGAGAGGTCTTCTATATTGATCGAGCCAACTCAGCCAGTGAATATTGGGAGTCAAGAGACACCACACATCATTCGTGTAGCTCAATCATTATCAGTGAAAGAATTGAAAGATTTCACTCATCTCTTTTCAAAAAAGAAGATCAATTTTGCATGGACATACTCTGATATCCTAGGCTTGGATCCTGATCTTATCATGCATCATCTTTCTATCACACCAGGAGTTAAACCAGTCAAGAAAAAACTTCATAAGATGCACCCTCACGTGGCACTAATAGTCAAAGTTGTGCTAGAAAAACTGCTAAAAGCTAGATTTATCAGAGCTATAGACTACGCGGAATGGATTTAAAACATAGAACCTATTTCGAAGGCAGACAAATCTATTAGGGTTTGCATAGACTTCAGAGATCTGAACAAAGCTTGTCCGAAGGATGACTTTCCATTACCAAACATTCATATGATAGTTCATATGACTACTGGGTATGAAATGTACTCACTAATGGATGGATTCTTCGGTTATAATCAGATCAAAATAGCTCCTGGAGATCAAGAAAAGACAGCTTTCACCTGTGCATGGGGAATCTTTTGCTAGAATTTCATGCCATTCCAGCTCAAGAATGCAAGAGCAACTTACCAAAGAGCAATGACTACTATATTTCATGACATGATGCATAAGAATATGGAAGATTATGTTGATGACACTTTAGTAATGACTATGAAGAGATCCACATATATTCAACAGCTAGGCCCTATACTAGATAGAATGGAAAAATTCAAACTCCAGCTAAATCCAAAAAAGTGTGCATTCAAAGTGACATCTGGTAAACTACTTGGCTACATCATTTCAAAGAAGGGAATCAAGGTTGATCCTAAGAAGGTCCAAGCTATAATGGAAATGCTGCCTCTAAAGAACATTAGTCAAATGAGAAGTTTACAGGGATGTCTCCAATCAATCAGATGCTTCATTTCTCAGTTGGCAGACAAAGCTCAACCTTTCACAAAAGTATTAAGGAAAGGAGTAATATACAACTGGGATCGAGAATGTGAACAACACCTTCAGCAAATCAAAGAGTACTTGTCCAATCCACCAGTACTAATGCCACCAATTTAGGGAAAACCATTGATCTTGTACATATCAGCCACTGATTCATCATTGGGGGCACTTCTGGCACAACAGGATGAAAATAAAAAAGAGAGAGCTATATATTACATCAGTAGAACATTTGTGTCTTATGAAATGAACTACAATATAATAGAAAAAGCATGCTTGGCATTAGTCTTTGCATCACAAAAATTGAGACATTACATGTTGGCACATTCCATCAAGCTAGTAGCTAAGATTGATCTGCTCAAGTATCTTCTCAACAAAGCAACACTCACTGGAAGATTGGCAAAATGGGTCATGGTTCTTATAGAGTTTGATATTGAATATGTGGAATGCCAAGCCATCAAAGGACAGGTAATTATAGATCAACTTGTTGAAGCTCAACTTGAAGATACTCAACCGCTACATATAGAGTTCCCAGATGAATTAATAATGCACCTTACCCAACAATCCTGGAAGATGTTCTTTGATGGATCTTTCACCCAAAATGGTTCCAGTGCTGGAATACTATTTATCACTCCTTAGAAATATTCAATCCCAAAGGCTTATAAGATTCTCTTCCCTTTTACAAACAACATTGCAGAGTATGAAGCTTTGGTAAATGGGATCAAGCTAGCTGTTGAATGGAAGGTTCTAGAGCTACATATCTATGGAGATTCTCAACTAATTATCAATCAAATCAATGATACATATCAGACTCGAGATGAGAAACTGATGTCTTATAAGAGAATGGTTGATAATCTCAAGAAGTATTTTACTTTTGTATCAATCCAACAAATTCCCAGATCAGCAAATAGAGTAGCAGATGCTATGGCCACCTTGGTGTCTATACCTGAGTTACAAGAATATAATTTTCGCTTTGAATTCCCGATGGAAGAGTTACATTACCCTACCTATGATTCTCCTAAGTCCCAGATAGTCTGTTCTATTATTGGACATGACTCATCTTGATATAACACATTTACTCTTATCTGCATGACCAAATTATTCCAAAAAATCTTACCCGTAATGAGAAAAGGAACCTAACCCAAAATGCTTCACGATATGTCATCATTTCTAGCGATTTGTTTAGACGAAGTTTGGGCAGTACATTGCTTAGGTGTCTAGAAACTGAAGAGTCTAAATGTGCATTATCAGAAGTCCATGAAGGTATTTGTGGATCTCATTCGAATGGTCTTACTTTAGCTCGGAAACTACTAAGGGCTAGCTACTATTGGCCAGACATGGAGAAGGACTCTATAAAGTTTTCTAAAACTTGTGAAAAATATCAGCTACATGGAAATCTCATACATTCTCTAGCAAGGGATCTCATACCCTTCATCACCCATTGGCCTTTTTAGCAATGGGCCTTTGATCTCATTGGTCAGATCTATCCTGCATCAGCCAACGGACACAAGTTTATCATAATTGCCACTGAGTACTTCACTAAGTGGGTAGAAGCGGTTCCGCTCATCAAAGCAACCGGTAAACAAGTAGCTCTATTCATTTGCAGGTATGGGATACCTTCATCCATCATGACTAACAATGGAGGAAAATTAAAGAATAAAGATCTAGATGAGCTCTGTGAGAAATTCAAAATTAAACAACACTGGTCATCTGTATATTACCCTCAAGGTAATGGACAAGTCGAGGCATGTAACAAAAACCTATTGACTATCTTACATAGAACAGTAAACAAATCTGGGAAAGTTTCGCATCTGCAGCTCAATCCTGCATTATGGGCTTACAGGACAAGTATCAAAACACCTATTGGGGCTACACCTTTTTCTTTGGTGTATGGGTCCGAACCAGTATTACCCATTGAAGTAGAAATACCATCTCTAAGAGTTTCTTTGCAAGGTCTTGTTACTGATGAAGACTATAGAATATCTAGATTGCAAGACTCGAATTATTGGATGAACGTCAGCAAGTGTCATTTCATCATCTCAGAGTGTATCAAAAGAGAATGTCTAGAGGATATAACAAGAAGGTTCGACAATGAGAATTTTAGGTTGGTGATCTAGTTTTGAGAGAAAATCCTAAAAATCAACAGTTTCGAGACAACAAAGGGAAGTTTGAACCCAACTGGCAAGGTCCCTACATCGTTACTACAGTATTTGGATCTAGGGCCTATCAGCTCTCAACATTGGAAGGAGAATAGCTCCGTGAACCGATTAACACCATCTATTTGAATAAATTCTTCACTTAGCATTCTCTGCTCTAGCAACCTGTACAACTGAAAAAGTCCTGAAAAAAAAAAAAATAGAGAAAAAAAATGCCTTAGTGAAAACCTAGTAAACATGCACCTTGGTAAAAAAAAAAGAATCTTTTCCAAGTAGGTGAAAACCTGGTAAACAAGGGCCTCTTGTACTCAATGCTCCATCTATCAACACAACGTTGGCATTTCCCACTTTCATGTATCTTTATTTTTGCTTGTACATATTTGAGTCACATTTGTGACATCCTGGTTCGTTGGAACCCTCATGGCTTGAAACTGATCAATGTCCTAGTCTTAGATTAATCGACAGAGCATATTAAATATTCTAAGTAGTATTAACCAAGTCATCTTTTCGTCAGTGAAACCTGGTCATCCACTCTGAGTCAGTCACCTGTCTCCTAACTACCGAAGAGTTTTATCACTGAGTACACAAGAAAAACAACATTACTGAAAACAATCACTAAATAGTTTGAGCTATGAATGAAAATTTTCTTTGTGTGATGTCTTTTATATTGGTTTTCGATTATTATCCCTCTGAGTAACTCGAGGAAGTCTATCTTGACTAAGAGAAGCAAGGATTGGGGGCATAATATTTTCTTTGTTTTCTTCTTGTAGGAATGATTTCGATGATCTGGAAACATCTAATAAGCTGGTGTCTATGATAAGAGCCTTCACATCAAGGTGAAATCACCACACATACCTCAACTCTGCTTATTTGTATGCTACAGGGAGGTTCACATCATTTGTTTGTCTGTTTTGAGGGAATTTCTTTATCATGCAATACGGGTCCCTGCGAAATCTGTCCAAGGATATGAACGAAAAAAGGGTCATTGTGGACAAGATAATTACTATTGCACATGAAAAGAAAGGAACTCTAATATGCCTGTTATGTTTGTTATGATTAGTGATGAAACTTAAGCATTTTAAATCCAGTGACTAGGTTTAGGTTGCATCTCATTTTGTATTTTATTCTGTATTTTGTGAATTTAGAGTGATTTTGGTATGGTAACAATGATCTCTTTATCTTTTGAATGAGAGATGGATGCATCATCATTTCTCCGATCGGGTACCTATGTATTGAGATGTTAGCTGCATACATAAGCATCTTATATAGATTCATACATTTCATTATCACTCATTCGCATTCATCTTATTGCATAGAAAAAAAGAAAATTTAAAATATTTGCATTACTCATGACTCATTTTCATCATTTATTTGCATATGAAAAGAAACAAAAACAAACATTCATATTCATTTGCATTTACATACATCCATACTGAAAATATATATATGCATACATATAGAATAAAGCATATAAACAGACATCTCATAATCAATCAACACAAGTACTATGAAGTCCAATCAGATCTCATATATATATAATCATCAATGTCTCGCGGTACAAAATAATGTCAACTGACATCTACAAACTCCCATCGGAGCAAGAATCATAAGGGCTACAAAAATGGGGTGTCTCTATAAAAAATCTCTGAGCTACAAAATTAAAATCTAGCTCTCGGCCTCTCCCTCATCGCCTAGTAGAGGAGGTGGAGCCTGCTGACTGGGATCCTAACGAAGTGCCTGAGCTCCCCCAGATCAAGCCATATAATATGAATATGGTACAACCTACTGTGCTATTGGAACAACTACGCTATAAGTCGCAACATAATAAGCTACGCAACTTGTCTGATGGAGAACCTCTTGCTGAAGAGTGTCTTGCTCTACCCCCATCACTACAACCTGACAATCGCACTCTGCTTTGAGCTCTGCTAACTAATGGTCTCACTCTGCTAGCTGAGTCTGTTCCACTATCAGCTATGACTGTAACCTCGCTAGGCGTGCTCATCGACCGCACTGTGTCAACCCCCTCATCCCTCGAAGGCTCTCCTCCTCCATCTCCACCTTTGGCTCCCCCTGCTCCTCTCTCCTCTACCAGACCTATCTTAGCGTTGCTCTCTCCTCCTCTCCTCCACCCTCTGGTACTCTCAATCCACCAAGTCTCACTCCAACCGTACCTAGGGATCCATCCTCTCCTCTCTGTTGTCTACCACCAGCTGGTACCCTATTGCTGCTAGCACTAGGATCACCACTTGCCCACCTCAGAGCCTCGACTCTCTATCTCTGTCCCTATCCCTGTCCCTGTGTGGGGTCATCATCCTCTATCTCCTCTATGCGAGGTATCTGCTTAGCTAGATCCATAAATCTCGGGAATGGATGCTGTTGGAACCAATCCCTATACTGGGGTGAGACCCCCGCATCTTCAACATCATCCATATAGTCTCATCTGAGATGTTGTAATCCTATCAGCTCCTGCATACTCAAGGCATAAGATAATCTTGGTGCCCATCCTTGCATCTCCTTATCTACATAACACACATATGTAGTGTACTCTTGCGAGATCCCATGAGGTCTACCATACTGCCTCATCCCTCAGGAAACAATGAATCACTCGACTACTATCTGTGATCTACCGATGAGTGGGCGAGTCACGAACAAATCCCTGTGAACAACCCTCCAATCATCCCACAACTCTAGACCTCTGTACGGTCTCCATGTCATGGCTATCAAATCATCCAGCTGTCATCTCCAAAAATTTGTCTTGCCCAAATGGGCCTGAGTAACATATCTTGAATATCTATATACAATGGGCTAACCAAGATCTTTGTCGTCATTTATAATCAGCCTACAAACTGGGAGGTGCTCCTAGGCCCATACCTGTAATATCAAAACTCTTGTAGCCATACTCTTCCCCTCCATAAATACAACCTCATGCATCTCGTGATACATGTGTGCTAATATACAAGATCCCCAACCTAATCTCTGAGGGGTCTCAATAAGCCTCTCTAACATCCTACCCCATCCACACAAAAACCCTATTGTCCCCTGTCCAACATCAAAAAATAGCCAATAAAACTTGCCAAGACGCAAGCAAGTGGAAAGTCCTCACTGTACCTACCCATCATCACGTCCCAACTGATAGAACATGTCCGAATATCAGGATCTCTGAAAACATGTCTAACAACTACTAACCCAGGAAGTTGCACTGCATCATAATCAACCTTACCCCCAGCAAAAGGGATATGGATAATACTGTATACATCCTCAAGAGTGATGGTCATCTCCCCAACTGGCAAGTGGAATGTGTTATGCTCAGAATGGAATCTCTCTACAAGCGCAGTCAGCATTTCGTGATTCACATGGATATCAAGTAAATCAAGAAGGTGGGTCAATTCACACAAATCAATATGTGCCCGGTTAACCTCTGACAACTGACACACTAATATCATCATCGGTGGATATACACATCTAAAAAGAATGTGAAGCAATCGAACATGCAAAAATCAAACAACAGAGTATCAGAAAACATTTCAAGTAAGCATATAAGAGAAGCAAAACATCACACAAATCCAACTACATCAACTGCAAAATCAAAATTTCAAGTTTGCACCTTTAAAAATGCTCACTTTTTTTCAAACAACATAACACAGTAGAGGCAGCAACTCGTACGAGTCAGAAATAGACCTAGTATGACAAAAGACTCTCATACGACACAAGACTAGGCCTAGGACAACAAAAGGGGCTCTTTTGAATATTCTCATACGATATAAGGGTAGGCCTAGAATGAAAAAATTAGTGGACTTAAATGATAAAACAGACTTAATCAATTTTTCTTACGAGATAGGATCTTGTCTCGCACGACAAAATAAAAAAGCCCGACTTAAACGTGCCAAAAATTGCAAAACTCAACAAAAAAATTCAAAATTGAAATGAATAACAGGCTTAAGATAGATCACTTACCGCTGGCTCATAGTTTCGAGGTTGATTATGTCATCTCTGGCACTCCAATCGATGCATATGAGTGGGAACCGCCATTTTTCTTCACAGAAGGCTTTTCAAATTTTCAAACTTGGAGGGTTAAAATGATTTAAAAATGACACTTTTACCCCATATATAGCCAAAACCCTAATTTTTGAACTTGCTCTGATGGACATGAAAATTGTACCCTTAGCTAATTTTCCCATTCTGATTCCATTTTCGGGATCAAAATTGAAATATGAGATCATTTGCCTAGTCAATTTTACAATCTGGACCACTTAGTGCTTTTTCATCAGATGCTCATTCTCGTTTCAACTTTGCGCTCAATTTCTCATCAATCAACGCTGAATCTCAATTCAATTCTACATATCAACTTTGTGCTCAATTTCTCATCAATCAATGCCAAATTTTAAAAAATTCCTCTGAATCAATTTGTGCTCTAATCATTATCATCATTAACAATTGCCAAAAATCTTGTACCCTCACTATCTTTCGATTTCATTCCTAAGGGGGCATACTCAAACCTCATGACCTCACATCTTCAAAGTCAAGAAAATTTTCAAATCTTCATCAAAGTCGAGAAAAAATAAATCTTTTTCAACTAAAGAAAATCAAATTCTTATTGCTAAGGGGCATCTTAGCTTCATCGCTTCACATCAATTTGAGATCTCTCGATCATCTAAATCAAATCAATCGCTAGGGGCATATCAGTTTCATCGCTTCAAATCAAGCTGATATTTGTCTTCATCTGAATCGGTCTCTTAACGTTAATCAATTTCATCAAGTTGATTATTCGTTTAAACTCAATCAAGGGTTTAAAGAGTATCTTCGCTCACATGCTCAATCTAAGAAGGTGTTCAGTTTTCATCGCATCAAATCAAGTTGGACAATTTATCTTCGCTCATCGTATCTTGATCCATCAAGTTCAAGATCGATTTTATCTTTGCTTGTTGAGTCTAGTTCAATCAAGTTCTAGATCAGTAAGATCCACTTCTTGATCAATCAAGTTCAAGTGTGGTATATTTGCTCTCTATCGTTCCTAGTTCAATCAAGTTTGGGATCGGTTTCACTTTAATCAACTCTGTTTAGCTTCATTGCTTCAAATCAAGCTAAACACCTTGCTCTTCATCTGGTTTGTGATCAATCAAGTTTAGAACTGGCATCTCCTAGACATCAACTATTCTTTGAACCAACTCACTACTCTCACATTAATTCAAAGAGGGGCAAATGTAATACCCTAATATTGGTCATCTAAACCATGTGCCCCTAATCTCGACAACATCACCAAGGTCCTAACCAAAGGCAATTGAATCAATCTTGAGCACATAATTAATTCTTTAATCATCAAATATTGCATGGCAAGTCAATTACTCAATATTAATTAAATATTTATTTAATTAATTGAATCATTCCAAGAATATCATTTTTGATTAATAATCCTGTTTAATTTATTAAATATCCTAGCATATTTAATTAATTAATAAATTTTCCATGTAATCATGCAAAAAAGGAATTAATTTATTAAAAAAGAGGAATTAATCACAAAGCAAGAGTTAAATTGAAAATAAAATAAAAGAATTGAATTGAGAGAGAAATCAAACTTGAGATATTATTTCTTCTTCTAAATTGAGAACTTGAAATTAGAAAAACAATTAATTGAATTATTAATCATTCTCTAAATTTAGAACTCACAGCTTTTGAGAAAAAGAAGTTTAGTTGCATTAAAAGACTCTTTTCTTGAATAAATCAAAGAATTATCTATTTTTATCACAAATGCATGGAATTAATTAAATCTTATTTCTAATGCAGCTTGAACTTCTTATCTGAATGCATTTCAATTAAATTATAATTGGAATCTATCTCAAGGTTAACTAAATCTGATTTCTCAATTATTTCAATTAATTTTAAATTGTGCTTTTTTTTTTTGATCGGTAATTGGTTGAAGCCTGAATAGCTTTTGACTGGAGCTATGAACTAGTGGGGACATAGTAGGGGGCCCCATCCCCATTACATATCTTTGAATTATTATTATTATTATTATTATGTTTGATTGTATTGACCCCAAGACCTTCCCCATCCTATGGAAGGCCAAGAGTCACAAATTAGAATTCCACTTCAGATGTCCCTATTGGGAATTGAACTTGGGTCTCCACAGTGAGAACCTAGTGTTTTAACTAGTTAAGCTCAACCCCTTGGACCTAAATTGTGTTTTTTTTATCTCTCTTATGAGTTTCTATAAATTCAGCCTTTAGCTCTCATTCAAATCACCCCAGAGATATTTGAGAAACACCTTGGAGATTATTATTATGCTGATTTTTCTCTGGAGTCATTAAAGATCTTGTGCTTGCTTTTTTGAGATTATTGCATCTTGGTTTAGCTTTTTGCATATTTAGTTTATTTCATTATTGCTTGAATCCATATTGCTTGAATTCACTATTACTTGAATTATTCATCCATCTTGCATCCGTTTTACTTGTTTATCATGCTCATATAGATTAAATCCTTCGTCTTGGTGTAGTCTAGTCATTGGTATTGCTTATAAAAATCTGAGAACAATCTTATACTCGCATATTTTAGAAGGCAATTAGTCTCTTTGTTATGGTTTATTATTTATTTATTATTTATTTACTAACCATACATGTAATAACTTAATTGAAGTGTTGTGCCTGCAGCTATCAAACCTCTTTTCACTTTTTTATACACACACTAATCACTAGTAATATTGATCAAGAACAATGTGGAAACTATTTGTTGCTTCCTTAGATAGACATTAGTAACATATGAGAGATGGTTCAAAAGGCACACTACTTTTCTTACTGTCATCAAATGCTTGCAAGGGCAGTGACCTCATGAAGCAACCCTAAGATAAAGATACTAGAGTAGTTTGTGTGGAGTTCTAAAGGTTAGAAGTGAAACAATAAGAAAATATATAATATAGAACCAGTAATTAGGCCTTTACTATGAAAATATAGTCCAAAGGTTTAATCTCAATTTAAGACCACTTCCAACAAAGGGTACAATAGTGCAGTCACAACTTTGAGAAAACAAAGAAAAGATCACAATGATGCCATAACTCCTTGGCATCACACACCAAAAGCAATCTCATATGTCTTAAAGGAAGTTCCAAGGTAATAAGTTTGAACCATAAATACAATCATAGGTCTTTAGGTACAAAGACACAAGTTGGGCTTTATGATAATAACCAAAATAGAGATAAAAAAAGCAAAGAACATAGTCAACAGTCATGAACATATAGTCAGATTCATGGATAGACAAAAGGAACTATTGAGATCCAGTCACTATGGTTTTAAAGATAAATTAAGAAGTATAAGGTCCTATCCATCATCATTTCATGAAGATGCACTAAAGAGTAATCTACGGTACCAAAGGTTAGTTACAACAATCCTTGGACAAAGATCATGAATAAGAACACTATGACACTAGACATTAGCTATAGTCATATGAAATATTAAAGGACAATCACAATGTAAAATATAGTCAAGACTATTAGCTACATTAGATACAAGAGCCAAAAAGCCAAAATGCAAAAGTATGAGAATACATTGTTCTCATTGTCCAAAGAAAGTGATTAATGATAGTTCATAGTCAAAAGTGGCATAAGGGAATACCTGAAACAATGTTGTAGGGTCTTCACACAAAAGAAAGATATCAAAGCATGTCTTATTGATTTATGTGCCTATTATTGTGTCATAAAAATGATTATTCATGACTATCATGAAATGATAGAGACTTCATCACAATACACAAAATATGTCAAGATAGCAGTACCATGGTATCAATAAATAAATACATGATCAGTAGCATGAAGATAAACCCTTAGCAACTTAATAAAAATAGAGATAAGAGCGTTGGTATGACGATAAAGAGTGAAAGAATAGTACAGTGGGAGCATAAAGTATAGTGGTAGTCCAAAATGATGGAGGTAAAAGCCAAGATGTGGTCAATAATACAGTCCCAGACCATGCAAAGGATAGTGAAAACCACCTACACAATCCCAACAATGGCATGGCAGTCACAATGTTCATGAGTAAGAAATACATGAAAAATTAAAGAAAATACAGTCAATGAAGTAGTCATGGCAAGGGTACAGTCAAGAGAAAACCTTATAGCAATAGTCATAGCCAAAGAAAGGCCCCCACAGGGCTTAAACATGTAAAACAAAAATTAGAGACAATAAATTGTTGAGGAAGGGTAGGGATAATTTCTAAAACCCTTACTCTTCATAAGGCTTCTAACCCTAGAGAAACTCTTGAAGGAAAAAGCAACACACAAAAGGACAATCCTTGAATGCGGCTAAAGAAAACTATGGAGTAGATAAAATTTTAAAGAACAACAAGTTCAAAGAGAGGAATGCAGATCATTCAAGGCACACAATGAGCATCTTATGAAAATAATCATTTGACTATTAAAAGAGACAAAAAGAAATAAAATCCAAATATGTATTTCCTACAATCAGCAAAAGAGCCAAAGCCTTCACTAATAAATGGACAATCTAATTGTTTCAAAGAAAGTACCAAATGTAGTCACAAGTGTGAAAAAATGTAGTCACAAGAAAACATTAGAGCAAAAGGCCAACCCCAACAAATAAAGAGGAAAACCTTGTGATAGAAGAAAAAGGCATTCATGTTCACAAAGAACCAAAGGCATTGTAGTAGCCAAAGAAGTGTTGAGAAAGAAACCCCATTGTGTCTTTTAAAACGGTGATTGTCCTTTGTGGTCCTATGAAAGTGGCTTTCAATATTTCCTCATCTTATATTCACTATTCACTATTCAATATATCTAGTATTTTTCCCTTTTGTGAGATGTTGAATGTTGCAATAAGTGTAATGTAACATCTTTGTTCTTCATTGTCTATTGATGATGCTAATTAAAAAGTACCTTTATCCCTTTGTAGGTTGCAAAACTCACTAGCTTTACTATCTTTTTCAGGACAAACAATATGTTTTCCTTTGATGCCCTTTGTGATTATGTCTCATACTGTAACCGTGACTTTATTTCCTCTCCATAGGCTCATGTCTCCCCTAAGATCTTAAGATTTTATTGGATCACACTCCTTATGACTTCTCTTTTACTATACCACTATATGGTACTAGTGCAGACCTGCAAATTTAGTGTATCCTTTGTTATTTTGTGCATTGGGTTTATTGTCTCAAAGACAATGAATGAGACTTTCTATGGGTATGCTACTCTAAACTTTCTCTTCTAAAAATTGTTTTCTCTAAATGATGATTTCTTCCATAGTGAAGTCTCTAGCATTAAAATATTTTGCATGACTAAATATATCTTCATATTTGTGACTGTATGTTTGATCCAAACCTTTACAAACTTTTCCCTTTGTGATAGCCTTGTGCCTCATAACCCAGGGTTGAGATCATTATATTGTGCTTTGAAGGTCTCCTTTCAAATCTACATGTGACTATTAATCTCTAGTTATGGATCTCCTTTATCATTGTTTCTTATGTATTACTGATTATGGCTACTGATGCAAGAGCATCCCCGATTCACAACAATCTTGCATAAACCAAAAACATTTCTTTTATGTTTTGTTTGTAGTTTCAGTTTTCCTTTTTGTGTGTCTTGGTTTTGGCTCACTGGATCCTGTGGAGTTGGATTCTACTTGAAGACTTGATCATCTTTCTTTCTTTCAAACCACATCTCATTTGGATCACTTTTTGGCAAGATATCGCTATCGGTTTTCTTCTTGTTACCGGTTGTTCCTTTGTTACCAGTTGCCTAAGACCTATTCCGGTGATCTACCGAAACCCATTCTGAAGCTTGCAGAGCCTTGGAAATTGATCTCAATGTTTCTTGGCATGTGGTCAACCTTCTATGTTTCATCCTTTGGATTTTCCGGAGGCCAACCTTGTTTATTTTGCACATTGGGTCTTGTTCTTTGGGTTTTGATCCTTTTTGGGTTGATCAGATCCTTTGGATCGATATATATTTGTAATTATGCTTTAGAAAGTAATTAATCAAAAGATCAAGAAGTATTAGAGATTGTTCCTAGAAGATAGATCTTTTGATTCAAGTGCCTGGTGTGACCTAGTCTACCAGGCCTGTGTGTTGGTATGTTGTAAACCGGTTGTTACCGGTTGGACATAATTAAATTTTATGCAATAAAACTATCTGTTCTACATTTCCTCCATCATGTATGTGTGTTTCCATTGTGTTTACTCTTGTTGACCGGTTTGGACTGATCTCCTTGAGGTCCCTCCTCATCAGTGACTGCTTCAGTTGCATTCTTCTTTTGAATAACAATATGACTATGGCAAGATCTTATACCTCTGTGACTGGGTCTGATTCCTTGACATGTATGATGTCATTGTGTTTTGATCTATTACCCAATCCTTTTGTAGTGATTGCAACTCTTGAAGGCTATGATCCTTGATGTTGATGATGACTGCTATTGAATCTCTTTCTTTATGCGCTTATATGTTACTCTTATTCACTGTTACACAATCTACCTTCTACTCCTTTAAGTGTTCCAATCTCAGTAAATTCAACACCTATTACTGCTTCTAATTGTCATATTGTTGACTCTTCACTTCTCTCTTTTGGAGAGATGATTGTAGCTTTTTTAATTCTTATTGCTATATGGGATGATTGTTGTCCTATAACAATCACTTTGTCTTATGGCCTTGGTGGGATGGACTGCTCTGTGGGTACTCTTATAGTGAAAATATCACTATGATTCCACCTGGATATTTCTTTCACTACACTACTATGGATTATCACATCATTTTCATTATTGCTTAAAAGATGCTCTCTATGTGTTTTGAAGTTTATCCTTGGAAACCATTTCCCTTTGTGATTGTATTTTAGGAATATTGTGCACTATCTTTGCTTCTAGATCACTATATTATCATTGCCTATCTTTTCATATTGTCAAACATTGTTATGACTACTTCTAACTGGACCCCTATCTTGTGTTTCTATTCTGAGACTATCTTGAGAATTGTCTAACATTCAATAAAGTTCCTTGTCTCTTTTGTGACCTGTAGTAGATATTGGAACTACCTTAACAGTAAATATCATATCCTCCCTATGTTATACATTAATTCCTTAGAGATTATTGTCCAAGTGATTTTGAGTGTTTGCTATTTTCAAATCATACATCTGTTCTTCCCTAATAGTTGCAGCAGACTCAAAATCCCTTAACCAGGTAGGTCCTAATAGTTCTAATTGTATAAACCCCTTCACTAGGTGACTCATTACCTTGGGTTCTAAATCCTTTCATAAGGTTACTCCTAACAAAGTAAAGCTCCTAACAGGGCTGAGGTAAATCCCCTAACCGAGGGACTCCTAATAGGGTCTGCTCCTAACCGGGCATATTTGTAAGCTCCTAACTGGGCTAGGATTCTAATAGGGCTCATTCTGAGAGTGCAAAAATCTTGTGGGTACCAATTCCCACCATATTTTTTCCCATTTGGGTTTCCATGTGAAAATCCTGGTGTTCATGTGTTGCTTGATTTCTTATGTGTTGAGTTGATATCTTTCTATTGCATGCATGTTGATGAACACTTAGAAGAACACTTTGATAAATTTGATCAGTAGTATGATTTCAGTTATTACCGGTATAGTTTATGAGTTGTTTTGAAAGAAGTTTTTGGTGGTTGTTAAAGTTTTAAATTTTATTGTTATTATTGATTCACCCCCCTCTTGGTGATAACTACTTCCTCACAAATAACAATTGGTATCAGAGTGTTGGTCCTCTATGTGTTGAAGCTTAACCGCTTAAGGAAAAGATATGGAGGAAAATGATGAAGAAGGAAGGTCTAAAGTTTACTAAGGACAACTACACAATATGGAAAGACGGAATGAATATTTATATCAAAGGTATGGGTTGTCAATTTTGGCAACATGTTACTACTAAATATGTACCCCCTATCAGTCCTCTAACTCCGAATCAGCTCAAGGAGCAGTAGGAAAATAATCAAGCACTAGAAGCTATTGTAATAGCACTGTCTGATACTGAGTACATTGATGTACATGGATTAGAAACTGCATTTGAAGTTTGGGATAAATTAGAACTAATCTATGGTGGTGATAAACATGTTCAAAAAGCTAAGGAAGAGAGTCTTAGAGGTAAAATTCATGATATGAGAATGGTGGAAGGTGAAAATATTGCTCAGTATGGACAAAGGATCAAAGAGGTTGTAAGTGGTATTAAAAGTGTTGGAGGAAATATTGAAAATGACATTGTTGTAAGTAAGATGTTAAGAACTCTTTTACCTGCCTACACTATAAAAGTTTCTGCTATTCAAGAGTTAAGTTCAATAAGTAGTGGTAAAGTCACTATTGATTCTCTTATTGGTAAACTGACTGCATTTGAATTAAATAGTTTTGATAACGGTATTTATAAGACATCTGAATCAAATTTTAAAGCTTTTGTAACTGGTACACCTATGAGAAAAGGGAAAGATGCATGTCATAGTTATGATTGTGGATCTAGTCATGGTGGTAGTAGAGGAGATAATGATGATGAAGACCATCTAATGGAGTTTGAAGATCTTCTCGCTAAGAGACTTCCAAGAGGCACTGGTAAATATAAAGGTAAAGTACCTCTTAAGTGTTTCTCTTGCAATAAGACTGAACATATTGCTGAAAATTTCCCTAATAGTGATAGGAAGGAGAAGCTTAGGAAATATAAAGGAAAATGGAAGATACAATTCTATGAGGATCCTGAAGATGATGACAATGAGGAGATTGTCTTTTTTGTTGTGAAGGAAGATTTGGCTGATGAAAAGGATTTGGTATCTCAATTTGACTCTAGTGATGGGTGGATAATAGATAGTGGTTGTTCACATCACATGATTGGTGATAAGAAAAAATTTATATCCTTTGAAGAGTTTGATGGCGGTGTGGTAAGATTTGGTAATAACTCACTATGCATGGTAAAAGGTAAACGATCTATTTCACTGAATGGTAAGATTAATGCAGATGATGTTTATTTGGTTGAAGGTTTAAAACATAACTTGTTGAGTGTTGGACAACTAAATAGTAAAGGATATCACCTTGAGTTTTAAAAAGGAATGTGCAGGATCATGGGATGCAATGGAGATTTGATATCTACTAGTAAACAGACTAGAGGTAATTTTTTTCATCTCAATGTCAATGTGAATAGTTGTTTGGTGGCTAAAATTGAAGATAGCTAGTTGTGGAAAAAAAGGTTTTGTCATGTCAACTTTAATAATTTGATAAAGGTCAGCAAATCAAGTATGGTGAGAGGTATACCCCAACTTGTTAAACCAGAAAATGTGTTATGCAAATATTGTCAAATGGGTAAGATGACTTCGACATCTTTTAAGAGTAAATATTTTTCTTCAGAGCATATTCTTGATTTAGTACATACTGATCTACGTGGTCCTATGAGGACTAAAAGTTTTTATGGTGAAGTATTTTATGATTTTCACTGATGATTTTTCAAGGATGATGTGGGTAACTTTCTTGAAGGAGAAATCAGAGGCATTCAACGAATTCAAGATCTTTAAATCCCTAGTTGGAAAGGAAACTAGCAAGAACCCGAAGTTCTCAAGATCTGACCGGGGTGGATAATTTACTTCTGATGAGTTTTCTAGGTATTGTGAATAACATGGAATAAAGAGACCAACGTCAACACCTAGGACTCCACAACAGAATGGCATTGTAGAGAGGAGAAACAAAACAATAGTGGAAGATGCTAGAACAATTTTCATAGAAGGAGATGTTCCAAAAATGTTTTGGAGAGAAGCAGTTAGCACTACTATTTATACTTTGAACCGGGTTCTTGTGAAGAAAGGTAATGATAAAACAACTTATGGACATTTGCATGGTAAGACTCCTACTGTCAGCTACTTTAAGGTTTTTGGTAGTAGATGTTTTACTAAGAGAGATGATTTTACTAGAAAGTTTGATGCAAAGAGTGATGAAGAGATATTTCTTGGATATTCTACCAAGAGTAAAGCATTCAAATGTTTTAATAAAAAGGAAAAAGAAAATAGTTTAGAGTGTGAATGTTAAAATTAATTAATTTTATGATAAACCTGATGAGTCCAGTAGATCTGAGCCTGTTGATGATAAAGAAAAACTTATGTATATTGAACCGGAAGTGCACAAGGAAGATGAGAAGAACAATGTAGAAATAGGAGCTCAACTGGTAAGCGATGAAGAAGATGATGAGCATGAAGCAAAAATCATTACATCAGAAATGGTAATCCCAAGATATGTAAGGCTAAATCATTTAGAAGACCAGATTATAAGTGACAAGAATGCTAGTGTGCAGACAAAAAAAAACCAGAGAGAATTCCTATCTGATTTCAACTATTGAGCTGAAGAATGTTAAAGAAGCTTTGAAGGATGAAGATTGGTTTAATGCAATGAATGAAGAACTTGACCAGATTGAGAAGAACAATACATGGTCTCTTGTTCCTAGACCGGAAGACAAAAATGTTATTGGGAAAAAATGGGTATTCAGAAACAAACTTAATGAGGATGGTGAAGTTGTTATAAACAAGGCGAGGTTTGTTTGAAAAGGATATGCACAAGAAGAAGGTGAAGAGTATGGTGAAACCTTTGCATCGGTGGCAAGACTTGAAGGTGTTAGAATGTTGCTTGCCTTTGCTGCTTTTAAAGGATTTAAGGTATATCAAATGGATGTTAAATCAACTTTTTTGAATGATATCTTGGAAGAAGAAGTATATATAGAACAACCAAATGGTTTTGCATTGAGTGAAGATGAAAATATGGTTTGAAAACTATATAAGGCACTATATGGATTGAAGCAAGCTCCTAGAGTATGGTTTGAGAGATTGCATGCACATCTGATCAAGTTAGGATTCTAGAGAGCCAATGAAGATAGTAACATATATTTGAAGACTGATGGAGAAAAAATGTTACTTGCTGAAGTTTTTGTTGATGACATAATATTTGGTAGAAATGATGACATGTGTATGTCTTTTGCAGATGAAATGAAGAAAGAATTTGAGATGTCTCTTATCGGTGAGATAAATTCTTTATTGGTTTACAGATTCAACAACTGGAGAATGGAATATTTATCTGTGAGACTAAGTATATAAAACAAGTATTGAAATTTTTTGGCATGGAAGATTATAAACCGGTTGGTACTCCGATGGTGATAGGTTGTAAATTATCAAAACAAGATGATTCACCATATGTAGACAAGAAATAATATAGGTCTATGATTGGAAAGTTGCATTATGTTGTTCACAGTAGACCAGATATTGCACATTTTGTTGGATTGGTTGCAAGATTTTTGAAATATCCCAAGGAGACACATATGGTAGCGGTAAAAAGGATATTCAGGTATTTGAAAGGAACAATTGATTATGGTTTATGGTATCCTTACAATGATAATTTTTCTTTAAAAAATTTCACAAATGCAGTTTGGGCTAGAAATATTGATGACTGGAAAAGCACAACTGGTGGAGCTTTCTTTTTAGGAGAAAGATTGGTGTCCTAGATAAGAAAGAAACAATCTTGTATTTCACAATCTATAGCTGAAGTAGAATATGTGGTAGCATCAATGAATTGTACTCAAGCTATATGGATGACACATATTTTGGAAGGTTTTAAGGACTTGACATGTCTTAACCGGTGACTATTCATTGTGACAACACTAGTGCTACTAATATCTCAAAAAATCTTATATTACATGCAAGAACAAAGCACATTGAGTTGAAATATCACTTTCTAAGGGAAAGAGTATAGGAGAAGAAAGTAAGAATGGAGTATGTGTCTAGAAAATATCGGTTAGCAGATATATTCACTAAACCTTTGCCTAAGGCAATCCTTGAATATCTCAGAGGTATATTAGAGGTTGTAACCCTTCACAAGATCAACTAAGATGTTGTTGATGCATCAATCTGGTGAATTTATTGAATATCTTTCAATTCTGGATTGATGTGAAGTGGGCTACTCCTTAGGGGGAGCAACTACAATGAGATACACAGAGATGGAAGCAGCAAAGATGAAGACAACAAAGGTATTTGTACCTTTGGAATTGTTGTCAAAGGGGAAGAAGAAGAACTAGATAACCGACAGAAGAAATACAAACGAGATGTTGATCAGAAGAGTAAGTATAGAACAGATCAGTTCAGTTCAGCATGATGAGGTTTTTCAGTGTTGCCATCAATGCCAAAAGGGGAGATTGTTGGCATGTTGGCATAACTGATAATGTGATGATATTGATGAACCAGTATAAGGACTATTGGTGATGATATAGTTGAGATGTTGTTTGATGACTTGATGATCAATTTGTGTTGTCATTGATGGAAACTATGGTTTTATTGTTCTATCATGTTATCTAAGTCATCTATGATTGACTAGAAAGCTATGGAATGGACTTGACAAGTAACTGGCAAATAGGACTTTAACCAATAAATCTGAAACTATGTTATGCTTAAGTAATTGGATCTAGAGATTGATGAACAATTTGGTGTTGCGGTTTGGAATTTGTGTTTGTAACATTGTAATGAGGTTATGCCTGGAACCGCATCATATTTTGGCTACCGAAAGTCATGTTTGTGATTAACTGATGTATTTTCTGTAGGGTTTAAGAACCGGTATTGAAATCTTATAACTAGTAATGATTTTGAGTTTGGCGGTGTATTACATTATGTTTGTAAGATGGTGATGATGTGGCTGAATCCACGTGGAGTGATAAGATGTTTTTTTGGCATGATCAAAGAGTGAATTTCTTGGGAATGAGCGAAGTGCTTAGTAGAATGAGCTAAAGGTTTGAAAGTGTATCAGATCGATGTGTGGTGATCATTCAAAGACTGTAATTGTCTTGAAAATTGTTGTAATGATCTATATGGTGATTATTAAAGATTTGTGATGATCTATGATGTAAATTCATTTGAATCTTGATGTACTTAGGGTTTTGTAACTGACTAAGTTGTAAAGTTTATTTAGGGTAAGTCTGTGATAATTTACTGTGTCGGCGATCAAAAGAAGAGTGTGTGGCCGAACTAGTGTGTGTGTCTACAAGAGAGAAGCAGATTGGAGCAGTAAAGGATTTGTACAAGCAAGTAGAGAGTTCTATTTTTAGATCATATATCTTTTATTCCCTAATAGTTGCGACAGACTCAAAATCCCTTAACCAGGTAGGTCCTAACAGACCTTATTGTATAAATCCCTTCACCGGGTGACTCATTAGCTTGGGTTCTAAATCCTTTCACAAAGTTACTCCTAACAGAGTAAATCTCCTAACAGGGCTGAGGTAAATACCTAAACTGGGGGACTCCTAATAGGGTCTACTCCTAACTAGGCATATTTGTAAGCTCCTAACTGAGCTAGGCTCCTAACAAGGCACATTCCAAAAGAGTGCAAAAATCTTGTGGGTACCAATTCCCACCGTGCTTTTTCCCATCTAGGTTTCCATGTGAAAATCCTGGTGTTCATGTGTTGCTTGATTTCTTATGTGTTGAGTTGATATCTTTCTATTGCATACATGCTGATGAACAATTAGAAGAACAATTTGATAAATCTGATCGGCAGTATGATTTCAATTATTACTGGTACTGTTTATGAGTTATTTTGAAAGAATTGTTTGGTGGTTGTTAAAGTTTTAAAGTTTATTGTTATTGCTGATTCACCCCTGCCCCCCCTCTTAGTGATAACTGGTTCCTCACAAATAACAGTGTCATCATTAGGGCTTTGTCATACACTACAATCAAGAAAACAAATAATCATTATCAAACCCCTTGATTCTTTTGGTAGTTATTTATGGTTTCTTGACATAGTGAAAGCCATTACTCTTGATTTTCCCTGTGATAATGCTTACATTTTTGAAAGAGTGTTTATAATCTTTATTGTTTTAGTACTCTAATGGGACCCTATGATTCTTAGTCATTGTCAAAATGATTTTCAACATGAAGACTTGAATGCTCACAATCTACCTTTCTTCACAATGATTGTGAACTGGTGATTGTATTCTTTTAATGGCCTTTGTCTCTTTTCATGGATACCTTACAAACTTTGTGAATGTCTCTATCTTTAACTACATGTCATTCATTTGTGATCTTGATCTTAGGCTTTGATACTCACTGCTACTAACAAAAACCCTTATAAAACTATCCTCTTTTCTTTCAAAGGGACTTTTATCATACAACATGCTCAAATATGTAAGAAGATAGTCATATCTTGCACAAGCATCATTATTCCATGCAAGATCTCTCAACTTTATTTCTATAGACTATGTCAAATAATAAAATCTCAATACTACTCATACCATATACTTCTTTGGATAATCATGAAAGATCTCCAATACTTGTAAAATATCCATGCAATGCAATTAGCCTCACAATAATATAGGGAGAAACAGTCGCAAATAGAAGAAACTGGCCTACCTCCCTTAATTTATGTGCATGGAGATAGAGACAAAGAATATGTAGTTCAGATTGTTCACCCTTTGATACACCGTTGAACTCTTCAGATTACTTCTTCGAAGATCTGATCATTATTGAAAACTAGGGTTTTCCTCTTGCATGTGGGCTTCAGCTTTAGTTCATGGGTTGATTCAAGGATAAATCAATAACATAAAGAAATTAGAGAATGATTTGCTAGTCTTCCCTTTGAAAGATAGGGCATGAGAATTTGCCATGCAATGTGAAGGTTTACCCTTTCTCTTTAAATTTTGAAACCTCCCTCCAAAATAAACTATGCACGGGCTTCTTTATTCAACATAGGAAAATTCCCTTAAATCTTTTGGAGCTTTAAAATAAAATAAACAAAAGAATCTATTTATTTTCTTTTCTTTTATTTTATCTCCCAATAATGTCATACACTATTTGTTTGATTTAAATCATATGCGACAATAAAATCTCTTTTTTTTAAATTGAGATTTTGACAGTTAACTCCTCAAATGCTCACTAATGAGACTAAGTCCTTAATTTGAGGCTAATTTTATCCTGAAAGGGAAAAATAGGTAGCAATGTAATACCCTGCTAGGAACCCCAAAGGAATAACCACACAACTAAGCAACTAAGGGTGAAATAATTTTATTTTTTTTAAAGTATAAATCACATTAAGTGCTTTAATTACTACATTGCACATTAATTACACAAGTGGAAGACTAACACAAGAATTCCTAAAGGGTTACAATATGAAGAATTATACGAAAGGTTAAATTATAAAATAAAGATTAATCCAATTATCTATCAGTTACTTATTGAACACAATAAACCATATTCACATAATAGATTTCATCATTGAAAGATTGAAAGTATAACAATATAAATTTATCTTCAAGAAAGCATTTGGACAAAGCATATGGATAATTGAGATAATAACATCCATTAACTTAATATTACATTATTCATCAAATACATGGCTTCCAATAATACATATAAAATTTACATCATTACCAAATACGAGGTTACATGAGATGATACATGAATCACGAACCATAGGAATATCTGCGAAGCCAATCCTTGCATGAAGGCACGAACAAATACATCTGATGGGAAGAGGCACTACCACCCGATAATGTGACCCCAAAACGGAAGCACCCCACCATGCTAGGAGATAGCAGAAGACCCTCAAGAAAGCACAAGAAAAAAATGGTCGATAATACAAGTGTGACTCCACAATACTCTAGGTGAACTCAACATCTAAAGACACTAGTGACCCTAAAGAGAGAGTGTCATCGCATAGCTTATGATGGTTACCCTAGGTAGGCCTCCATAGGTCTCGGCCCCCAACCTAGGTTATCTTGGTAACCTTTCCTAAACCCCCGATTCCATCTAAGTCTCATGTAGACCCTACCAACCCTTTATGAAGATAAGGTGGTCATTTTTCCATTCATGACCTTCCCACTTCATCTTGAGCCTATACGAGCACTCAACCATGTGCGTGGTACAATATCTTATTTAATGTTAATAACTACCCAACCCCTAATCAATTATTAGGTTATCACTTATTATCTCACTTTCAAGGGGTTATCCAGCCAACCACTTTGGGTGCGCCCCCCACTCGAAAGCCACTCTCCCATATGACACTATTCAAACATGGTCACTCTACGAGGACCCTATGGCGAAACAGACAGCCATAACACAACTACAAAAATACAGGTGACCAGAAATATAGTCTTACTAACCCTTGGTTAACCATACGGAATAAGCACAATATGGTTAAAACAACAAGGTCATGAATACAACACCTGAGCAAGAGGTACAATGAACACCACAACAGGACGACTAAACATTGACAAGAATTTGCAACAAAATAAGCCCTTTGCAAGAAATGCCAAATTCACTAAAACCGTACTCAAACAATCTTTTGAAATTAATAACATCATATACACTTACAATTAAACATTTAAAATTTAATAAAACACAACCATATTGATTAAGAGAAAATCAAGTCATCATTAATCTAATAAGACTAGAAATCTAACTAATCACAAATAATCAATTTGCCTCTTTTCAATATGAACAAGCAAAAGTCATCATAACTTTAATGAATAAAACACCCCACATTAAATAATACATCTTTCCAAAGACGTCATATAATTTTTATATTCCAATAAAATAATCCTAATAAAATAATAAAAATTCATACTAAATATATATAAAAATATAATATATGAATCATATAAAAAAATTTAACCCACTTCAAGAATAAATCTAATTTACCATAATTGACCACATATAAATAATGCCTTGATAGAAATAATAATAATATAAATATATATATATATAAATAAACCACATAAAAAATGCATTTTATCTTTTAAACAGCGAACACTTTAACAGCATTGGGGTTATGGTTTATGTTGGTGGCGGATGCTACCATTGGTAGCACTGCTACCAAATGGTAGCAGTCGTTACCTTTTGGTAGCGCTGCTATCATATGGTAGCAGTCGCTACCAAGTGGTAGCACTGCTACCATAGTAGCGCTGCTACCCTATGGTAGAAGATGCTACCATCCCATGTGGTGGGGTATACCCTACCACGTGGGGTTTAAATAACATTTTTTTTTTTAAATTACTTAACAATAAGTTCCAATTTCTGCACACCCATAAAAATATCTCTAATGAAAAAATACAGAGAACATAAGTTTTTCTTTTCAAAGGAAATTTTTAATAAAGATTTATGTACACTAAATAATACATAAAAGACCCAAATCAAAAGATCTTGGGCAAAAATTCATGAGAATTTTAAGAAAATAGAGGGGATTTAATTAATCTCTTCATTTCTTCCACACACAGGGAATATCATGGATTCACACAAAGAGGGAAAATTGGAAAAATGTTGCCACCATAACCCCCTGATTTTTAACAAATACAGGAAACAAACATATTACTTGCCACTCAAATAGAGAGAAATAACAAAACTAAATTTTGCACAAACTTGAAAGCACACAGGCAACTAGATTTTGGACAATCTCTTCAACAAATACATATTGATTTGGGAATTGACTAAATTCAAGAGAAAATTACTCCATTTCCAAACCAAACTTTCAATCTAGAGTTTCTAATAAGATTTAACAATTTCCAAGCACACACACAGGAAGAATTTCAAAACATTTAAAAAAATTTGCAACAAAAGAAAGAGTAAAATCTACCCAACCTGAAAAGCATTCTAGGAAGAAAATTGTAGAGGAGCTTCAATCCTGCAAACCAAATCCACAATCCAGATTTCTACTCCAAAATGGTTTCCAAATTTTGGCCTTCGAAAATTCCTCTTTCACTTATCGTGAACTCACACGTAATATAGGAAAATATTTTTAACCTAAACTTTTAGGTTAAAAGTTTTCCTCAACCAATAGAAATATAATATTTGAGAAGTAAAATCTAATTTTCCCCTTTTCTCATGACACAATTCTTTTTAATTGAAAATAAAAATTTAATTGCTAACAACAAGGTCAATGGGGATTACTTTTTATTTATTTTCTTTTCCCCATATGAAATTAACTCAACATTTACACTAAAAATTCTAATAGCATAGAATTTAACTTATTTCTTTTTCAAATAAATTAAATACACCAACACAAAAATAACACAATTCACTCAAATTATTTTTTCCAAATAACTGGAAGCACGCAAAACAAGAAATGACCACACGATGACTCACGAAACGAAAATGTCAAAGGACCAAGACTCGCATATCATTCAAACAGGAAAAAAATGACGACCAACCGACGACACTCACTTGAGTGTAACAATGAGTCAATTAAGGGTCTAACAACTATCTCCACCACTCCCATCAGACAAATAAGGTACGCTCAAACCTCTGAAACCAGGTGGAGATGATACCTCGTACCTACCTGGTACTTGTATGAGCAATGTCCTGTATCAATGAACCACATGAGCAAATAGACATATATATAAAAGAAGGCATGGCGCACACACCAATGAAGGAGAATCATGACGTTCCCTTTCTTACCAAAGTGAGTGAAGGAAAATCATCCCCTCACACCTCCTACACTTGAACACATGAAACATGTATATAACACATCACACATATATATTAAATGTGTCAGTCCATGTCAGTGATCCATAAAATCACATTTAACATTAATAAGGAAATGTTGCATGAAACCATACACTACAAAACAAATTAAGGCATGTAATAACGTCGCATAAAGTCTGAATAAAATATAAAAATAATGTATCCACTGAATAGTCAACTGGGGTCAAACATGAGTCTAAAACGTCTGATCGAGAAGGGGCACTACATTCTCCCCCCCCAAAACTAGGCTTACTCCTGGAAGCCTAAAATAGATAAGAATAAAGCTCTCTCATCTTCACTACATCCTCCCATGTTGTGGAGGTCTCATCATTTGGGTTCCATAGGAACCTTACCTGGTCGATGGTATGACCTATAAGGGTCAAATCCCAACACTGAAGAATGCACACGGGCTCCATAGAAAGCTGCCCATCCTCGACCTGCAAAATGTTCCAATCAAGAACATGAGTCACATCAGGATGATAAGGTCAAAGAATAGAAACATGAAAGACATCATGGATGCAGGATAGGCTTGGCGGCAAGGCAAGACGGTATGCAACAGGTCCTATCCTCTCAAGGATCTCAACAGGGCCAACAAAACAAGGTGCCAACTTAAAACCCTTTCCATAACAGATCAGACTCTTCCACAAATGCACTCTCAAGAACACACGGTCGCCAACTAAAAACTGGTGATCCACTCTATGAGCATCAAAATACTTTTTCTACCTATCCAGAGAAGCTACCAAATGCCCATGAATCTTCTCAACTGTTGCTCCATCTCTCGAAGCATATCTGGTCCTAAATGCACCCTATCCTCTAGCCAATCTCAATTCAAAGGAATACAAAAAGGACAACCATACAATGCCTAGAAAGGAGACATGCCTATGGAGTTGTGATATCCATTGTTATAAGAAAACTCCACAAGGAAAAGATATTCCTCCCAGTGCGACTGCTGGTCCATAACATACATGTGAAGCATGTCCTCCAAAATATGATTCACATGCTCAATCTAACCATTGATCTTTGGGTGATAAGGTGAACTGAAGTTCAACTGGGTCCCCAAAGCATGTTTAAGTGAGGTCCACAATGTTGAAGTAAAGACATGATCTCTATCAGAAATGATCCGCCTAGGAATCCCGTGCAACCTCACCACATCTTCCAAGAAAACTCCTGCCACCACTACTTTTGTATAAGAAGATCGAATAGGAACAAAATCAGCAACTTTGGTCAATCTATCAGCAATGACCATGATGGCATCATGATGACACAAAGAAACATGCAACCCCACTATGAAGTCTATAGAAATGATATCCCATTTCCAATCTGGTACCAAATTAGGTTGTAAAAGCCCTATAGGGTGTTGATGCTTTGCCTTCACCTGCTGATATTCTAAACACTTCAACACAAAGTCATCAATGTCACGTTTCATACCAGCCCAATGATATATTTGTCTAAGATCTGTGTGCATATTCTTGACACCAGGGTGTGCCGAATAAGGTGCACGATGGGCCTCAGTCATGATCAAAATATGAAGACCCTCCAAACGAGGTACATAGATCCATCCAAGATGTTGAAGAAGACCATCTGCCTCAAGATTATATCCAGAATATCTACCCTCTAATGGTATTTTGGACTTCATCATGGCTCTAACATCCTGATATCAGGTGTCCTAAGGAAGAATCCCAAGAATTATCTCTCTCAAGTCCACTCCAAGGGAGAATACTGCAACCTCGTGTCGCCTACGACTCAAAGCATCTGCCACTACATTCTCTTTCCCCTAAATATATCAAACCTCAAAATCATACTCACAGAGGAATTCCATCCATCTTTGTTGTCGAGCATTTAAGTTCGGCTACGTGAAAATATACTGTAAACTACAGTAATCACTATGCAGCTCAAACCAATGCCCCAACAGAAAATGCCATCATCTTACCAATGCATGCACTACAACTGCCAACTCCAAGTCATGAACTAGATAGTTCAGCTCGTGGTCCTTGAGTTTGTGAGAGTCATAGGCTACCACATGATTATCTTGCATAAGAATTGCTCCTATACCTTCTAAAGAGGCATCTGTGCATACCACAAAATCTCTAGATCGACCAGGAACTGCCAAAGTCAGAGCACTAACAAGGAGTTCCTTCAAGGTACGAAAAGATGACTTGCACTGCTCTGACCAAACAAACTTCTTCCTTTTCCTCTGAAGAGAAGTGATCGGGTGACCTATCCGGGAAAAAATCCGAACAAAGCGATGATAATATCTGGCCAAACCCATAAAACTTCAAACCATAGAAACATTGGTCGATGTTGGCCAATCTACAATGGCTTGGATCTTAGAAGGATCCATGGATACACCTTCTCCTAAAACTACATGACCAAGATAGTTCACCTCTGACTAGAAGAAATCACACTTCGGCAAGTTGGCATAAAGCTGATTCTCCCTCAAGCACTGCAATACTTGTCGCAAGTGGCCCTCATGCTCTTCCATAGATATAGAATAAATCAAAATATCATTCAAGAACACAAGAACAAAATGATCAAGGTAGGTGCGGAAAACCCCATTCATGAGGCTCATGAAAAATGAAGGTGCATTTGTCAACCCAAATAGCACCACTATGAACTCATAGTGACCATAATGAGTACAAAATATCGATCTATGAATGTCTGCATCATGAATGCACAACTGATGATACCCAAATTTTAGATCAATCTTAGAGAACACCTTGGATCCCTTTACCTAGTCAAAAAGATCATCTATACAAGACAATGGATATCGATTCCTAATTGTTACCTTATTCAACTATTGGTAATCAATGCATAACTGAAGAGAACCATCCTTCTTCTTAACGAAGATAACAAGTGCACTCCAAGGAGAAACACTAGGATGAATGAACCCCTTGGCCATAAATTTCTCTATCTGCAACTTCAACTCACTCAACTCCTGAGTAGTCATCCGATATGGAGCTCTCAAAATAGGTTCCGCACCAGGAACCAAGTCAATGTGAAAGTCTATGTCCCTCTTTGGAGGCATACTAGGAATATCCATAGGAAACACATCAGCATACTCTCAAAGAATAGAGTGACCATCAAGAGAAATTTCTCAACTCTCTTCCTCATCCTCATCTTCAAGAGAAACTACAAAAAGCTGACACCCTCGATGCATACACCGCTTAAGTTGCATAGCGAAAATTATACGTAAGGATATCGATCTTTGAACTCCAACGATCCCCACTTTCCTACCATGATCATCTAAACACTCCACTATCCTCTAACGTTAGTCCACATGAGCATTGTGAGATGATAGCCAATCCATCCCCAACATAACTCCATAAGATCCCAAAGGAATGACTTGAAGGTCAACTGAAGTAACAAAGGATCTTAGGTCCAACTCACAACTAGGAATGAGGGTATCTACGGACACACGCAAACTAATAGCCAACTCTACTTGCCACCAATCCACCTGCTTAGTAGGCGCGAGCCCGCATCACTCCATAATGGAGGAAGAAATGAAAGAATTAGAAGCACCAGAGTCAAAAAGTACAGAGGTAGGAATACCACCCAACACACCTATAGTCTCGATCATTGTACCCTGGTGCTCGGCCTGGCGGTCATCAACTACCGCAAAAACTCTATGGGATCTACCTGCATCCCCCACTATCAGCTCTAACATTGTTGTCCTTTGATTACCTGTTTGATGAGAACACTGAGGGCACTGAGTGGCTATGTGGCCAAACTGACCACAAGAGAAGCAAGCTCCCCTACTAGGTACTCTACCTCCAGACAGCCCACTAGACTGCTAAAAACTACCCCTACTAGGGGCCTCAGATGCACCCTGAGAGGACTGCCCTGGGAAACTCTGCCTACTCCTCTGCCAGTTCCTATTCTTCTTAGGCTGAGAGGTGCCACCCCACTGGCCCTGAAACCGCTTCAGCCTCGACTGAAAACTCTACTGCTGTTGTTGCCCACCCTTAGCGAGTACTTGAGAACTCCTATAGGGTGCAATAGTCTAGGACTGATTCCCTCTAACTCTAGACCCCCTGTAAGGCACACTCCCAATCTGCACTCCAAACTGACCACCATGAGCACAGCTAAGATTCTTCTCTACCATCTTGGCTTTCGCTACAACTATCTCTACTGAAACAAGCTCAAAAACTCTCAATCCTCCACTGATGTTGTCATTTAGACCCCTGAAGAAGTGTTGGACTAGCATCGCCTCATCATTTCCAATACCAGCATATTGTTTTAGCTCATAAAACCTATGCTCAAACTGATCAACAGACATGCCAAAATGGCATAAAGCATAAAACTCATCTGCCCGAGACTGTCTCCATTGAGGTGAGAGAAAGAGTGCCCTGAATCTCTTCAATAAAATCTTCAAAGACACAGTGTTAATGTTTAAACCAATCCTCTCCTCCTCCAACTGCCACCAGATAGAAGCAAAACTCTCGAGACACATGATGATGCATCTGGCCTTGGTGTTACTACCATACGGTGGCATAGAAAAGAATCGATCTAAACTAATCAACCAGGTCTCTACCTCAAGACTGATACCCATACCGTCGAAGGAAGGAGGATGGGATCTCATCAAGTCTCTCATGTGCCCCATGGTAACTGAGTCCTGGTCCATGGGGACCTCTCTCCTTATGGGAGACCTCTCTCTCTCCCTCTCCTCTAGAATCTACTGATGTAACTCTCCCACCTGAGCATGGATAGGTTGTTCGGCCTCAGGATTAGGGCCTAGTCTGGCTAGCACCTCCTGAAACATCTACCTCAACTCTTCCCTTTTGGGAACCTACTCTGCTGCATGTTGCTCATTCTGATGAATAGACTGATCCTATTCCACACTCACATGAGTGTCTAGTGGTGGGACTATGGCGACTTGAACCTCGACCATGTCCCTCACCTCTGCCTCTATTGCGGCCACCAACACAGCCACAACCCTTGGATTTCCTAGCCATGACCTAACACTACACAAGATAAAAAAAATTTAGATCTACAACAAGGATACTGACAAGGAAACACAAACACTAAGACCTAATCAGAAGGTCAAGCTAAATGGGCTCAATTTAAAACCAGAGTACCTAGTGTTGCAACATGGGCTCTGATACCAAATGTAATGCCCTGCTAGGAACCCCAAAGGAATAACCACACAACTAAGAAACTAAGGGTGAAATAATTTATTTTTTTAAAACTATAAATCACATTCAGTGCTTTAATTACTACATTGCACATTAATTACGCAAGCGAAAGACTAACACAAGAATTCCTAAAGGGTTACCAATGAAGAATTATATAAAAGGTTAAATTCCAAAATAAAGATTAATCCAATTATCCATCAATTACTTATTGAAGACAATAAACCATATTCACATAATAGATTTCATCATTAAAAGATTGAAAGTATTACAATATAAATTTTTCTTCAAGAAAGCATTTGCACAAAGCATAAGGATAACTGAGATAATAACATCCATTAACTTAATATTACATTATTCATCAAATACATGGCTTTCAATAATACATATAAAATTTATATCATTACCAAATATGAGGTTACATAAATCCATTGATACAAATGACCACGTAGGTCTCAAAAGTACAATAATCTTCAACATGAGATCATACACGAATCACGAACCATGGGAATATCTGCGAAGCCAATCCTCGCATGAAGGAATGAACAAATGCATCTGATGGGAAGTGGCACTACCACCCAACCATGTGATCCCAAAATAGAACCACCCCATCGTGCTAAGAGATAGCAGAAGACCCTCAAGCAAGCACAAGCAAAACATGGTCAACAATACAAGTGTGAGTCCATAATAATCTAGGTGAAATCAACATCACAAGACACTAGTGACCATAAAGAGAGAGTGTCATTGCATTGCTTAAGATGGTTACCCTAGGTAGGCCTCCATAGGTCCCAGCCCCCAACCTGGGTTATCCTGGTAACCTTTCCCGAACCCTCCCATATGACACTATTCAAACATGGTCACTCTATGAGGACCCTATGGTGAAACAGACAACCATAACACCACTACAAAAATATGGGTGATAAAAAACATAGTCTTACTAACCCTTGGTTAGCCATAAGGAATAAGCACAATATGGGTAAAACAACAAGGTCATAAATACAACACCTCATCAAGAGGTATAATGAACACCACAACAGGACGACTAAACATTGACAAGAATTTGTAACAAAATAAGCCCCTTGTAAGAAATGCCAAATTCACTAAGACCGTACTCAAACAATCTTTTGAAATTAATAACATCATATACACTTGCAATTGAACATTTAAAATTTAATAAAACACAACCATATTGATTAAGAGAAAATCAAGTCATCATTAATCTAATAAGACTAGAGATCTAACTAATCACAAATAATCAATTTACCTCTTTTCAATATGAACAAGCAAAAGTCATAATAACTTTAATGAATAAAACACCCCACATTAAATCGTACATCTTTCCAAAGATGTCATTTAATTTTTTATATTCCAATAAAATAATCCTGATAAAATAATAAAAATTCATATTAAATAAGTATAAAAATACAATATATGAATCATATTTAAAAATTTAACCCACTTTAAGAATAAATCTAATTTACCATAATTGACCGCATATAAATAATGCCTTGATAGAAATAATAATATATATATATATAAACCGCATAAAAAACATAACACGAAAACATGTCATAATGATAGTGTTGTATAAAACAGCAAACGCATTTTATCTTTTAAACAATGAACACTTTAACAGCATTAGGGTTATGGTTTATGTTGGTGGCGGATGCTACCATTGGTAGCACTACTACAAAATGGTAGCAGTCGCTACCTTTTGGTAGCGCTGCTACCAAGCGGTAGCGTTGCTACCCTATGGTAGCAGATGCTACCATCCCACGTGGTGGGGTATACCATTCCACGTGGGGTTTAAATAACATTTTTTTTTTTTATTTCTTTTTTTTAAATTACTTAACAATAAGCTTCAATTTCTACACACCTAGAAAAATACTGCTAAAAAAACACAGAGAATAGAAATTTTTCTTTTCAAAGGAAATTTTTAATAAAGTTTTATGTACACTAAATGATACATAAAAGACCCAAATCAAAAGATCTTGGGCGAAAATTCATGAAAATTTTAAGCAAATAGAGGGGATTTTAATCTCTTCATTTCTTCCACACACAGGGAATATCATGGATTCACACAAAGAGGGAAAATTGGCAAAATTTTGCCAGCATAACCCCCTGATTTTTAACAAATAAAAAGTTACAAGCATACAGGAAACAAACATATTAGTTGCCACTCAAATAGAGAGAATTAACAAAACTAAATTTTGCACAAACTTGAAAGCACACAGACAACTAGATTTTGCACAATCTCTTCAACAAATACATATTGATTTGTGAATTGATTAAATTCAAGAGCAAATTACTCCATTTCCAAACCAAACTTTTAATCTAGAGTTTCCAATAAGATTTAACAATTTCCAAGCACACACACGGGAATAATTTTAAAACATTTTTAAAAAATTGCAACAAAAGAAAGAGTAAAATCTACCCAACCTGAAAAGCACTCCAAGAAGAAAATTGTAGAGGAGCTTCAATCCTGCACACCAAATCCACAATCCAGATTTCTACTCCATAATGGTTTCCAAATTTTGGCCTTCAAAAATTCCTCTTTCACTTCTCGTGAACTCACAGGTAATATAGGAAAATATTTTTAACCTAAACTTTTAGGTTAAAAGTTTTCCTCAACCAATAGAAATATAATATTTAGAAAGTAAAATCTAATTTTCCCCTTTTCTCATGACACAATTATTTTTAATTAAAAATAAAAATATAATTGCTAACAACAAGGTCAATGGGGATTACTTTTTATTTATTTTCTTCCCCCCATATGAAATTAGCTCAACATTTACACTAAAAATTGTAATAGCATAGAATTTAACTTATTTCTTTTTCAAATAAATTAATACAACTATTTTTACAAATATAACATGCAATTTAACCATTTAAATTTAACAACTCCATTTATTTAATTAAATCAATAAATACAAGGGCATATTAATTAAATTAAATACACCAAGACAAAACTAACATAATTCACTCAAATTAAATTTTTTCAAATAACTGGAAGCATCCAAAACAAGAAATGACCAGATGACGAGTCACAAAATGAAAATGTCAAAGGACAAAGACTCGCATACCAGTCAAATGGGGAAAAAATGACGACCAACCGATGACACTCACTTGAGTGTAACTTTGGGTCAATTAAGGGTCTAACAACTATCTCCACCACTCCTATCAGACAAATAAGATCGCTCAGACCTGTGAAACCAAGTGGAGACGATGCCCCGTACCTACCTCGTACTTGTACCTGCAATGTCTTGTATGTAGTACCCCTGCCCTAATCAGATTCTAATCTCAGTTTGACTTTGGTTAGTTTACCATGATGTAATGTTATAGTCAGATATTATGATTATTGTGTGTACCTGTTAATGTGATTTTGCATCGATTCTTATGTAAGTTTAAATTGTTCTCCTGATTCGTGTTATTAATCTCAAGCTAACACTTTTATTTTATATATATAGAAGTATGCATGTGTGGTTCATGGTTGCATGAGATTGCAGGTATAGTACCACATAGGTACGAGGTTCATCTCCACCTATATTCGCAGGTTTGAGTGTACCTCTTTGGTCCTTAGAGATTGGATTAGGTGATCGTAAAACCCTCGTTAGACCCTAGTCATGCTCAAGTGAGCGTCATCAGTTGTCTATCAGTATCCCCTTTGGTTGGGTATTAGGTCATCTGTTTGTTTGGCTTTCTTGGGTTGTGTGTTTTTGTGTGTGGTTTAATCGAGTATTTAATCCTTATTGTTTAATGTTATTTAATGTGTGTTTATGCATTAGTAATTAAGGGACTAAATTAAATAGGTCCCCTTTTTGTGTGATTAATCATTAATTAGAATTGCCCAATTCTTGTTTATTGTAAGTTCGATTAAATGGTTAATTTTAATGATGAAATTATTCAGTTTATGCTTTTTGAAAGGAAACATTAAATTTATTTGAAATAGAAATAATTTAACCTCTTTGGCATTTTGGAAATAGAAAGGTTAATTTCAACTATTTGAGAAAATCAATTTTTATTAGAAAAGCAAGTTTAGTATATTTAATTTGTTGAAAAGAATGATTTTTGGATTTTATTTAAAAGAAAATATTTTAAATTCAAAAAATGAAGTTTGGTCAAACTTTTTTCCATTTAACCTAGGTTTTGGGAAAATATTAGAGGATTTTTTTTTAAGAGATATTTTTTTGGAAAATATTTTTGGAAATGAAAATTTGGGGATTTTGGAGGAGAAGAAATTTCTTGAGCTTGCAAGTTGGGCTCTTCATCAAATATTTTCTAGGATTGCTAAATGAGGTAGGATTCTTGTTTATCACTTTGATTTATTTGTTTAATCAAGATTGTTTGGTTTTTGGAAGAAATCTGGTTGTGTTGTTGAAAAATCTCACTTGTTTGGGGAAAATGAAAGAGTTATAGTTTAATCTCCAACTCAAACCCTCCTTGTTTTCTATCCAAACCTCCAGATTTAATTTGAGTTGCTCAAATTGATTTTTTTAATAAAAATCAAATAAAAATTGGATTGGTTGTTTACAATAAGATTTTGTTGAAATCCCAATGATATTGTATTCAAATTCAGTTTTAAAATGAGATCTCTGTTGTGCTTGGTAGAATAGAGGAAGAAGCATGGTTAAAATTTTACTAGTCTAAGTATTTGGGGCTTTCTGATGCTTTCATTTTAAGAATATATATATATATATATATATATATATATATATATATATATATATATATATATATATATATATATATATATATATATATCTGTGTATGTGTGTGTGTTAATCTTTTATTTAATTCTGGAAAATACTTCCAGAGTTTGTTCTCAGAAAATTTATGTTGTCTTATGTTTAAAAAATAATAATAATATATTCTTTTAGTCTGAGAGTACCCAGAGGTTGGGGTACTAATTTTATTAATTTTAATAAAAAAAAGAAAGCATAAATTTTTATTATGTAAAGGGGCCTGTTTGGGAGACCATGGCCCTCGACCCATGGTTGGGGAGAGTCGTGGCTTCCCCAAACCATGGGAGGGGCCATGGCTATGGAGACCATGGCGTAGTCTCCACACAGCCCAGGCTATGGGGAGACCACGTCATGGTCCCCACAGCAGCCATCCCTTTGGAAGGGAAGCCCACGTGGGGAACCACATGGGTGGCAGCTCTTTTTTTTTTAAAACAAAAAAAAATATAAAATATATATGGAGTTCATAAATTATATTTTATTTTAAAGTTTTTTTTTAAATATTAATTTTTTTTATTAAAAATTTTTAATGATAAATTTTAATGATTAAATTATTAATTAAAGTATATATATTTTATTGGTAATTAATATATATAACTAATGTTTAATTTGCATTTTTTTTTATTCAAGCAAGGAAGTATCAGTTTATTTGGGAAATGACCATCGATTTTAAATTCCTTTTTAATGTATATTTCCATTTTTGGAAAGTATGTTATTGTGTCGCAAGAGATGAGATTAGATTATTATTTTCGAACAAGTCTGAGAATGATGTTTTATTTTGAAAAACAAATATCGTATCTTTAGCTGATTAATGAATAATTGATTTTATATCATTGTGTGTTTTGCATATATTATATTTATATTAATATGATTTTGGTTGAAAACTCAGGATGAAGTGATTATATTAATTTATGATGCATAATGAATTTTAAACAGTTAGTAAACCACGAGTGACATGTACCTTGCCAAGGTAGACTGATTGCAATCAAACTTAGATCCATTAGAAAATTGGATCGATTTTAATGTTTAAACAATATGGAAAAAGATTGTCTTTTCCGATTTATGCCTATGCATGTTTAATTTTATGTATTCGCATTTACTTAAGAAATGGTAAGTCCTTGATTTTGGTTTGTTGGATAAGGTCGTATGTTGTTTTGGGTACCTGCTTATGTCCTTGATCTTGAGTATTTACTATTTTCATGTGATGGTTTTGTATCTAGTCATGTCCTTTATGCGGGTGTTGAATGTTGATTCGTGGTTGACCATAGTTGGTCAGGTCTCTAGTTAGAGTACCATCAGTCAGTGCACCTCATATGTAGACTTGTTTGACCAAGTGGATATTCCTATCGTATTGAACTCCGTAATCTTGTCCTGGTGCATTCCTTGGTTAGGAGTCTGTATGTTTATGGTCTAGTGTCATATGGGAAAGTGGCTTTCAAGTGGGGGTCACGCCCAAAGTGGTTGTTGGGTAACCCATTGAAGGTGTGTCTAAATAAGTGATATCCTAATAGCATATTAGATAGTTTAGTTATTGAAAACACTAAGAAGATAATTGTGCCTCACACATGGGATGAGGGCTAGTACAGACTCAGCATGCAGTGAGAAGGTCTGAAATGGCAAAACTATCAACCTTGTCTTCACGAAAGGATGTGTTGGGTCCACATGAGACTTGGATGGGTCGGAGGTTTGAAATAGGTTGCCAGGGTAACCCAGTAGATGGGGCCAGAACCTATGGAGACTTGCCATGGTAGCCATACCAAGTTATGTGATGACACTTGTCCCTTATGTTCGCTAGTGTGTTGTTGTGTTGTCTTGTTAGGAGAACTGTTGTGGAATCGTCCTATTGTTTATGCCTTGTGAGAACCTAATATCATGTTAGACCTTGGGTTTCTTATGATGGGTTGTGAAGACTTAGTTCGTGAATGCTCCAGTTGATTTTTGTATTGCTTCTTATCATGTTCAATTGGATCCTTTTCCTATTCATGGATCATTCATGTATTTATTAGACCGTTGTGGTTGTATGTATTATTGGTTTATGTACGCCTTGATGGCAGGATGTATATGATGTGAACCTTATGTATTATTCACCCTATTATTTTTATCAGAGGGGTCTTGCAATTGAGTAGACCCAAAGATGTAGCCCACTAGGGGTGAACTACGATATCATTTCGGTGTTATGTGGTGTTTATGTTCTTATGTTTTCTCTTTAATTTAGCATGTATGGATGGAATTATGTTAGAATGTATAATGTGGATTAGATGAAGTTAATCTTAAATGCATGTATGTAGTCATCTTATTAAATGCAGTAATTTGGATCATAAAAGAATGTAGATTTGAATAATGGAACGTATTCAGTTGTTGATAATGCAATTAAGTATGCATGGAAAGTATTCATTAGTTTATTATGAAATTAGATGCATGGCTTATGTTTTAGTGAAAGTTTGAACGTAATGTATGGCTAAATTTTATTGGATGAACTTAGTCATGTTATCTATATTTTTAACCTTAATGGATGAACTCATCATGTTATCTATAATTTTAATTTACTGAACAAATTTATCCTTGTTTAAATTATTATCATGTCATTAAGTTAATCAACTTAATTGGATTATTTAGCATGAGTTGAGTTAAGTGTTGAAATAAGTAATCACATTGGGAAACTCTTTAGGTGTTATTGAAGTCTTCCGTTGTGTTTTCTGAACTTATGATATCTCATTGTATCATTGTGTTGTGTTTAATTTAAATATATATATATATTTGCACTCCATTCTTGTGTTTTAGCTTAATCCCTTCAGGGTTTCCTGGTGGGGCATTACACTGTATCAACGAACCACATGAGCAAATAGACATATATATAAAAGAAGGCATGACACACACACCAATGAAGAAAAATCATGACATTCCCTGTCTCACCGAAGTGAGTGAAGGAAAATCATCCCCTCACACCCCATACACTTGCAAACACAAAATATTTAAATAACACATCATACATATAAAGTAAATGTGTCAATCCATGTCAGTAATTCGTAAAATCACATTTAACATTGTGAGATTTTGCCAAGATCAAGGGCACAATGAAAAGTATAAAAATAGAGACAAAAGAATGACAATAACAAACTGTATTCTCATCAATATGAAAATGATCAACTGGATTCACCAATACAATGAATATAGGCCTTCTTATATAGGCAAGGCCATATGGATGTACGAGCACACAATCATGACATGTGGCTCAATGAGAAACAAGGGTAGGTAATAAATACTAGGGGTAGGTAGGAGAAATAATATAATATTCCATAAGAGGTGGATGACCCACCAAATGTGGAGTGTAACAACAAAACAAGACCACAAAAGGTGGAATTTCTCCTACAAGCTCTATCCCTATATGCACACTTCCCTAAGTGTCTCAAATCCAAACTACGAAGAAATGCATTATCCTAAGTTAACTTAAGTAAAGTGTAATAATATCCATAATGAATATTTATTTACACCAACACCCCCCTTAAGTGCAACTTAGGGTAATGAAGACTCAAGTCAACAATGCAAGATGGGTCCCGGCTACTAGGCCATGATAGGTACCCATGTACAATATGCAAATGAAAGCAAAACCATGCAATGCAATCTCTCATAAATGGAGAAAAGGACAAAACCCAGTGGGAAAAAACTCCCCCCCAAAAGAGAGATGAAAGTACAAAAGACTCTCAAAGAAGAAGGACAAAACCTCAAAGAGGAAAAAGTCCCCCCCATAAGAGAGGAAGGAGAAGTCAGTTGACCCCCCCTAATGACACATCCCGCACCCCCAAGAGAGCTCGCAACTACTGGAACTTACTCTCGGTGAAAGGTTTGGTGAATATGTCTGCAACCTGCTCCGCTATAGGACAATATTGCAAATCAATGACCTGCTCCTAGATCAACTCTCGGATATAGTGCATATGGATCTCAATGTGTTTGGTCCGCTGATGTTGGACCGGGTTCTTTGAGATTGCAATAGCACTCTGATTGTCGCAATGTAGAACTGTCAGTCATGGAGTGGTGAACCCAAACTCTGTGAGAATCTCCTGAAGCCAAATGGTCTCAGTCACTACATTAATAATGCCTCGATACTCAGCCTCAGTTGAAGAAAGAGAAATAGCATGCTGCTTCTTGCTCTTCCAACAAATGGGGCCTGAACCAAGGTGAAAACTATAACCAGAAGTAGACTTACAATCATCAAGATCACCAACCCAATCAGAGTCTGTGTAACCAACCAAGAGAAGTCCTGTGCCTGCTGCATAGTGAATCCCATAGTGATGTGTACCCTAGATGTAATGGAGGATGTGTTTGGCAGCTTTCCAATGAAGCTCATGTGGTTCCTGCATGAAGCAGGAAACCATGCCAACTGCAAATGAAATATCAGGGCATGTATGGGTCAAGTAGATGAGACTACCCACAAGCTAACGATACAAAGTGGCATCAACTGGTGGAGAAGAACACTGAGCCTCAAGCTTGACTCCAGAAAGAAAGGGAGTCGGTGCAGGCTTACAATCAGCCATATGAAAGCCTACAAGTAGATCAAGAGCATACTTTGGCTGTGATAGTGTAATCCCAGAAGGTGACTGTGAAATCTCTATCTTGAGAAAGTAGTGCAAAAGACCCAAGTCAGTCATAGAAAATTTGTCATGCAAAGCAGATTTGACCCTGCTAATGATGGATGTGGTACTCCCTGTAATGATCAAATCATCAACATAGAGCACAAGTATCAAGTGAGAGTCATCCTATCACAAAATATAGACATTCAGATCAGAATGACACCTGGTGAACCCTACTGAGAGAAGAAAGGAATCCATTTTGGCATACCAAACCCTGGGGGCCTGCTTAAGGCCATTGAGAGATTTCCTTAGTCTGTAAACCAAGTATCCTGGATGAAACCCTGCGGTTGCTCCATATAAATCTCCTCATCAAGGTCACCATGAAGAAAAGCACTCTTCATATCCATCTGATGTACAACCCAACCATGAGCTGCAGCAATAGCAAGTGTCAAGCGAATGGAATTCATCTTGGCTACAGGCACAAAGGTCTCAGTATAGTCAACACCTGCAACCTGAGAGAAACCTTTCGCAACAAGCCGAGCCTTATACTTATCCACACTACCATCCGCAGCATACTTGGTTTGATAGATCCACTTACATCGAACCATCTTTCTCCCCTTAGGGAGATGGACTAAATCCCATGTGTTGTTCCTCATCAAGGAACTATACTCTTCCTCCATAGCTTGGTCCCACTCAGGAACCCCTGATGCTTCCCGAAATGTTTGTGGATCGGAAGCAGTAGCAATGAATGCGTGTGGAAGATCCTGATGTTGTAATCGATTTCTCCATGTATCTGAAGAATCCCCAACAAGAGAACCCATGAACTCAAGTGTCTATCAAGCCCAACGAGGTCTAGGTGGAGGTGGAGAATGAGGCTCCTCAAATCCAAGTGGACCCTGCGGAGGTGTAACCCTATGAGTCGGAGTTGAAGGAGTCTCATCATCTAAATCACTAGCATCACTATCCACAATGGAGGAAGGTGGAGGAGGTAGAGAGGCTAAGCTAGGAAAGATTTCCTCAAAGTGAACATTCCTCTCAATGAACACCTCATGTATCTCAGGATCCATCAATCTATATGCCTTAACACCCTCAGGATATCCAACAAATATGCAAGGCCAACTCTGAGGTTCCAATGCCTTGCATTTCTGTGGAGGTATGCGAGCCCATGCTGGACACCCAAAGACTTTGAAATGTCTCACAATCAGTTTCCTACCAACCCAAGCCTCAAAAGGAGTAATACCTTGCAAAGCTTTGTGAAGAACCCAATTCTGGATGTGTGTGGCACAACTAATAGCCTCTGCCCAAAAGGCAGGATCAAGAGAATGTGCATGTATCATATAGCTAGCCATTTCTTTAAGAGTTCTATTCTTGCATTCTGCAACTCTATTCTGCTGTGGAGTGTATGCGATAGAATGATGAAGATCAATCCCCTCAAATATACAAAAATCCTCAAGTCTTTTGTTCACATATTCCCTTCCATTATCTATGTGAAGAATCTTCACCACTTTCCTGGATTGCTTCTCCACACAAGCCTTGAAGTCCTGAAATCTGTCAAATACTTCACTCTTATGAATAAGAAAGTAGACCCAAGTGAAGCGGGAGTAGTCATTAATGAAGGTGAGGACATAGCGGGCCTTACTAAATGAAGGTGCTAGAAATGGACCTGCTACATTGCTGTGAACAAGTTGAAGAACTTCCAAAGCTCTCCAAGCTTTCCCTTTATCAAACTTTTCCTCGGGATGCTTGCCCATGGAACAACCTGAACATACACCCTATGAAAAACTAATTCGAGGTAGACCTGTGACCATGTCTTTAGTGCTGAGCTGTTGAAGATAGTGGTAGTTGAGGTGACCAAACCACTCATTCCATAGCTTACTTTCTGAATTTGAATGAGTAAGCAAGGCCCTAGAAGGTGAACTTGGCACAAAGTGGGAGAATGAATAAAGCCTTGAGTTGTCATTGACTTGTCCCACTACTACCAAGGCATAATCATCAAGTTCCTTTACCACAACTAAATCTGGTGTAAACTCAACCTTTTTCCCATTCCCATAGTGAGTGATTTGGTAGATAGAGAAAAGGTTGGTAGACAAGTTAGGAACATAGAGAACATTCTCAAATGTTCCATCATCCATGTCAACTGAACCTTTCCCTTCAACCTCTACTTGTGTATCATCACCTATGTAAATGTGAGGTACCTTAGATGGCTCCAATGAAGAAAACTGCTCCTTTGTAGAACCCATGTGATATTAGACACCTGAGTCAAGTATCCATTGTTGTGAAGAACTTGTTGTAGCCACAAATGCTTGCCCTTTTCCCTTAGACTGTGAGAAAGAGGAAGGAGATGAATCCTTCTTTGTGTAGGCGGATGGCAAGTTGATGTTGTTTTTCTTAAGAAGATTAGTTAACTCATCAACTTGCTTTGTGTGGCATCGATGCTCATCATGACCATACTTCTTGAAATATGCACAAGTTGGCTTATCCTTCTTAGGTGGTGTTTCCTTCTTGGAAGAGGATGAAAAATTGCCTTGTGATGGAGAGGATGATTGTCCTTTTTCCTGTTGTGGTTGTGACTTAGATTGCTTCTTCTTCTTGTTGGAATCTTTGCCTTGACTTCCTTGATTCCCTTGATTAGCCACTAAAGCCTTGGACTTTGAAGCCTTGAGAAACCCCATGTTCAACAACTTAGATTGTTCCAATATCAACATTTCTGTGAAAGCATCAAATGAAGGCATAACATAGGAACTCCCCACTATCAAATGATGAGTTTGGAAGCTAGACACAAATGCTGCATATTCTGGTGCAAGCTTGTCCAACAAGTTGAATATCAACTGAGCATCCTTTTTGTCAATTCCACAATCCTTAAGCTTTGCTCTTAGCTCATTTGCTTTGGTGACATAATATTGGATTGTATCAAAACTCTTGGGATCCAAGTTGGTGAGCTCATTGTCAATCTTATAACCTCTAATTTCATCAACTTGACCATACAATTTCTGAAACATATCCCAAGCATCTTTGATTGTAGTACACTTTTCAATATGAAAGATGAGGTCATTTGATACATACTTGCACAAAGTTCCAAGAGCCATGCAATTCTTAGTGAGCCATTCTAATTGAGCATTAGGATTAGCCTTAGGATCAGGTGGTGCTACTATTGTTCCATCTATGTAATGCGTGAGACTTTTTTCCATTAATTTGCTCCATACTTTAATTTTCCATGATGCATAATTATGTAGAGTTAAAGGTGGAAATTTATGAGGACTCATTGCAACAAAAATGAAAGAGCACAAGGAAAGAGAGGCACAATCACACAAGACACCCCCCCAAAAGTGATGATTTGGCACTTTATACTTAGTGCATCTACAATGGGCCACTTGCAAAAAATGGCAAAGTGGACTTATGATTTCAATTTTACAACTACCTCAATAAGGCCAAAAGAGACTCAAACTAATAATGCAAGAGATCTAAACTAAGATCCAAGTAATTTACAAGTACCAAATAGGCCAAATAAGACCAATATATGAAAGTACAATTTCTACTTAAAATCTCTAAAATCTGATCATAGATTATGAAAGCAGATGAAAAAACATGCACTTTCAAAAAAAACGGCACCTAAAAAGGAGGTTGTATGAGCTCAAACGAGGCCTTTAAAGTTGTAGAATTGAGGATTAGACAGGTATAGCTAAGAGAATCTGAAAATTCCAAGAACCCTATGTACCAAAACCAAAACATATTCACACCACTGTGAAGAGCATGAAAAATTAGCCCAAATAAAAAAAAATTGCCCCCAAAAAGGAGCAAAATTGAGCAAGTTATGGGCCTCCAAAGTTGACCCAAAAATCCAAACTGCTCAACGGAGAGGGGTCTAAAAATTTCCAAAGAAAATGTTGACTGGGTGCTGCTGACTAGGCGATGACTATGCTTTGCTGACTGGGCAGAAGCTGACTGGGTAGAAGGTACGGATCCCAAAAATAATTTTCAAATTTTTTTTTTTCAAACTAGAAAATAATTTTCAAAAAAAAATAATTTTTTTTTTTTTTTTGAAAAAAATCCGAAAATTCTGTACCGTACCACTCGAATTGGGCAGAAAATTTCCTCGATACCCAAAAATCGATTTTCGCCAAAATAGGTCGAATTTATACTCGATTTTTATGGAAACGGCCTCCGGGACACAATGGTGATGTCGAAAACGCTCTAAGATGCCTCCAAAAAATGCAGTACCTCAGATCCAAAAATAGAAGCCTTCCATGATGTCTCCAAAAAATAATCAATGAAGCCCCAATAGCTCTGATACCATGTGAGATTTTGCCAAGATCAAGGGCACAATGAAAAGTATAAAAATAGAGACAAAAGAATGACAAGAACAAACTGTATTCTCATCAATATGAAAATGATTAACTGGATTCACCAATACAATGAATATAGGCCTTCTTATATAGGCAAGGCCATATGGATGTACGAGCACACAATCATGACATGTGGCTCAATAAGAAACAAGGGTAGGTAAGAAATACTAGGGGTAGGCAGGAGAAATAATATAATATTCCATAAGAGGTGGATGACCCACCGAATGTGGAGTGTAACAATAAAACAAGACCACAAAAGGTGGAATTTCTCCTACAAGTTCTATCCCTATGTGCACACTTCCCTAAGTGTCTCAAATCCAAACTACGAAGAAATGCATTATCCTAAGTTAACTTAAGTAAAGTGTAATAATATCCATAATGAATATTTATTTACACCAACAAACATTAATAAGGAAATACTGCATGAAAGCATACACTACAAATCAAATTAAAGCATGTCATAACATCGCATAAAGTCTGAATAAAATATAACAATAATGTATCCACTGAATAGTCAACCGAAGTCAAACATGAGTCTAAAAAGTCTGATCGAGGAGGGGTACTACAAACAAGACAATGAGGCTATTCATTTGATATGAGGATTCAAGGATAGTAACATTCATTCACCAAGAAAATAAATCCAAATATATTTTGACAAGAGTTTCTTAATATGACAAGGAGTTTGTGATAACATTTGATCAATTAAGAGAGCCTGTAACAACACCAAGAACATAGAGACATCTGTTTTATGAGAGCTAGAACCTACAACAAAACCCTTCAAGATAGTGAGTATCTACAAGCTGAGTTAGAGCGACAGATTCTTGGTGAGAATATCCCTAATCATTGTCACAATGATGAAGAGCAGTAGGGTCTATAAAAGCATGACATCATAGTAAGGGATCAATCTAGAAGACAAGGGCTTTTACAATGATAAATATGATCACAATGGCAAATAGACAAGATCTCACTTTATTAAAGAATCTTAGATTCAAGAAAAGTCATGATGGTCAATGATTGCAGTCACAAGACATAGCAAATAAAAAAGGCATAAATTGAAGACCAATAACAACTATAAAGTCAGCATTACGATGAACTTCTAGTAGCATTAATAGATCTTTTTGTGTTTTCAGCCATATTCTTTTGTGTTTAGTGTCATGAAGGGTTACAAATCTATGAAGAGTAGGTAAAGGATAGTTTTGATAAAGAAGTGAACAGTTCAATCAAGAAGATAATCTCAAATCATAGAATACAATGCTCAAGGATCAATAATGAAATCTTGTAGACAATGAGAGCATGAAAGAAGATAGAGCACATAGGAGAAAGCCATGAAGAGATCACTATCAAAAGTAGCTTTATAGATTTAGAAGTCACATTCTAATACATTGTCATGGCTAAGTAATTTATTGTTGAAACTCTAGGTAAGAAAATGTAAAGAATGATAGTGAATTCAAAGGAAGGCCATCATCTAATATGTAGGCATCCTAAAATCAGGGGTCACTATCAAAATCAAAGAACTAAAGGACAATTATTGACAGTCCTCAGTGAATGAAAGAAAGAGGCTTGACCAAGTGTCAAAGTGTAGCAGCATCTATAAAGTTTCAAGGAAACATGCAATAAATCACCACAATAGATAAAAGGGAGATAAGGGTTTCATTACCTAAGAAGGAATGATTAATAGTGATTGCAATAATATGAAGATACATTCAAGGTATGATGGGATATTGTCATTACATAACCCATATAAAATAGTGATAGTGATCATAACTAAATGGTGATATCTAATAAGAAAGGATAGGGGATGCAATGACAATGTGTACAAATCACTATATTAAGTGACCCCAACAAACAAAATCATGACATAGTTTTAAAAAAATCTCACGGGTATAGTGCACTCCCAAAGCAAAACTATCTTTGTTTAAAGCAATGAATGAGGCAATTCAATGACAAAAAATATAGTGAGCGGTTCACATGTTAAAGGATAGTATGAAAAGAACAATAAAAGAATAGTCTATAAGACTTAGAGCAGTCCATTCAAGGAACAAACCCTTTGGACAATAGAAAACAAAAGTGCATTCATAAAAGATGACCTAGTTAATAAAGACTATCATTATCACAGTTCAAACGATAGCTCGCACTACTAGCAATCAACATGAAGCATTGTTAGAGCACAAAGAGATTAAAGGTAGGCCGATTAAATATCTAAATGCAAACTATGATAGTCCATATAGATATATGAATGTATAAAGGCAAGGAGCAGCAGCCTCACAATCAAACCCCGTGTCTTAGAAAAGATAGAGAAATATCTTCATTTCTTCATATTGACAAATGAAAAGAAGGTTAAAATCGTTTAAACCTCATATCATGTAAACCTCACATTTTTAGAAAAGATGTAGTGGCAGGAGTTTGTGATTAGGAATGAGGAAAATCTAAACCCTTGATCTAAAACAAGGATATAGATAATCATGATGACAATCATTAAGCATTAAGTGACAACATTTTCTCTTTGTAGCCATTGAGAACAAAGTTATTTTTTCATGTTTGTGAAGGTTTAGCACCCACAAGGTCAATATGGATGTTTAATAGAATAAGGACTATTTATCATATTTTCATAACAAATAAACACCTCAAAAAGTAGGAGACAAAATTGAATAATTCCAATAGTGAAGTTTACAACCAAAGACACCAATGCATTGATGTAAGCATGGAAAAAATAGAGATACAAAGAAGCCTTGGGACAATGAGCACCAATAGTGAAGACACAAAAGGGAATCATTAACAACACATATAAATCATCATTTATAGTCACATAAGGAGAGAAACAACATATATGTTCAAGGAACAAAGGCTTTAATAGTTTGAGATAGGATTCAAGATTATAGAGACATGGATATTTTTTAGGTCTTGTGAAAGTTGAGATTAGAAACCCTATATATTGCAAGATCATCATGCACATGAGTTATGATCAATTCACAATTAGTTTGAGAAAGCAATAAACCATCTCAAAATGCCAACTCCCCAAACATTTTTATATTCTTAAAGAACATAAAAATATTATCTTTAAAATAAAAAACATACCAACAGAAGCATTGCTATCGATCTTAGTAACCTAATCTTTTCTTAGCTTCCTCTCCAAGTGTGCAACAATCCACACGGTACCCAAGGGCCCCTTTTTGGCCAATATGAATTATGAAATGTGAATAGAACATTGTGAATAGTCTGAAGGTTCTTCAATCTCCACTTCAGTAGCCCAAAACCAAACGAACTTCACTTCCTTGGATTCTAACCTAAAACCAACAAGATCCCAAACAACAGAAAAGAAGAAAAAATAAAGCAGTTACCTGAAAAAGAGATTGAATTTTATGTGGGTGTGATTGAAAATAACTGAAAAAGTTTTAGAAGCTTTGGAGAAGTGTATTTTTTTCAATTTGATGGCGTTCTCCTCTGATTTTTTGGGCTTTCCCAACCCAATAATTGTTTGGAAGTGTATTATTTTCATAATTAATATATTTAATTAATCACACTAGTGACTAAATGTGTATTTAATTTATATAATTAATATATATAAATATTTATATATAATTAATATATATTAATTATATAAATTAAATACACATTTAGTTACCAACGTGATTAATTAAATATATTAATTGTGAAAAGTAATACACTTTCAAACGATTCGTCGAGCAAGAAAGCCTGAAAAATCAGAGGACGTCATCCACCCAAATTTTGTATTGACCCTGTGCACGCAATACAACCGGCCACACGCCAATTAGAAATATTTTTATAATTACCCACTTTACTTGTTAATATCATATTGTATATGGGAGTAGTCATTTATTAAGTCATTTTTGTTTGTGTGACTAATTATTTAGTTATGATTTTATCTCATGGTCAAATTGGTCATTTATTTAGTCATTTATAGCAATGCTGACAAAAATGACTAGAATTTGGTCAATTTTACTTGTCGTGACTAAAAGTTTTAGTCACTTAGTCATTTATTTTCCATATTTCTACGAGTGAAAGGGGGAGAAGTGTTCTTGGTTTCATAGTGTAGAATTTGTACAAGATGAATGTTATCCATGTGTGTGTAGTTTGAACGTCCTTCTGCAAAGATGGAGACCCTTTGCCATTATTGTCAAAGGGGGAGAGGAATCAGTGTGTTGACATCAATGCCAAACGGAGAGATTGTTGGCCCATGTTGTCATTGATGTCAATTAGGGCTAGTTGCAGAAGAGATGAGATGCTGACAAAATGAATTGCATATGTGACAAAGGGTTGAATTCACATGGATAAGGCTTTGCATAATGCTCAAAATATCTCCCACTATGTATTAGATCCATTGGTCTTAATTCATGCATGTTGTAGATTGAGAAATGCAAATAATCCCCTTAGTTGTTAGTTTTTGGTGAGACCTTATTTCTGTCTCATCAACATGTATATGTGTCGATGAGACTTGCTCTTTTGGCAAGACCCTTTTCTTTGTGTTGGTGGCCTTCATATGCTACACCGAAGTGTTCTCCCTTCGATGGGGCCTTGGCTGGGCCCACTTCAATCCATGTCGATGATAATTTCTCTTTCGACAAGACCCTTTTCTTTGTGTTGGTGGCCTTCTTATGCTACATTGAAATGTTCCCCCTTTGTTGGGGCCTTGGTCAGGCCCACTTTGTCCAGGTGGTAGTTGATTTTTGGTCCTTTTGTGCTATGTGGCATTCATGTTGGTCCCCTCATCCTTGTGGTTGACATTTCCATGTGGCTATCGATGGTTGGCTCTCCTCAATTGTGATCTAGCTATGTGGACCCTATAGTGGAAAGCTGGCACCTTTCCCTTTGGCAATACTTGCCTCGTCTTTAGGCATCTGCTCAAGTTACACCAAAACCACCACTCTTTGTGTGAGTGATGATGTCTCCTTGTCAAGGTGACATCGAAGATGTCTTCCCGACATCATTTTTTTTTTATATGACTTACTGCTTTAACAACACTCAAACCTTTTTGGGGTGACCCTTTGTTATTACAATGACATGTTTTCCTTTTTGGTCAGGCCCACTTTACTTGTGTACACATAGACACACATGTGAAAACAATTCTTTGGATTAGTCTAACCAAGTAAATTTTGTGTGGGCCTTGAGTTGGAATGATGGTAAAAGGCTTTCCACCCAGACCTTGGATTTTAGCAAGACTTTTCTTCTTGTTTGTCGCCCCTTTGAACTACACTGAAACATATCTTTTTTGGTGTGATGAGCTTGTCGTCTTGCCGATGAGGGTTCTATTTCGGTGAGACATTGATGGTGTCTTAGTGACATGGAGTCTTTTTGACATGACCTCAGTGTCAGTGTGAATCATGATGATGCTTCAAGTCAACCTTTTGGAGACCCAAAGAAAAGAGTTTTTCAATGTGACTTTGGAGTTTATTGACGATAAGGTTTCTCTCTTTGGCATGACAACGATGGAGTTTTACCAACACGCATATCCTTTTTTGATGGGACTTGTATACTTTGACAAGACCTAAAAATCTCTCGGTGACCCCTTGTAGTCATAGTGATAAGTTTTTGGTTTGTTGTGATGGAGAAAACTCTTGTCGATAAAGACCCCAACTTCAATTTTTGACTGCTTGGAAGGTTTTTAACTCCATAGATGTAGGTCGATAGTTGAGTTGTCCATGTGGGGTGTTTGATCAAGATTGACAAGAAGACCAAGAAATTTTTTTTGATGACATGGAACATTCAAATGGAATGAAAGCTAATCAGAATTGTAGAAGTCGTTGCTTGCTCAAACAAAGAATATAATTGCAGTAGTTGTTCATCCAATCAAAGCAGTTCAAAAAGGAATGGAAGAGCATTTAACGATGGTACATTTGCAGATTGTTGAGAATCTCGAAAAGGTATAGTAGACCAAGAATTACTAAATATAGAAAACACATCTCAGAGATAAAATCTAAATTTAGAATGATGCAAATGGGATATATTTATGATTGGAGGTAATCAATGTATAAAGGATCTAATAAATTTGCAAATAAGATCTCTCAGATAATTTAAGTGATTAAAAAAATTCAAATTCATTTTTGGAGGGATAAAAACCTTGCTAGTACAGAGATGACCGAATGGAGAATACCTTGATGAGATGTGATTGAGTTAGATGTGGGGTGAGAGGAAGTAAGGAGCATGTAGAGAAAAAGATGTATAAGTTGCAAGAAGGAGGGGGATGAGTATATTGAGTATGAATGTTTATATATATATATATATAGAGAGAGAGAGAGAGAGAGAGTTGGTTGAGAGAGTGTGAAGGGTAATTCCGCACTGTAAGAAGTGTGTTTCTAAGAGAGAGAAAAATTGAGAAGCAGTAGAATGTAAAATGAGAAAAGTGTTGTAGAGAACAGAGGTGTGTATCCATTATGAGAATAGACAGAGTACTGCAAAATAGATAAGTGTGTATCAAGAGAAGAAGGTTGTTGCAGAGAAGTAAGGTAAGCTCCAGAGTAAGGTAGAGAATTTGAAAAGGGTATATGTGCTGAATAGAGAAGAGTATGTTGAATTGAAAAAGAAGGATGCATTTCAAGTGTGTAAGGAGAAGTGAGAGTTGTAGAAAAGAGAGTGAGTATCTTGAGGTGGTGTGAGCAGTAGAGTGAATAAGGGTAGTGTAATACCCTAAAATTGGTCATCTAAACCATGGGCCCCTAATCTTGACAACATCACCAAGGTCCTAACCAAAGGCAATTAAATTAATCTTGAGCACATTATTAATTCTTTAATTATCAAAAATCACATGGAAAATCAACTACTCAATATTAATTAAATATTTATTTAATTAATTGAATCATTTCCAATAATATCATTTTCATCAATTATCCCATTTTAATTTATTAAATATCCTTGCATATTTAATTAATTAATAAATTTTCCATTCAATCATGCAAAAAGGATTAATTTATTACAAAAGATGAATTAATTTATTACAAAGAGTTGAATTGAAAATAAAACAAAAAAATGAATTGAATTGAGAGAGAAATCAAACTTGAGATATTATTTCTTTTTCTAAATTTAGAACTTGAAATCAGAAAAACAATTTTATTGAATTATTGAATTATTCTCTAAAATCGGAACTCAAAGCTTTTCAAAACAGAAAAAGAAGTTCAGTTGCATTGAAAAGATCTTTTTCTTGAATAAATTAAAGAATTGTCTATTTTTATCCTATATGCATGGAATTAATTTATTATTATTTCCCAATGCAACTTGGACTTCTAATTTGAATGCATTTCAATTAAATTATAATTGGAATCTATCTCAAGGTTAACTAAACATGATTTCTCAATTATTTTCAATTAATCCTAAATTGAGCTTTTTCTCTTGTGAATCTCTATAAATTCAGTCTTCAGCTCTCATTCCAATTCACCCCAAAGATTTTTGAGAACACGCTTGGAGATTATTATCACGCTAATTTCACTCTGGAGTCATTGAAGATTATTGTGCTTTTTAGATTATTTGCATCCATTTTCCATTCATTATTGCTTGCATCCATTGTTGCTTGAATTCATTATTATTGCTTGAATTATTCATCCATCTTGCATCCATATAGGTTAATATCATATAGATTAAATCCTTCGTCTTGGTGTAGTCTAGTCACTGGTATTGCTTATAAAAATCTGAGAGCAATCTTATACTGGCATCTTTTAGAAGGCAATTGGTCGCTTTGCTATGGTTTATTTCTTAATGATTATTGATTACTAACCATGCATATAATGACTTCATTGAAGTGTTGTTCTTGTAGCTACAGGTTCACGTTTTCACACACACATCTCTGGCGCCCACCGTGGGGCCCGAAAGACTACATTTTTTCGGCCTCCAAGACTGATTGCTTTATTTTTTGTTATTTTCCAGGTTTTAGATTTTTTGGTTTTTCGTCTATACATCTCATACGACAATTTTTATAGGCTGAAACGACAAACTGCAGGTGTCGCACAAATTACAAATATCCTATCGTACGAGCAGATCCTCTATCATATGAGCAGATCCTCTGTCGTACAAGTAGACCCTCTTTCATACGAGCATAAATCCTTTGTCGTACGAGACTGCATCCTGTCTCGTACGAGTCAGGTGTCTATCGTACAATTCTGTATTTTCTGGTAAAAGAGGCAAATTTCATAATTTTTTTTCATTTCTGATTGATTATTCTGACGACTGACCCTAACTGTTTATCTGTCTATCTCAGAGTTTTTCACAGCCTAACTAGTTTTTGCAGAATGCTTGTCGCACAAAGACAATATGACTACTGATTCGTTGTCTTTGCAAGTTGCCTAAGGAGAATCGACTAAACATCGTGTATTCTTTAAATTCATTTTTAGGAACCTAACTTGCTATCTGGCTAAAGAATAAATTTGTCTTTCCTGCTTTTAGAAGATTGTGAGAGGTAGGAGAGTATGCTCTTGTATTTTTCTAGACAATCAAAAATCCAGACCCTTGAAGCTTTTTCTTTGTTTGAGATTTGTACATCTTTAGCAAGCCTGCCCTCCCGAGGGGTTGAAAAACTCTTAAAGCCGTTACGGCCAGTGTGAGGGGAATGACCTAAGTGGGAATGGCTAGATGCCAAGTACTCCAACCCACTATAAAATAAACGTGGTTTGATGAAAATCAAGTCAACGGCAGTGCTCGGGAATAGCTCTCCTCCGTACCTTCGAGTATATTAAACCTTGGTTTTCAAGGCTGGGAGACCTCTTAATTGAGTTTATACCTCGACGCACCGAATGGATCCCTAACTAAATCCAATTTAAAATTAGAAGCTACCTGGTTCATCTCTGAAAGGGGGATAATCTTTGTGCAAGAGAGATAGTAACTCTCCCAAGATACTTGTCATTTCGTGCCCCCATTAGCATTTGAAGTTGGATAATATGGCGTTGAGAATCCATTGCGTGAGACTCAACAACTATATTCTAATTAGCTATTGGGTGTGTACCTAAGTCTACAAGTAAAGGTTTTCTTTCCTCACCAAATTCCTTAGGGTTTGCATGTTGTGATTGGAGTCACTTTACATACTACTTGTTTTTTATGTTTTCATCCCTGAAACAAAAACTGAAATACCAAAAATCAGTGAAGACTAGAAACAAACTCAGTGAGTCGAAACTCTGTCCATGTCAAAAACTAGTTCATTCCTAAATCGAAACTCTGTCCGTGTTAGAAACTAGTCGAAACTCTGTTCGTGTTAGAAACTAGTCCATTCCTAAGTCGAAACTCTGTCCATGTCAAAAACTAGTCCATCCTAAGTCAAAGCTCTGTCCATGTCAGAAAACTAGTCCATTTTAAGTCGAAACTCTGTCTGAGTCGGAAACTAGCCTATCTTTTTCAAAAATTAGTCCATCTCAAAATTGGTCATACTCAGTTATCATACTTAGCAATCGAAAAAACTCAAAATTCCTAGGCTCTGTCCTGTGAACAGTCGTACGAGTTTGATAATTCATCATCCTATAACATATCTTGTGTCGTACAAGTTTTTTGGTTTGTCATCCTAGATATAATCATGTGTCATACAAGTTATTTTATTATGTCGTCTAGCTCTGTATCCTGTCTCATACGAGACAGAATTGCCCTCAATCTTTTGTCATCCTGCACATACCCATTTGTCGTACGGTACGAGGCAGCAACTTGTACGAAATAGAACTATTGTTGTCCTGTAGCTTCTAAATTGTTGTCTGGTCCAGAAAATACTGTCGTATGAGTCTCTAGTTTTGTCAGAACAGAACAGTCAAACTTGCCTAAAAATAGCTTACAGCAAACATAATATTGGTTATTATTTTCCTGAGCATAAACAGATCAAGATAGTGTATCTCTTCCATTTGCGTTGCACGATTTGGTCGATCACCTTTCATCTAGTCCAATCAAACTACCTATCAAATTTTAGTCACTTAGATAACGTCTTATACAGGATAGATCATTCCTAAAACTAGACTGAATCTTACACTATGCTTAGAATCAACTTAGATAACATCTTAGATAGGATAGATCATTCCTGAAATCAGACTAAATCTTGGTTGTTTCTCCTAAACAATACTCTAAAAAAAACAACTAGCTCTGAAATTGATCTTGACCTCTGCATCTCAAAATGACTTTAGGTCACACTAATCCATAAAAATGTCTATTCAAACCAGGAGTTCTCATAAGAAACAAGCCAAAGGCAAAGAACAAACCTTCACCTATCAAGATAATCCATTCTATGTGAAGGATCCACTCACCAACATGCCATCGTCATCGGGCGGACCAATTTTTGATGAACTGAAATCTCCCACTATACATGAGACAGAATACAATGATTGAAACAAAAATGACCATAATATTCCCGAAAATCATAATGACTCCTTATCATCAAGTGAGATTGACGAAGGCGCTGAACCTCTAGAAAAAGAGATCCTTGACTATCAGAAAGACAAAGACTTTAGAAAAATGATGAAAACAATCATGACCCGAGAGAAGGAAAACTATTTCTTAGAACTAGCAAAAAAAGGTGCCAAACTTCCTATTGGATATGATGTTTAGACACTTGTTACTAAAAGGGAAGACTCGCCTATACTCATGGTACACAAATAGTTACTAGCTTTGCGGATGGAGCTCACAGAACTGAAGAATAAGGACAAGTCCCCAAAACAATATTCTCTGGAAACAATATGTCCCTTTCCATTTGACAAGAATCTGCACATGCCTCCATTTCCTTCACAAGTGGAAATCCCAAAATTTGACAAATATGATGATACTTAGATCCTCAAGATCATGTTAGGGAATTTAGTGTTGCTTGTATGGAATTCATGCATGATCAAACGTACGTCATGCATCTCTTCCTAAGGAGTTTAGGGGGTCAAGCAATGGAATGGTTCTCAAGTCTACCCAAAGGAATAAAAACATTCGAAGAACTAATCCAACTATTTTTACAACAATACTAATACAACATTCGACATCTTGTACCTATGATCGATCTTTGTAATACTCAATAGAAAACAGGGGAACCTCTTCTTACTTTTCTCCAATGCTGGAGAAAGATGTTCTCTAGGTACCCACGACCTATTCCAGACTCTGAGAAAATGGATATATTTGTCAATAACTTAGTCCCCAAACTGAAATATAGCATAGAAATGCAAGTACACCCATCATTTAACAAAATGGTAGATAATGCCATTTGAATGGAGGATGTGCTCATAAAGAAGGGAGATATCACACCTTGGAAAGAAACACAAACAGGATCTATCTCTAAAGAGAAGAACAAGTATTGGAAATTTGCCAAAGATAACAATAAGAATATTGTTAATGATGGAGTAGTAGACACTATCAAAACCAACTCAAAATCCACAATATTCAACTTGGCTAGTGGTACACAAGCACTTAAAGCTGTTGAGATTGTAGTAGAGAATCCGCCAAAGAAAACAAAGGAATGGTTCAAAGAAAAGCCTTGGCTTTCCAAACCTAAGCGTGATTTTACTCCTCTTGAAGAATCATATGAATCCGCTTTCAAAACTCTATTGTCAAACAACTTGATAACACTACCAGATAACTCTAGACCATATGATCTAGATGTCAAACCAAGATGGTGGAGAGAAAATGAATACTGTGACCTCCACTGGAATACGGGTCATAACATAAACAATTGCATGAAGCTAAAACATGAGATTCAGGATCTCATAGATGCTGGTAAAGTTGTTGGGAATCATCCAACCAATGTTGATCATAAAGCATTTAAAGACCCTTTGCCTGCTTACGAACAAGGTGATTCCTCAAAAACCAAAGGAGGTACCAAGGTAAATTATACTTATGCCAGCTAGGACAACGTTATCAACATGATTGAACCTTCACACTCAGAATATTACAATGTGATTATAGTTCAAGATAAACCAAATGAATCACGATATGCAAGAGCTCTGACCTGATCTAAAAAGAAAGTTACTCTCCAAGGAGCTAGTTCTTCCAACCCAGCTCAAGAAACGTCAAATCCAACAGCCTTGCCAAACAAACAAAAGAAATCAACCTTGGACAAATTTAAAAGATTAACCTCATCATCATCCTCTGGATACAGTGTGGTTGAATATTTAAAAAGGACAAATGCTCAAATTTCAATTTTTGAATTGCTACAGCTCTCATCTACTCACAAGGAAATCCTAGACAAAGCATTGCTCACTACCAACATTCCAAAAGATTTAGACATTGATCGGTTTCAGTCTATGGTGGGTCATCTGACTTCACCTCACTATTTGACCTTCTCTGAAGAAGATGACAATTCATTAAATCATCCACATAACCAACCATTGCATATTGAAGCCATGATCCACAAACATAGAGTTAAACGTGTTTTGATAGACAGAGACGCAGGGTTGAATATTTGTACTTATCATCTGCTTACACAACTAGGATTCTCTGAAAATGTCATTGATCTAGGCAAGAAAATAACAATTAAAGCCTATGATGAAGAAGAGAGGACCTCCAAAGGTCTGGTATCATTACCAATCAGAGTGGGACCGGTAGAGAGAGATGTCCTTTTCCAGGTTCTTGATATTCTATTGTCATACAATATATTACTGGGTAGGCCATGGATTCATGAAATGAAGGCAGTACCATCAACATATCACCAATGCTTAAAGTTTCCTTATAACGGAGCTGAAGTCAGTATTCCTGCTGATCCAAATGTCATCTGTAATGCATTGACAAAAGGTGCAGATACTTTTGTGCCTCATAATATGGCAGCCTCTCCAAATGAAGATCCAGAAACATTGATGAAAGACTTAGAAAAGAGATTGAAGATTACAAATACCGGCATGGATGGCTACAAGATAGAAACGGTACTATCATTAGTTTCTCTCCCTCCATCACCAAAATAGTTGGGCAAGCCATCAGAGGCTATGAGAACACAAACTTCAGTTCTGAATACTATATATGATGGTCTCTTTATATAGTCTTCTACCTCCTTAGCGGATGAAATAGAAGAGGATGTTGTGCTTAACTGGCTGTTTAAGGAAGATAGTCCAAATGAGGAGGTACGACACTGTGAGATTTCCTCAAACCAATATGGTCATGGTTACAAAATGATTCAGCGCATGGGGTACTCATGTACTAGTCCTTTGGGCAAACAAAAAGAAGGTATTACTGAACCAATTCAACTACAAACCAAATCCACACATGATAAAGCTAGACTGGGATACAATCCGAAAAAGAAATCAGAACAAAAACATGTTTCTAAGTCTAAGTGCTCAAAAAAGATATCGCCTTTAACATTACATGAAGCAGACACTAAACAAACAAAAGTAGAGTGTAGACAAGAGAAAGAGGAATCAACAGTCAAGAAAGAAGAAATAGTCAGTGCTCAAGCTTCGACGGTATTAGCTACGATAATACAAGAAGTTGAGGTTCCTAAGGATATAAGAGATGAAGGTGTAAGAATCAGAGAATTGTTTGCACCATTAAAAGTTCCAGTCACATATACTGGCAGGCAACAAGTAGATGATTCGGAGACTAATTCAAACGAGTATGAATGGGGTCCTGACTTTCTTTCAGACACATCCACTATAGAAACTCCAGAAGAATCTAGTGGTGTCATAGATGATACTGAAGAGCTAATGCACATAAAACTAGAGAGGGAAATACAAGAAATTAGAAAAAAGAGGCAAGCAAATTATGAACAATACCAAAAAGCTTCTCATCTATGTGTCCTTATCCTAAAACAAATTAAATCAGTTATGGAACTACACAGGAAGAGTTAGAAGCTACAAAACAAGAACCAGTCATCAGTTCAGAAGAAGCTGAATGGAGTAGATGACAAAAAATCATAGAAACAATGAGATCATGTCAACAGGTGTATCAGATACAAATGACAAATGAACCACAACATGAAGGAACTTGTAGCATTAAAGATGTTAGTATTGATACCATACATATGCTTACTAAATCACCTAAAAGAGACTTGGAAACTTCATCCGATGACTCCGATGACTCTGATGACAGTCCTGTTCATGATGATACCCACTCAGCCTCAAATTCTGAATTATCTGATACAAACAATGAAAAGTTGTCTACTAGTCTTATTGTTGTTAAACCACGATATGATGTCCAGTTCGGCATAGTAAACGATGTTACAAGTATATCTATTGGATTAGATCGATTAATTATTAACGTGAACTTTAATAATCATGATCTGACTCTTCCTGGTCTCGAGACACTTACGCAAGGTATTATTCTGGAACTTGACTTTTTGATCCGCAACTGTGATAACAATACCGTGAACGCTCTTGAACCTATCCAAATTTGTCCTTAGTACATCCCAAATTGATTAACTGTACTTTACAGAATCAACCCATGGATATACCTACTTTTGCCAATGACTATACATTATCCTATTATCTCAATGCAGTCAAACCTATAAACTCTTCCACCAGTGAACAAAGTGAAAATATGAGTGAAGCGGATATCAAGTATCTTAGTCGCAAAAACAAGAAAAATAAAAATAAAAGATCTGATGGCGAAAACCATATTGTGGCAGTGTCAAAATCTAAAAAAGAGAAAATAAAGGACGTACCTAAAGGTGAAAACCTATTTGAGGCGCCTGAAGGTGAGATACTTGGTATACTGCCCAGTCATTTTCAGGAGCGGTCTTCCATATTGATAGAGCCAACTCAACCAGTGAATATCGGGAATCAAGAGACACCACAAATCATTCACGTAGCTCAATCACTATCAGCAGAATAATTGAAGGAGTTCACTCAGCTATTTCTAGAAAAGAAAATAAACTTTGCATGGACATACTTAGATATGCCAGGCTTGGATCCTGATCTCATTATGCACCATCTCTCAATCACACCAGGAGTAAAACCAGTTAAACAAAAACTCTGTAAGATGCACCCGCATGTCGCACTATTGGTCAAAGCTGAACTAGAGAAACTGCTCAAAGCTGGATTTATCAGAGCAATAGATTATGCTGAATGGATTTCCAACATAGTGCTTGTGTCGAAGGCAGATAAATCTATCAGAGTTTGTACAGATTTTAGAGATCTCAACAAAGCATGTCTGAAAGACGACTTTCCATTGCCAAATATTGATATGATAGTCCACATGATGGTTGGGTATGAGATGTACTCACTAATGGATGGATTTTCTGGTTACAATCAGATTAAAATCGCTCTTGGAGATCAAGAAAAGACAGCTTTCACTTGTGCATGGGTAACCTTTTGCTAGAACGTTATGCCATTTGGGTTAAAGAACACAGGGGAAACCTATCAAAGAGCAGTTACAACTATCTTTCATGACATGATGCATAAGAATATGGAAGATTATGTTGATGACACCTTAGTGAAGACTATGAAAAGATCAATGCATATTCAAAAGTTAGGTCCTATACTTGACATAATGGAAAAGTTTAAGCTCTGATTAAATCCAAAGAAGTGTGCATTCAGAGTGACATCTGGTAAACTACTTGGCTACATCATTTCAAAGAAGGGAATCAAGGTTGATCTTGAGAAGGTCCAAACTATAATGGAAATGCCACCTCCAAAGAACATCAGTCAAATGAGAAGTCTACAGGGACGTCTCCAATCCATTAGAAGATTTATTTCTCAACTAGCAAACAAAGCTCAACCTTTTACAAAAGTATTGAGAAAAGGAATAATATACAACTAGGATTAGTTGTGTGAACAACATCTTCAATAGATAAAAGAGTACCTATCCAATCAATCGATATTGATGCCACCTATTCAGGGTGAGCCACTAATCTTATATATATCAGCAATTGACTCATCACTGGGGGCACTTATGGCACAATAGGATGACAACAAAAAGGAAAGAGCTATTTATTACATCAGTAGGACATTAGTGTCTTATGAAATGAGCTACAGTATAATAGAAAAAGCATGCTTGGCATTAGTCTTTGCATCACAGAAATTGAGGCACTATATGCTAGCGCATTCAGTCAAGTTGGTGGCCAAAATCGATCCACTCAAGTATCTTCTTAATAAAACAACACTCGCCAGAAGATTGGCAAAGTGGGTAATGATCCTTACAGAGTTTGACATTGAATATATGGAACACAAAGCCATAAAAGGATAGGTAATTGCTGATCAACTTGTTGAAGATCCACTTGAGGATACTCAACCACTACACATCAAGTTCCCAGATGACTCAATAATGCATCTTACTCAACAACCCTAAAAGATGTTCCTCGATGGTTCCTTTACTCAAAATGGTTCAGGTGTTGGCATACTATTCATTACTCCTCAGAAGTATTCAATTCCAAAGTCTTATAAGATTATTTTTCCCTACACAAACAACATTGCAGAATATGAAGCTTTGGTGAATGGAATAAAACTAGCCATTGAATGGAAGGTTGTTGAATTACATGTCTATGGAGATTCTCAGCTGGTCATCAATCAGATCAACGATACATATCAGACTCAAGATGAGAAATTGATTCCTTACAAGAGGATGGTGGACAATTTCAAGAAGTACTTTGCTTTTGTATCATTCCAACAGATTCCTAGATCAGCGAATAGAGCAGCAGATGCTATGGCTACCTTGGCATCTATACCTGAGCTACAGGAGTCCAATTTTCGCTTTGATTTCCTGGTGGAGGAGTTATATTACCCTACTTTTGATTCTCCTGAGACCCAAATAGTCTGTTCTATTATTGGACATGACTCATCCTGATACAGCCACATCTATTCCTATCTATGCGATCAAATTATCCCTGAAAACCTTACTCGTAATGAGAAAAGAAACCTAACTTGAAATGCTTCGCGGTATGTTATCATAGCTAACAATTTATATAGACGAGGTTTGGACGGTACATTGCTTAGATGTCTAGAAACTAAAGAATCTAAACGTGCATTATCGGAAGTCCATGAAGGTATTTGTGGATCTCATTCGAATGGTTTTACTTTAGCTCGAAAACTATTATGGGCTGGTTACTACTGGCCAGACATGGAAAAAGATGCCATAAAATTTGCTAAGACTTGTGAGAAATGTTAGCTTCATGGAAATCTCATACATGCCCCGGTAAGGGACCTCATACCATTTATAACACACTGGCCTTTTCAGCAATGGGCCTTTGAACTCATTGGTCAGATATATCCAGCTTCATCCAATGGACATAAATTCATTATAACTACCACTGAGTATTTCACCAAGTGGGTAGAGGCAGTTCTGCTCATCAAAGCAACTGGTAAACAAGCCGCCTTATTCATCCTAAACTATATAATTTGTAGGTATGGGATACCTTCATCCATCATGACTGATAATGGAGGACAATTCAAGAATAAAGATCTGGACAAGCTTTGTGAGAAATTCAAAATAAAGCAACACTGGTCATCAGTATATTACCCTCAAGGTAATGGACAAGCTTGTTGGCAATATTACATTATAACAGACAATGAAAGATTGTTGACATTTCAATAAGGATATTGAGAAGGTTGTTGATGATTATGGACATAACTGATTAAAGATGTTTTACTATCTTGATATTATTATTTTGTCATTGATGTCAAGAAATTGATTTTCTAATTCAGTATGATGTTGCCATATCTTGAGAAGTATGATATGAAGATTATAAAGAAGCCGGTAAAAGACACAGGAAAGAATATGATGAATAAGGGGATAAGTTATTCAATGGGCAACTACTACCGAGTTAGACAATGATGAGATCATGATGTTTTAGATTGTTTTAACATCATACATATGTTGTAAAATGTAAAGGTTAATACTATACTATGTTATCAGGCAAAGAACCTAGTCGGTAAACCCTAAGGTTATCGCTATCGGTTAATGAAGGCAGAATATCTACCGAGTGAAGTTTAGTATTCACTGAGTTACAACCGAGCTATAACAAAATGCATTAAATGTTTACATGTGATATTTAATGAAAGAAGCTGATGAGCTGGAGCAGATCAATGATTGGTAAGCCGTGGAAGAAGTTTGTTAACAAATCTAAGGCAATGGAAAGTTGACATGAAGATCTACAACTCAGATTGAACCGCAATACCCTAACACAAGTTCCAAGGTGACAATGCAAGTTCCAAGGCAGGGTAAAATGTTTTCAGATTGAAAGATACATTGAACCTAGACAAGATTGAAGATCTGATGGCTATGATTGATCATGGGAAATGTGATCAATGAGACTGAGTGGTTAGAAGATTGTTTATAAATAGGAAACTGTTGATAAACAATGTATGCAGGCATGTGTATGCACAGGGATGCTACATAGTGATTACCGAGCACAAAAGCTTGAATACCTGTTAGAATAACAAAGTGTAGATGCCCAGCAAATAGACAAGATTAGTTCTATGTCTAAATTGTATTGAACAAATAGGAATCTACTTTAGCATTTGTAGATGTGAAGTTGCAGACATATCTTTATTACTATTATTTTGTGAAAGTGATAGGAAATCTCTTAACCGAGTGGACTTAATAGTCTTATATGTAAATCCTCTAGCAACGTGACATTCTGATTGAGTGTTTGAAATCCTTTGACAAGGTCACTTCTAACAAAGTGAATATCCTAATAGATTTGAGGGAAATCCCTTAACCGAGTCACATCTTGCAATGTGTTTGTAATCTTTAATAGGATTTTCTTTTAATCGAGCATACTCTAGAAGAGTATATTTCTTAGTGGGTCTGAAATCCCATAGTGGTTTTTCCCTATTTGGGTTTCCATGTTAAATCTGGTGTTATGAGGTTTATATTGTTCATATGCTTTTGAGTTTGCATGTTTGACAGTTTTTGGTTATATGACTGATATATATGTTACCAAGGTTGAATCTGATGTTTTTATGGATGATTAAGTTTGTATGATTCACCCCCCCTCTCATCTTGTTGGCTATTAGATCTGTACATATATTAAGTATCAAAACTATCAATTGGTATCAGAGCCTTGGACTCCGAAAGGAAAGTTTAAAGGCACTTGAGTTAAATATCCAAAGATGTAGAAGAGGGATGCACCGAAGCTTAACAAATCAAGTTTCTCTACATGGCAGAAAAGGATGAAGCTACATCTATCAGGAGTTGGAAAATATGCTATATACTATCTAGAGAATGACTTTGTTGCATCGAGCACCTATCCATTGACAATGGAAGAGATAAAGGCGAAGCAATAACATATTCAAGCAATGATTGAAATAACATCTACATTGACCGATTCAGAGTTTAATGATCTAGAAGGATGTACTAATGCAAAGGCAATGTGGACTAAGCTCATATCTGTATATGGAGGAGATGAACATGTTCAAAGAGAAAAAGTAGATAGTTTAAGAGGACAACTTGAATCTATGAGGATGAATGAAGGTGAGAACATAACCCAGTACAGTACAAGACTAAAGGAGATTGTAAATCAAATCAAAGGAGGAACTATTGAAGAAAAGGATGTAACAAGTAAGTTGTTAAGAACCCTTCTACCTGCCTATGAAATCCGAGTCTCTACAATCAATGAATTGAGGTCTGTACCCAATATGCCAGTTTCTTTGGATGCTACTATTGGTAAGCTACATGCATTTGAGTTAAGTAATTTTGATAACAGTGGGTCATTGGTAAACAAAGTTGAATCTGAATTTAGTTCTTTTCATCTGAATGAATCTAATGATTAGAATGAAAGAAAGTATAAGTACTCTGAAGGAGATCACAGTGGAGCAAGTGAAAGATTTCAGAAGAACATGGAAGAAGTACACAAACTGTATGAAGAAATCAGAAAGCAAGAAGAGTTTGAAGCACTATTGGCCAAAAGGTTACCAAGAGGCAAAGGTAAGTATAAAGGAAAACTACCTTTGAAATGTTTCAATTGTGATAAGATTGGACATATGGCTTCTAACTATCCTGACAAAGATTTTACTGAAAAGAGAGATTACCGAGATGACAAACAGAAAGATAATCATTACAGAGGACACCGAGACTTCAAAAGAAGAGATAGAAAGACATGCTTAATAGTTGATGAGGAATCTAACGATGATAAATCAGATAAGACTAATACAGAAGAAGTTGTTTATGTGGCTATCAAGGATGGATTAGATGAAGAAAGGTATGAAGAAAAAGCCCTAATATCTCACATAAACACTAATGATTCTTGGATTATAGATAGTGGATGCTCACATCATATGACAGGAGATAAACACAAGTTTGTTATGTTAGAAGATTATGATGGAGGCTATGTTAGATTTGGTAATGATGCACCATGTCCGGTAAGAGGTAAAGGATCTATAACACTTCTTGATAATGCAAGATGCAATGATGTTTATTGGGTTGAAGGTTTGAAATACAATTTGTTGAGTGTAGCACAGCTAAATAACACAGGTTATCGAATAGAATTTCAGAAAGGAATTGTCAAAGTTCATGATAAGAATGGAAAGTTAGCTGCTACTGGGACACAAACAAAAGGTAATACATTTCACCTTGATTCAACTTACAATAAGTGGTTGTATGCAAAGATTGATGATACCTGGTTATGGCATAAAAAGTTTTGTCATGTTAATTTTGATAATCTGATCAAAATAAGTAAGAAGAACCGAGTAAGAGGTCTACCGAGTCTTGAAAAACCTGAGAATGCTATGTGTCGAGGATGTCAGATGGGTAAGATGACGAGATCTAGCTTTACAAGTAAGTCCTACACTTCTAAGGAAATTTTAAATCTTGTGCACACTGATCTTTGTGGTCCTATGAAAGTTCAAAGTTATTATGGTGATAAGTATTTCATATTATTTGTGGATGATTATTCAAGGATGATGTCAGTAATGTTTTTAAAAGAAAAATCAAAAGCCTTTCAAATGTTTAAATGTTACAAGGCTAGAGTTGAAAATGAAATAGGAAGACAACTGAAATGTCTTAGATCAGATAGAGGAGGAGAGTTCACATCTAAAGAGTTCAACCTATTTTGCAATAATCATGGTATAAAAAGACAAGTCTCTGCACCGAGAACTCCACAACAAAATGGAATAGCTGAAAGAAGAAATAGATCTATTGTGGATTGTGCTAGAATACTAATGATTGAGAAGAAGGTTCCACAAAAATTTTGGAGAGAAGCAATAAGCACAGCTATTTACACCTTGAACCGAGTTCAATTGAAGAAAGGTACTTTGAAGACACCTTATGAAATTTGGTATGGCAAGAAACCTAATGTAAGTTATTTTAAAATCTTTGGAAGTAAATGCTATGTTCATAAAGATGATAAAAATGGCAAGTTTGATCAGAAAAGTGAAGAAGGAACATTTCTAGGTTATTCTTCTAGAAGCAAAGCATTTAAATGTCTGATCAAGTCATCTAACAAAACAGTAGAAAGTGCAAATGTGAAAATTGATGAATTTGCAAAAGGAAATGATGAAAGAAATTCCAAAGAACCAGAAGACTATGATGGATTTGTCTATGTGCAACCGAGAAGTCCTACCGAGAAAACTGTTGAAGAAAATGAAGAAAATATCGAGTTACCGAGTGATGAAGAAGATCATACAGAGCCTACCGAGCCTGTATTAGCCAAGTATGTCAAAAGACATCATGCACCAAGTCAGATTATAGGAGATAAGGATGCTCCTATGATGACAAGGAACAAACTGAGATAGAACACATGCTTGATATCTGAATTTGAACCGAGAGTAGTGAAAGAGGCATTTAACAGTGAAGATTGGATAAATGCTATGATAGAAGAGATTGATCAAATCAAGAAGAATGACACATGGACACTGGTCCCAAGACCGAAGGACAAAAATGTAATCGGTACAAAGTGGATCTTCAAAAACAAGCTAAATGAAAGAGGGGAAGTCATTCGAAATAAAACAAGACTAGTTTGCAAAGGTTATGCCCAAGAAGAAGGAATTGATTATGGTGAGACTTTTGCACCTGTTGCTAGACTTGAAGGAGTAAGAACATTATTGGCATATGCTGCTTTCAAGAACTTCAAGGTATATCAAATGGATGTCAAATCTGCATTTTTGAATGGAATATTAGAAGAAGAAGTTTTCATTGAACAAGCTGAAGGATTTGTTGAAGACAATAATAAAGATCAGGTATGTAAATTGAACAAAGCTTTATATGGTCTGAAACAAGCACCTAGAGCATGGTATGAAAGATTGCACTCTTATTTGATTAAAATTGGTTTTATAAGGACAAGTGAGAACAGCAATACGTACATGAAGAATTATGAAAATGGAATACTGATCTCAGCCATATTTGTTGATGATATTATATTTTGTGGAAATGACTCTTTATGCAAGAACTTTGGAAATGAAATGAGCAAAGAATTTGAGATGTCATTAATCAGTGAGATAAAGTATTTTATAGGTTTACAGATACTGCAAATGAAAAATGAGATTTTCATTACTCAATCTAAGTACACAAAGGAAATCTTGAAGAAATTTGGAATGGAGGATTCAAAACCAGTAAGTACTCCTATGACTACCAACTGTAAACTATCAAATAATGATGAATCTGCATCTGTTGATGAGACACTTTACAGATCTATGATTGGAAAGTTGCAATATGTTGTTCACAGCAGACCAGACATAGCACATGCAGTAGGTATTGTTGCAAGATTTTCTGCAGATCCTAAGGAAACACACATGATAGCAATCAAAAGAATTTTCAGATACTTAAAAGGCACTAAAGATTATGGCTTAGTATATTAGAAAGGAAATGATTTTGATTTAAAAGTTTATATTGATGTTGATTGGGCAGGCAACATTGATGACAGGAAAAGCACAAGTGGAGGAGCTTTCTTCTTAGGAGAAAGACTAGTGAGTTGGCTTAGCAAGAAACAAGGATGTGTTTCTCAGTCAACAGCAGAAGCTAAATACGTTGCTGCAGCACTGAATTGCACCAACATTGCATGGATCAAACAATTGTTGGAAGGTATAAATGAGGAAGTTACCGAGCCAGTAACTATATTCTGTGACAATGCTAGTGCCATTAATATTTCAAAGAATCATGTTATGCACTCTAAGACAAAGCACATCTCTATCAAATATCATTATCTTAGAGAAGAAGCTCAAGAGAAGAAAGTGGTGTTGGAATATGTTAGCACAAAGGAGAAAATAGCAAATATCTTCACCAAGCCACTACCAAGGACACTTTTGAATATCTTAGAAGTAAGTTAGGGGTCCTACCCCTATCTTCCATTCACTGACTGAGTTTGGTGAAAGCATCAATTCGATGACTCTATTGAATATCTTTTGGGGAGTTGATGCTGAAGTTATACACTTTAGAATGTTTTCTAAAAGTGTATTGGAATTAATATTGGACTAATACAGAGAATGATACAGGGAACAGGAATTAAAGACAAATGCTCTGACCGAGACTCAGTTTATACACAACAGCAGGAAATAACTTCTTACAAAAAGAAATTATGTTTTAGTTCTTTTCTTTTTTGGCATTGTTGTCAAAGGGGGAGAAGACCTACCAAAGGGGGAGAAGACTGAAAACAGAAGAGAAGTCTAATGTATGGGGGAGAGCATTTCAAGCATTTCAGAATCACAGCAATCTGAATCTTTTAAAGGTCAAATCAATTGGTTTTGCCATCAATGCCAAAGGGGGAGATTGTTGGCAATATTACATTATAACAGACAATGAAAGATTGTTGACATTTCAATAAGGATATTGAGAAGGTTGTTGATGATTATGGACATAACTGATTAAAGATGTTTTACTATCTTGATATTATTATTTTGTCATTGATGTCAAGAAATTGATTTTCTAATTCAGTATGATGTTGCCATCTCTTGAGAAGTATGATATGAAGATTATAAAGAAGTCGGTAAAAGACATGGGAAAGAATATGATGAATAAGGGGATAAGTTATTCAATGGGCAACTACTACCAAGTCAGACAATGATGAGATCGTGATGTTTTAGATTGTTTTAACATCATACATATGTTGTAAAATGTAAAGGTTAATACTATACTATGTTATCAGGCAAAGGGCCTAGTCGGTAAACCCTAAGGAACCTAGTCGATAAACCCTAAGGTTATCGCTATCGGTTAATGAAGGTGGAATGTCTACCGAGTGAAGTTTAGTATTCACCAAGCTATAACATAATGCATTAAATGTTTACATGTGATATTTAATGAAAGAAGCTGATGAGCTGGAGCAGATCAATGATTGGTAAGCCGTGGAAGAAGTTTGTTAACGAATCTAAGGCAATGGAAAGTCGACATGAAGATCTAAGGGAAATCCCTTAACCGGGTCACATCTTGCAATGTGTTTGTAATCTTTAACGGGATTTTGTTTTTAACCGAGCATACTCTAGAAGAGTATATTTCTTAGTGGGTCCAAAATCCCACAGTGGTTTTTCCCTATTTGGGTTTCCACATTAAATCTGGTGTTATGAGTTTTATATTGTTCATATGCTTTTGAGTTTGCATGTTTGACAGTTTTTGGTTATATGATTGATATATATGTTACCAAGGTTGAATCTGATGTTTTTATGGATGATTAAGTTTGTATGATTCACCCCCCCCTCTCATCTTGTTGGCTATTGGATCTATACTTATATTAAGTATCAGAACTATCAAAGCTAAGGGGTCTAACAAAAACCTACTTACTATCTTGCATAGAACAATGAACAAGTCTAGGAAGGATTGGCATCTGCAGCTCAATCCTGCACTATGGGCTTATAGAACCAGTATCATAACACCTACTGGGGCTACACCTTTTTCTTTGGTGTATGGGTCCAAAGCAGTATTACCTATTTAAGTAAAAACACCATCTCTAAGAGTTTCATTGCAAGGTCTTGTTACTGATGAAGATCATAGAATATCTAGATTGCAAGAACTCGAATTGTTGGATGAGCGTCGGCAAGTGGCATTTGATCATCTTAGAGTGTATCAGAAGAGAATGTCCAGAGTGTATAACAAGAAAGTTTGACAAAGAGAATTTCAAGTTGGTGACCTAGTTCTGAGAGAGAATCCAAAAAATCAACAATTTCGCGACAATAAAGGAAAGTTTGAACCCAACTGGCTGGGTCCCTACATTGTTACTGTAGTATTCGGCTCTGGTGTCTATCAACTCTCAAACCTAGAAGGAGAATAGCTCTGTGAACCGATTAACACCATCCACTTGAAGAAATTCTTTTCTTAGCACTCTCTGCTCCAGCAAACTTGTACAGTTGGACAAAGTCTTGAAAAAAATCAAAAAATGGAAAAAGTCCTGAAAAAATCCTTAAAATCAGATAAAGTCCAGAAGAAATCCAAAAAAAAAAAAAAAGAGAGAGAAAAGAAAGAAAAAAATATAAAAAAGAGAGAAATTGCCCTGGTGAAAACCTGGTAAACACGCACCTTGGTAAAAAAAAAAATGAATCTCTACCAAGCAGGTGAAAACCTGGCAAACAGGCACCTCTTATACTCAAGCGCTCCATCTATCAACGCAACGTTGGCATTTCCCACTTTCAAGCATCTTTTGCTTTCACGTGTACATATTTTCAGTCACTTTTGTGACATCCTGGTTCATTGGAACCCTCATGACTTGAAACTGATCAATGTCCTAGTCTTAGGTTACTCGATAGAGCACATTACATATCCTAAGCAGTGTCAACCAAGTCATTCTTCTGTCAGTGAAACCTAGTCGTCCACTCTGAGTCAGTTACCTATCTCCTAACTACCAAAGAGTTTATCATTGAGTTCATAAGCAAAACAACATAACGGAAAACAATCACTAAATAGTTTGAGCTATGAATGAAAATTTTCTTTGTATGCTATCTTTTATATTGATTTTCGAATATTGTCCCTCTGAGTAACTCGAGGAAGTCTATTGTGAATAAGAGAAGCAAGGATTGGGGGAATAATATTTTCTTTGTTTTCTGCTTGTTAGAATGATCCCGATGATTTGGAAACATATAAATTAGTTGGGTGTCTATGATAAGAGCCTTCACATTAAGGTGAAATCACCTCACATACCTCGACTCCGCTTATTTGTATGCTACAGGGAGGTCCATATCATTTTTTTGTTTGTTTTGAGGGAATTTATTTATGATGCAATTCGGGTCCCTGCGAAATCTATCCAAGGATATGAACGAAAAAAGGGTCATTGCGGACAAGATAATTAAGATTGCACATTGAAAAAGAAAGGAACTCTAACCTTCCTGATGTCTTCGTTATGCTCAGTGATGAATCTTAAGTATTTTAAATCTAGTGACTAGGTTTAGGTTTCATTTCGCATATCATTTTGCATTTCATTTTGCATTTTTGTGAATCTAGAGTGATTTCGGTATGGTAATAATCTCTTTATCTTCTGAATGAGAGCTGAGCATCATCATTTCTTACACTAAGTGGTCTATTTATCATTATTTCTTCGATCGAGTACTTGTGTTTTGAGATGTTTAGCTGCATACATAACATTTCATATAGATTCATTCATTTCATTATTATTCATTTGCATTGATCTTATTGCATAGAAAAATGAAAAATTGCATTACTCATTACTCATTTTTCATTCATTTATTTGCATATAAAAAGAAACCAAAACATAGACATCCATATTCATTTGCATTACATATATTCATGCTGAAATAAATGCATACATATAGAATAAAGCATATAGAAACATCTCATAGTCGATTGACACAAGTACAATGAAGTCAAAATGGATCTCGTATATATATAATGTCAAGTATAAGGGTACAAAATGATGTCCAATGACATATACAAACTCCCATCGGAGCAAGAATCGTATCGGCTACAAAAAAATGGGTGTGTCTACAAAAAATATCCCAGCTACAAAAAAAATCATCTAGCTAGCACCCTCTCCCTCATCGCTTGGTGGAGGAGGAGGAGCCTAATGTCCGGGATCCTAGCGCGGTGCTCGTGCTCCCTTTGATCGAGCCATAAACTGTGACTAGGGTTGCACTTGTTGTGCAATAGGAACTGCAACACTATATGCCACCACATAATATGTTGCCCTACTACTCTAGAGAAGCACCTCCTATCATAGAGACTCTATCTCTGCTCTCGACTCGGCTCTCAATGCTATGATTTGGTGATCACACTTGGCCCTAACCTCGACCAGCTGAGTCTGAGCCACTATCAACTGTGACTGCAGCTCTACAAGGCGTGCTCTCATCGATTGTCCCGTGTCAGCCCCCTGCTCTCTCGTAGGCTCTCCGCCACCATCTCCACTGCCATCTCCACCTGTGGCTCCACCCTGCTCATCCTATCGCTACCAGACCTACCTCAGAGCTGCTTGCTCCTCCTCTCCACCACCCAACCTCATGCCTACTCTCCCAAAGGATCCACCCTCACCCCTCTATTGTCCAACATCAGCTCGCACTCCATTGCTGCTAGCACCAGGATCACCACTAGTTCATTGTGGAGCATTTGGTCTTTGGCCCTATCCCTTCCTATGGCCCTATCTCTGTGTCTGTCCCTATACCGATATAGGGGCATCATCCTCCACATCCTCAATATGAGGAGCATACTCTCCTAGATCTGTAAACCAAGGGAATGGATGTTGTTGAAAGTAAGCCCTATATTGGGGCAATACCCCTGCATCTGCTATATCATCCAGGTAATCCTACCTCAGATGGTGTAAACCTGTCAGCTCTTGCATCACTAAAGCATAGGATAGCCTAGGTGACCATCCCTGTCTCTCCTCATCGGCGTATCAAGCATACGTTGTATACTCTTGAGAGATCCCCTGAGGCCAGCCGTATTGCCTCATCACTCGTGAAATGATGAATCGCTCCACAACAGTCTATGATCTCCCAATCAGTGGGCGTGTAACAAAAAGGTCTCTCCAAACTGCCCGCCAGTCATCCCATGACTCCGACCCTTTGTACGGTCTCCATATGACAGCTATCAGATCATCGAGTTGTCATTGCCAAAAGTCTGTCTTGCCCAGATGGGGCTATGTAATATATCCGGCATACCTGTAAATAATTGGCTGCCCTGGCTCTCTACTATCATCAACTATCGGCTGACAAATGGGAAGGTGCTCCCAAGCCCACACCTGTAAAATGTACACCCCTGCAGCCATGCTCCATCCATCTCTGTAAACAATCTCATGCATCTCCCAATACATGTGGGCCAACAAATAAAAGCCCGAGCCAAGTCTCTGAGGGGTCTCTATCAACCTCTCCAGCATATGGCCCCATCCACTCTGGAAACCATGTTGCCCTTTGTCTGGCATCAAAAAGCAACCAATGAAACCTACTAGCACACATGCTAGTGGATACTCCTCACTGTACCTGCCCATCAATATATCCCAACTCATGGAATGAGTCAAGATATCAGGATCCCTGAATATGTTCCTAAGAGCCTGTAGTCTAGGTAACAATGCAGTAACATAATCCACCTTATCCCCAGCAAAAGGGATACAAAGGATCCTGTACACATCCTCGGGAGTGATAGTCAACTCCCCAACTGGAAAATGAAAGGTATTATGCTCTGAATGAAACTGCTCTACCAACGCTATGATCATCCTATGGTTCACATAGATATCAAGTAACCTCATCAGATGAGTCAAGCCACACATATCAACATGAGCCTGCTCAACCTCAGACAAATCACAAACTAAAGCCATAGTGGGAGGATATACACATCTGAAGAGCATAGGAGGTAAGCACGCCTGCAAAAAAACCCAACAACCATCATCAGAAAACATTCCAAATGAGCCTATAAGAGAAGTTAAACATCACACAAATCCAAATAAGTCAAATACAAAAGCAAAATTTCATGTTTACACTTTCAAAAATGATCACTGTCTTTCAAACGACAAAACACAGTCAAGCAACATATCGTACGAGTCACGAATGGCTCTCATACGAGAAAACAACTTCGAATGACAAACTTTTACACATCGCATGACAAAATGGTCTTTTAACAGACCTGTCGTATGACACAAGGGTGAATCTTGTACGAAAAATCTAATGGCTTCAAACGATAAAAGAAAATTTGTCAGTTTCTCATACGAGACAGGATCCTATCTCACACAATAAACTGCGACACCCGACCCAAAACCCGTGAAAAATAAACAAAAAAATTTAAAATTGGAAACATAAAGAGGCTAAAGATCAATCACTAACCGTTGGCTCATAGTTTTGGGGTCGATTGTGACGTCTCTGGTGCTCAAATTGATGCTCATGAGTAGGGACCACCATTTTTCTTTGCAGAAGGTTTTTTGAATTTTCAAACTTGGAGGGTTAAAATGATTTGAAAATGACACTTTCGTCGTATATATAGCCTAAAACCTAATTTTTCAACTTGCTCCAATGGTTATGAAAATTGTACCCTTAGCTAATGTGCCTGCTATGATTCCATTTTTGGGATTGAAATTGAACTTTGAGATCATCTTGCTAGTCAATTTCAGAATTTGGACCACTTAGCGCTCTTTTCATCAAATGCTCATTTTTTCTTCGATTTGCGCTCAATTTCTCAATTTCAACATTGAATCTCAATTTCAAATTTACGAACCAATTTCGCAATCAATTCAATCTTCAAAATTCTTCAAAATCAATTTGTGCTCACATTACTTATCATTGCTCAAAATTGCCTAAAATCAAACACTCTCGCTATCTTTCGATTTCGCTCCCGAGGGGGCATACAAGTGACCTTATGACATTACATCTTTAAATGTCGAGATAATTTTTCAAATCTTCATCAAAATTTGAGCAAAATATTTTCAATTAAAGAAAATCAATTTATATTGCTAAGGGGCATCTCAACTTCATCGCTTCACATCAAGTTGAGATCTCTCGATCATCTAAATTAAATCAATCGCTAGGGGCATATCAGTTTCATCGCTTCAAATCAAGCTGATATTTGTCTTTCATCTAAATTAATCTCTTAACATTAATCAGTTTCATCGCTTCAAATCAAACTGATTATTCATTTAAACTCAATCAAAAGTTTAAAGAGTTTCTTTGATCACACTAAATCTAAGCAGGTGTTCAGTATTCGTTTCTTGATCAAGCTAAACGGTTCATTCTTCGCTCATCGTGTCTTGATCAATCAAGTTCAAGATTGATTTTTATCATCACTCACTGCATTCAAGATCAATCAAGTTCTAGATCAGTAAGATCCACTTCTTGATCAATCAAGTTCAAGTTTGGTATCTTTGTTTTCTATCGTTCCTCAGTTCAATCAAGTTCGGGATCGGTATCACTTTAATCAGACTTCATTCAGCTTTGTTGCTTCGAGTTAAGCTAAACACCTTGCTTTTCATCTAGTTCGTGATCAATCAAGTTCAGAACTGGCATCTCCTAGACATCACACATTCTTTGAATCAACGCGTTGTTCGCACATTAATTCAAAGAGGGGCAAATGTAATACCCTAAAATTGGTCATCTAAACCATGGGCCCCTAATCTCGACAAAATCACCAAGGTTCTAACCAAAGGCAATTAAATTAATCTTGAGCACATTATTAATTCTTTAATTATTAAAAATTGCATGGCAAATCAACTACTCAATATTAATTAAATTTTTATTTAATTAATTGAATCATTTCCAATAATATCATTGTGATCAATTATCCCATTTTAATTTATTAAATATCCTTGCATATTTAATTAATTAATAAATTTGCCATTCAATCATGCAAAAAGGATTAATTTATTACAAAAGATGAATTAATTTATTACAAAGAGTTGAATTGAAAATAAAACAAAAAAAAGAATTGAATTGAGAGAGAAATCAAACTTGAGATATTATTTCTTTTTCTAAATTTAGAACTTGAAATCAGAAAAGAAATTTAATTGAATTATTGAATTATTCTCTAAAATCGGATCTCAAAGCTTTTCAAAACAGAAAAAGAAGTTTAGTTGCATTGAAAAGACCTTTTTCTTGAATAAATTAAAGAATTGTCTATTTTTATCCTATATGCATGGAATTAATTTATTATTATTTCCCAATGCAACTTGGACTTCTAATTTGAATGCATTTCAATTAAATTATAATTGGAATCTATCTCAAGGTTAACTAAACATGATTTCTCAATTATTTTCAATTAATCCCAAATTGAGCTTTTTCTCTTGTGAATCTCTATAAATTCAGTCTTCAGCTCTCATTCCAATTCACCCCAGAGATTTTTGAGAACACGCTTGGAGATTATTATCACGCTAATTTCGCTTTGGAGTCATTGAAGATTATTGTGCTTTTTAGATTATTTGCATCCATTTTCCATTCATTATTTCTTGCATCCATTGTTGCTTGAATTGATTATTATTGCTTGAATTATTCATCCATCTTACATCCATATAGCTCAATATCATTTAGATTAAATCCTTCATCTTGGTGTAGTCTAGTCATTGGTATTGCTTATAAAAATCTGAGAGCAATCTTATACTCGCATCTTTTAGAAGGCAATTGGTCGCTTTGTTATGGTTTATTTCTTATTTATTATTGATTACTAACCATGCATATAATGACTTAAATAAAGTGTTGTGCTTGCAGCTACAGGTTCACTTTTTCACACACATAGGTAGGAGAAGAATACAAAAGAGAAGAGCGTTGCAGAGAAACAAATAGGATTGAAAAGGTGTGAAATGTTGATCAAAGAATAGTTAGCTTTTAGAGAGAGTGCGTATACATAAGACATAAGTGCAAAAAAATAAGAGTAACTACAAGAAGAGCTAAGGTGAATGCAAAAAGGATGAAGTTCTTGTAAGGAGATAGGACATTGAGAAGATAACTGAAATGAGTTGCAGAGATCAGAAGGTAGAAGAGAAGCATTGAAGGATCAACATAAGAGAGCAGCACTGTATGTATGTCCATTAGAGTTCAAGGGTTACAAGATTCACTTCTAATAAGAAACTTCATTGTATTCAAAATTTACATTGTAATTGATAGTGTCTCTCTGAGTGGGTGCTCAGAGAAGGGGTTGATGCTCCTTGAGTTGGTGCCCAAAAATCTAGGGGTGGGTGTTCCTTGAGTAGGTACTCTAAATTGAGGAGTCGGTGCTTCTCTAGGGTTGGTGCCCTTAAATCAGATTGTAACTAGTGATTTTATTTGTGAGGCTATATTGGAGAAGTAGACTCCAGTAGCTCTTCTCACCGAGGTTTTTCCCACAATGGGTTTTCCGCGTACACTTTGTGTTGTGTGGTTTTCTCTTGTGTGCATGTATCTTTGCATTATTAGTGTTTTCTCAATTTGATTTAAAGTTTTAAAGGTTCATTGATTCACCCTCCACCTCTCAGTGACCTAATTATTTTCCTTCAGTGATGTGTGGTAGGTGGAATGAGTGTGTAGCAGAAGAAGAGAAAATAGATTGAGTTGAAGGGTGTGTGTGGAAGAAAGGTGTGCCAAATTCAAACTAAGCAAGAGAAAGAGAGTGAATAGAGGACAAAAATATATGAACAGAGTTAGAAGATAATAGAGGTCTAACCAGAGAAGAGAATAGAGAACTAAGGACAAAGTCTTGAGCAGATAAGAGCTGAATTTTTAACAAAGGTAGTTATCATAGAGGGTTGCAAAAATATTTTTTAACAAGGTGTCAAATTGTATTGAAACTATATTTTCAATTTAGTGTATGTCATTTGAGTGGGTGCTCAGATTAGGGGTAGGTTCTCCCTTGAGTCAACTGGTGCTCATAAATCTTAGGGGTTGGTGCCCATAAATATTGTAATCAAATGCTTTTCACTATGAGGCTAGATTAGAGCAGTACACTCTAACAACATTTCTCACTGATATTTTTTCCCATTGTGGGTTTTCCTCATACATTTGGTGTTATGTGTTTGTTCCATGTGTGAATGTGTCTTTGATATCTGATTATTTCTAATGTCAGTGTTTTTATTGAGTAGTAAGTTAGATTTTTATTATCACTGATTCGCCCCCCCCCCCCCCTCTCAATGGTCATTTGTGTTACTTCAATCAGTGCCCCCAACGTCAAGGGAGGAAAAATAGAATACCCGAGTTTCTCATGTAGATAAAGGTGTTGAGTCTTTGCATTTTGAAGATATAAAAAGAGGAGAGGTTCTTGTCACCTAAAGAGCCTTGTTGAATGACTTGACAAGGAACTAACCCAAAGGAAGAATTTATTTCGTACAAGATGTAAGTGTGAAGGTAAAGTTTGCAATGTAATTATTGATGGTGGTAGTACCAATAAACTTGTTTCTAAAGAAATGGTGAAAAAATTGCAACTGGAAAGGAAGCACCCACATCCATACATGATATCTTGGTTGTAGAAGGACCATAAAGGTTTGGTCAATGAATAATGTCTAGTAAATTTTAAGATTGGAAATTATCATGTTAAATTTATATGCAATATATGCCAATTGATGTTTGTCTATGTTGTTAGGAAGACCGTGACAATTCAATCAACATGCAGTGTATGATGGGCATACACATACATATTCCTTGACAAAGGGGTGAAGTTCATCACAAGATAAAGCCATTGAAAGAGGTAGAGGAAAATGTATGTATTAATGCAAGAATATGTTTAGTTGATTGAAGAAAAAATTTAGATGGAATAAAGAACGATAATACATGTTTTGTTTGAATTCCTAAAGCTAACTAAGAAGAAGTAGAAGATGCACCTGTAGAAGTTGTAAATTTGTTAGATGAATTTCAAGATATTGTATATGATAATGTACATTAAGGTTTATCACTAGTGAGAAATATTTGTCATCTAATGGACCTAATCCCTAGAGATAGTTTGTTGAATAAGGCAGCCCATAGAATGACTCCAGAAGATAATGAAGAGTTGAACAACCAAGTACAAGAGCTCCAACATAAGGGATTGATTCAAGAGAGTTTGAGTCCATGTGTGATACCTATAGTATTAGCACCAAAGAAAAATGGATAATGGTGGATGTGCATAGACTCTTGAGGCATCAACAATATTATTATCAATTATAGATTCCCCTTACAAAGGATGGATGACATTATGGATTGTTTGAGTAGAACTGAGTACATCACAAAGATAAATTTGAAGAGTGGATATCACCAAATCTTGATTAGAGGGGGATTTAAAGAGTGGATATCACCAAATCTGGATTAGAGGAGATGAAAGGAAAACATCCTTCAAAACCAAGGAGGGCTTGTTTGAGTAGTTAGTCATGCCTTTTGGGCTAACCAATGCATTGAGCACATTTATGTGGCTCATGAACGAGGTATTAAAAGAATTTTTAGGTAAATTTGTTATTGTTTACTTGGATAATATTTTGAATTTTAGTAATACATTGGATGATTAGTTAATGCATATTTGTAGAGTCTTTCAGAAGTTGAGAGAAGAAAAGTTGTCGATTAACTTGAAGAAGCATAGTTTTGTGGAGGAGTTAAGGCACCTAGGATTTTTTACCTCATCAAATGGTCTTAGAATGGACCCATAGAAGGAGAAGGTTATCATTGAATGGCCTACCCAAAGTTATGCTACTAAGATAATATCTTTTCATGGTTTGGCTAGTTTATAGAATGTTTTTCAAGAATTTCACTAGTATTTGTGCACCCCTAGCTAAAACATCGAGAAGGAATAGAATATTTTAAGTGGACTATAGGAGTACCAAAGAGCTTTGATATGTTGAAGAAAAAAGTCACAAAGCAACCTATTTTGCAACTTCTAGATTTTAATAAGGTATTTCAAGTAGATTGTGATGCTAGTGGTAATTTCATAGGAGCAGTATTGAGTCAAGAAGGTAAATCCATTGCCTATTTCAGTGAAAAGTTGAATGATTCCAAAAGGAATGATTCTATTTATAATCAAGAGTTTTAAGCTATATTTCAGACATTAAAGAAGTAGAGCCATTAACTTTTATCGAAAGAGTGTTTCGTTTACTGATCATCAATCGTAACAATATTTAAATAGTCAAAGGAATTTGAAATGGGTTGACTTTTTAAAAAGTTAGCACTTTTTTTTTAAGCATAGGAGTGGAAGGTCTAACGGAGTTACAGATACCTTGAATAGAAGGTATAACGATGAAAATCAAAATTGTTGCATTCAACTAACACAATAATTTGCATCCAGAATGTCTTAATTTTGGAGAGACTTGGAGAGCTTGCACTGACATTGTTTCATTAGAAAGGCCAAGGTGGTTGGATTTTATAATCCAAGATGGTTGGAAAACCTAATTAAGGAGAAGCATAGTGGAGGATTGGTTGGACACTTTGGACAAGATAAGACCGTAGCTCTTGTTAGTGAGAATTATTATTGGCCATAGTTGCAGCAAGATGTGAAGAATTTTGTACAAAGTTAGAGTATGCTAGACGATGAAATGAACAAGTCAAAATACAGGGGTATATCAGATATTACCTATAATAAAGAGGCCATGGGAAGATATCAATATGGATTTTTTTCTTGGTTTACTGAGGACACAAAGAAGATATGACTCCATTTTTGTGGTGGTGAATAGATTCTCAAAGATGTCAAATTTTATTCCTTGTAAGGAGACTAATGGTGTTCAAATTGTAGAGTTATTTTGTAGAGAAGAGGTGAGACTTCATACTCTACCAAAGAGCATAGCTTCAAACCAAGATACCAAATTTGTTGGCTATTTCTAGAGGACATTGTGAAAGAACTTGAAGAAAGATTTAAATTTTAGATATATACACCATCCACAAATCGACGAACAAACAGAAGTAGTGAATAGGAGTTTGGGTAACCTACTAAGATTCTGAGTAGGAGATAAACCCAAGGCGTGGGATTTGATTTTATCATAGGTAGAATTTTCTTACAATAATTTTACAATAATTACCTTTCCAAATTGTATATAGAAGTAGTCCTATAAATGCTTCAAAGTTAAGGAATATGGACAAAGGAGAAAATAAAGGTGGCGAAGCTGAAGATATTTTAGAGAACTTAAAGAATTTGCATGAAGTGGTGAGGAAGAACATTTGTAAGATGAATATTTAGTACAAGGATAAGGCAAATCAGAAGAGGAGATGTATGCAATTTCAAATTGAAGATGAAGTCATGGTTCATCTGAGAAAGGAGAGGTTTCCAATGGAAACATATAATAAGTTGAAGATGAAGAAATTTGGGGCATGCAAACCCTAAAGAAGCATGATTCTAGAAATTCTTATGTGGTAGGGTTCCAAGTGGACTTAACATTTCACCTGTTTTTAATATTTAGATTTGATAGAGTATCATGAAGGAGGCATTGGAGATGAGTCTATAAAAGCACAGTGGAATATTGTAGCACCTACTTTGAAAAAGGAAGAGATAGAAGACATCTTGGATAGTCATATAGGTAGAAGTGCAATAAACAGGAAATATGAAGAGTATCTCGATAAATAGAAAGTACGGCATGTTGAATATTTGTCATCACTATCTTAGACAAAGGTTGATCATCTTAGTTATCATCAAAAGACTTGAGATGTAATGAGGTCGCTTCTCAAATTACTTGGAGTATTTGATGTAGGAGCATCCATTATGTAAGAGCAATCTTGCATCACCCAAAATTATTATTTATTTTGAATTCTGCTAAGTTTGGCAAATAATTGTCAATGAGGGCTACAAGGGTAGGGTTACTATTGTTTTTAGCAAATTTGTATTTGTGCATGTTTAAACATGAAAATAGACCCTAAGGAATACAATGGAAAAATATAATGACTAGAGAAAGAATCTTCTCAATTTCCTATATCATTAGGGAGATATTAATGTTTCAAGGTTCAAAAATCCTATAAAATATTCAACTTGAATTTTCAACCTTCAAATGAGACATTGAAGAATGTTTGATCAATTCATGATCCAAGGAAAGAATGGTGTAGATCACTCTGATATTTTTAGTATTAAAAAAACTAGGACCGATCGGGTCCCTTGATCAAAAGATATGGTCTCCAGAAGTTGTGCTACTTTAGGAGGGAAAATTAAAAAAATTCAAAATGTTTCTATGCCTAAAAATGTGTTGAATATTGATTAGAGAAAAAGATGATCATGAATCTATCTAATCAAAACATACAAACATGTGCAATGAAAATAACAAATCTTAAAGGAAATGGAAGAAATTAAACTAAATTAAGAAACTCCCTATTCCAGATTTTGCTTCCATTGTTCTTCTCCAAGTTGCTTTTTGATGGCTCTCAGGTATTGCACTAGGATTTCCTGCATAGATTAGCAACTATTTTGAAGACTGTGATCTAGCTTGAAAATCAGAAAAGAGATTGATTGGGGAGATGATTGAATGGATTGGAGAGATAAGTGGATTGATTGATCAGTTAGAAAAGGTAATTTTGAGTGAAAAGGGGGGATTCCAGAGTTAACAGATTTGATCATTCAATTATGATTTCAACATGTGCTACAGGTTTTTGAAATTGAATTTGATTTTCATTTTCAATTTGGATTTGAATTTGGACTTTTGAATGGTCAAATGCACATGAAATTCAACTGAAATTCACATTTGGTGAAATGTTAATTTAAAATAATGAAATTAATTGAAATGATATGAAATTCAAATTTGGCGAAAATGTGAAATGAAATTACATGAAATTATTTAGAATTAGAATTTGGAGAATTAATTTAAATAATTACATAAAATTATTTAAACATTAGAAATGGAATTTAATTAAATAATAAAGATTATTTAACTAAGGAAAATGTCACAATTAATTAAATAATTAGTTTTTGAAATAGGGTTAATTGATTAAAATGATTTGAGAATAGAAATTGAATAATTAGAAATGTGGAATGTGATGATCAGAAGAAATAATTAGTTTAATCAAATAATTAAAGAATTACTTAATTAATTAGACAAATAATTAGTCTGTGATTGATGAGACATTTTTAGGTGTCTACATATGCCCCTCTTTGACACAATGTCAAAACAACATTGTTTCAAAGAAAAAGATAAATTTCTACCCTAGTATGCCCCAGATAATATTAGGGTATATTGCCCCCTTGAGAGATTGTTTGTGCATTGAAGGCATGAATGATCTCTCGAAAGAAGAAGAATGTCAAATGAAACAATGGAAAAATGGTTAACTTGATGACATGAATGAGTTTGATTAGAGAAAAGAAATGGTTAGAATGATTTGTAGATTGATTGAATGATAAGATTAGAGAAAAGAGATTGAATTTATAGATTTTCAACATAGAAGGGGTGAGAATTTGAACTCAAGTGTTGATTGGGAGACAACTGATTTAGATTGATCAGTTAACAGAGTTGATTGATTTGTTAAATAAGATTGATTGACTTGTTAAACTCATTTAATTGAGTAGTCAACTAGATTGATTGGATAGTGAACTGAATAGATTAGTCAGTTGATTGAATATATTGGGGAGATGATTGAATGGTTTGGAGAGATAAGTGGATTGATTGATCAGTCAGAAAAGGTGAAGTGAAAAGGAGAGATTGAAGAGTTAATTGAGTTAACTAATTTGATCATTCAATTATGATTTCAACATGTGTTGTAGGATTTTGAAATTGAATTTGATTTTCATTTTCAATTTGGATTTGAATTTGGACTTTCGAATGGTCAAATGCACATGAAATTCAACTAAAATTCACATTTGGTGAAATGTTAATTTAGAAGAAATGAAATTAATTGAAATGATATGAAATTTGAATTTGGGGAAAATGAGAAATGAAATTAGATGAAATTAGATGAAATTAATTAGAATTTAAGGAATTAATTTAAATAATTTAAATAAAATAATTTAAACATTAGAAATGGAATTTAATTAAATATTAAAGATTATTTAACTAAGTAAAATGTCACAATTAATTAAATAATTAATATTTGAAATAGGGTTAACTGATTGAAATGATTTGAGAATAGAAATTGAATAATTAGAAATGTTGAATGTGATGATCAGAAGAAATAATTAGTTTAATCAAATAATTAAAGAATTACTTACTTAATTAGATGAATAATTAATGTGCGATTGATGAGACATTTTTTAGGTGTCTACATTTTCCCCTCTTTGACGCAATGTCGAAACAACATTGTTTCAAAGAAAACAAAAAATTTCTGCCCCAGTATGCCTCGGATAATATCAGGGTATAATGCCCTCTCGAGAGATTGTGTGCATTGAAGGCATGAATGATCTCGAGAACGAAGAAGAATGTTAGATGAAAAGATAAAAAAATGGTTAACTTGATGACATGAATGAGTTTGATTAGAGGAAAGAAATGGTTAGAATGATTTGTATATTGATTGAATGATAAGATTAGAGAAAAGAGATTGAATTTATAGATTTTCAACACATAAGGGATGAGAATTTGAACTCAAGTGTTGATTGGCAGACAACTGGTTTAGATTGATCAGTTAACAGAGTTGATTGATTGACTTGTTAACTCATTTGATTGAGTAGTCAACTAGATTGGTTGGATAGTGAACTGAATAGATTAGTCAGTTGACTAAATAGATTAGGGAGATGACTGAATGGTTTGGAGAGATAAGTGGATTGATTGATCAATCAGAAAAGGTGATTTTGAGTGAAAAGGGGAGATTGAAGTGTTAACTGATTTGATCATTCAGTTATGATTTCAACATGTGTTGTAGGATTTTGAAATTGAATTTTATTTTCATTTTCAATTTGGATTTGAATTTGGACTTTCGAATGGTCAAATGCACATGAAATTCACATTTGGTGAAATGTTAATTTAGAAGAAATAAAATTAATTGAAATGATATGAAATTCGAATTTGGGAAAAATGTGAAATGAAATTAGATGAAATTAATTAGAATTAGAATTTGGGGAATTAATTTAAATAATTTAAATAAAATAATGTAAACATTAGAAATGGATTTTAATTAAATAATAAATATTATTTAACTAAGGAAAATGTCATAATTAATTAAATAAATATTTGAAATAGGGTTAACTGATTAAAATGGTTTGAGAATAGAAATTGAATAATTAGAAATGTTGAATGTGATGATTAGAAGAAATAATTAGTTTAATCAAATAATTAAAGAATTACTTAATTAATTAGATGAATAATTAGTGTGCGATTGATGAGACATTTTTAGGTGTCTACATTTCCCCCTCTTTGACACAATGTCGAAACGACGTTGTTTCAAAAAAAATGAAAAAATTTCTGGCTTAGTATGCTCCATATAATATCAGGGTATAATGCCCCCTCGAGAGATTGTTTGTGTGTTGAAGGCATGATTGATCTCTTGAAAGAAGAAGAATGTTAGATGAAAATATGGAAAAATGGTTAACTTGATGACATGAATGAGTTTGATTAGAGGAGAGAAATGGTCAGAATGATTTGTAAATAGATGGGATTGGTAGGATAAAGATAAAGTCTAAATTTAGGAAGGACACATCATGTATAAAAAATGATCAAAACGTCTAGTTTCAGGAAGGATGCATCTCATATAAGACTAATATAGATGATCATGCCTGGTTTCAGGAAGGTCTAATCCTGTATAAGACAAAGATAGATCAAAATTGGATGAAAAATGAAATATGATGAAGGTGAGGAATAATTGATTTATAGATAGAAATGTTGAAATGATAGAATTATAGATGAAAATATTGAAATTAAGTGATAAAAGAGATGTTATTAAATGAAATGAATGATTGGAAAGAATTGAAAAGGTTGATTCAAGAAGAAAAATGCTTGATGAGAGAATGATCTGAAGAGACAATCATCATGATGAGATTTTTAAAAAATGCAATGATATGATGATGATAAATAGTCTTCTTGTCTTTATTCATAGTGTAACATTTTCATCACTAAGCCTTATTATGTAACAATGAAGCTTTGTACATCAGAGTATGAAGGACCAAGATGTAAAAATATCTCATTGCAAAGAAACAAGCATGTAGCAGACAAGGAGTGAACCCTTCATTCTAGGAATAGTGCCAGGGGTCGAGGTATGTGTGGTAGTCACAAGAATAGTTATCCTTCATGGGATACTTGTCGAATAAACATACCAATCACAGACACCCACTGCAACTATTGCCTCGAAACTTCATTGGTTCACACCACAAACAACAAACAAATAAAAAAATCATGCCCATCACGGCTCCTCTAGTCACTTGTGGACATCCTTGAGTAGCATAGTAACATAATTTGTCGCCAAATGATAAAAGATAAAAACTAACTAGGACAAAATCCAACAACCATACTAATATGTGTCTTCAAGTGATTGCTTGATGTGATAGTTGATAATGTATGGTTTCAGAAAGTTGTGGACCCCATTTAAAATTCACATGTCTGGTTTCAAGTGTATCCTCTTCTATTTAAGACGAGATAATGATCACATGATAAAGATAGATTGATGATTGATAAGACAATTTGATCAACTTGGTTGTAGATTTTGATTAGATAGTTGTATTCTTTGTTAAACTTCATGCGAAGTGTTTGTTGGATATCTGCTAGTATGTTTGGTTCTTGAGAGATATGTTTATTGTAATTTTTTGTTGTTTTTTTTATTTTTAGTTTGTTTTCAAAGAGCTTTTTGGCATTTTCTCAATGTTTTTGTGCTTTTTTTTAGGATCGTATTTGAATGTTTTTGTTGTGATTTTGATGTTTTCTGATTTTTTATTTTCTCAGGACTTTTTTCAAATGTTTTGGTATTTTTATGGTTTTCAAATGTTTTTGGTATGTTGATGTATTTGATTGTTTTTTGGATTTTTTTTTTTTTGAAACATGACCTGCCATTAATTGATAAAGATAAGACTAACTTGGACAAAATCCAACAGCCATAATGATCTATGTCATTTTTTTATTTGTGTGATCATTGATAGGAATGTCTGGTTTCAAAGAGGGAGTACCCCATATAAGACTGATCTGTCTGGTTTCAAGTGTACCCTTCCTTGTATAAGACATGTTGATGACACCTTGATCGGACATGTCTATTAGACATGGCCGATCAAGATGTCACTTGATCATGCCTTTTTCATTTGCAATACATAACCAATATAATGTCGATATTAATCTGTGTCAATGCGTAACAATGAAGTCCGATAACTAATCGGTGGCATTAACAATGAAGCCCGATAACTAATCGGTGGCATTAACAATAAAGCCCGATAACTAATCGGTGGCATTAACAATGAAGTCTAATAACACATTGTTTATTGTTAGATTGCAATGTTTATATATTAACATAGATCGTGAAATACGATCCTAGCATGATCATAAATTTAACATCAGTTTGTATGATTATAATCGATAAAAACCGATAATGCACCATATATATAAGGAGAGCAATTATAATAGTAATATTAGATGATAGAACAAAGGAATAATAAGTGAAGTCTATTATAGTCTATCGATGAGATAGATGATTGAATGAGAGACTTCATTTATCTCTCAGTCAATCATTTATCTTACCGAAGCTATCATGTATCAACACTCATTTTATGAAATATATGATCCATGATCATTTTATTTTGTCCCAACAAGTTTGGTGTCATTTTATCTTTCAGTTTCTATTCAAAGAAGAGATTAAAATGCCTAAGGTAGAATGAGAAATGGTATTTTTATATGCAGGGTTTTCAAGTATGATTGCAGGAAAGTTTTGATGAAGAGTGTCAATGTCATGCATCGATCCTTAGACCTAGCTGGTTATGTTTCACACTATTTGAGTTTCAAGGTTTACTTATTGTAGGTTGACTATGTTTCCCTGATAATGCACTGTTCATGGGGCTTGCACCCAATTTTTCAGAATCATCATTTTATCTAAAATCTCTTTTACTTTCTGCATTAGGATTAGGATTAGTGTAGAACCCTCCCCCCCCCCCCCCCCCACACACACACACAATGAAGTGCACAGATTCTTAGAAACTAAAGTTAAAGCCAAAACCAGGAGTTCACCCATCTTCCTTATACATTTTCATTGAGATGATATGTTGTAAATATAATGTCTTGAGTATTTTGATGTTGTTAGTTGTTTTGACATTGCATAGGTTCACCCGCCTTGGTCTCGCAGAGCCAAAAGAGTAGGAGATCTCAGTCCTATGACTAAGTCTTGTTTAGCTGGCCAAATCCTTCTCCGAGTTTGTTGATGAGTTAGTGGCAATTCCTCTAGAACTTGGAGATTGTTGGTTTGGGAACCAACATGTGCAATGACTTAGCATATGACCCATCAAACATGAATAAAATACACTTACAACTAATCTAAACTTGATTGAAGTATAATTCAAGCAATAAAACACCCAATCCTTCCATTTTATGTTGATTGATTGTTTACTAATCATTTGTGCTTTTTTGCTTCATAATATTTTCTTTTGATTCAAGGTGAGAGGATCACTACTTTAAAATCATTTGCCCCTTTGTAAAATGTAGTAATGCCTTAGCAATTCAAAATCACACCGACAACTTTATTATTATCAAAACCAATAATGTTGTTTGTTATTTTTGCTTTTACAAACTTTGAGTGCATTTTTACACTAATTTATTTTGGGAACTCTTGATAAATTTGCTTATGAATGCAACCAAAAAAGAAAATATTCACCTCACTTCACTAATTAGAAATCTATAATTATTAATTGATTGAAAAAAAATACATGGACCTTTTTGGTCTTTGTTTCCAAGTTCAGAGTAGTTTTCTTTCCACATACTAACAAGCATATGAAAATCATAAACATATGTAAAAGCACATTTATTTCAGCAATTATAGCATTAAAATTCAATTCATTTGAGCATTATAAGTGTGTGGATAACATAAAAAAAGGTAGTTTTGGTATGTTATTTAATTTAATATTGTTTGTTTCAACACTTAGTATAGCTAGACGCATTTAAAATCAACATTTTTAATTAATCTCAAATCACTCATTTACATTGTGATTTGAACATTTAGTGTACTTAACAAACATTACTTGCAAACATGAAAACAAAAAAAAATCAACTTAAAAAAATTCTCAATAAAGCTAAGCAAGTTCTCAAACTTAGTCACATAATTGACAATAAAAATCCAACAAACATACACAAATCAAAACTCATTCACAAACCAAAACTAATAAAAAACATTCAACTAAGGCTTCATAGAGGTTCCTAGTCATATTATCTCTCTTGGTTGCACTTGTGATATCACACTTATGCCTAAGATTCAAAAAGGATCCAATGGAGACCACTTTGAGGGAATTTAGAGCATATTTACCAAATCTCAAAGCCATTAAGGAAGATCAAAATAAAACTTCACAACAAATCCAATAGGAAAATGACATTACTTGAGATCTTTCATCTAAACAAATTCTTTGAATAATAGAATGCTTGTCTCAATGCTCATTTTGAAATTGTTTAGCAAAAGCTTGATCAACTCTACCAAGAAGTTGAACCCACCCCATGTAATGTCCCTTACTAAGTTTTGGCCTATTTTAATCATAATTAATCTATCTCAACATATTTATGACTTAAACTAAGTTGATTAGGAGATAAAACTATCTTGGCATGAATACAATCAATGATAACATAATCTTCTTTCTGATATTGAATTGATAATCCAATCTATTTTTTAGTCTCAACCTTATATTATTATTAATATTTATATAATTATTAAAATTCTGCATAAGAATATCATCGGGCTCCATATATTAAATAGTTGATGTTTCAATAACTTTTGATTTGGTATTCACCATCTTCAATGGCTACTTATTCTCTTTCACATGGATAGGGATCGCATTTAATTACTTGGAGCGTTGAGGATCAAGGGGAAGTTACTTGGAATGTTTCACTCTATCCTCCTGCCTCTTTCAAATATGGCACTCGATATACTAAGGCTAAATATTTCATCATTCGTGCTTTCGGGCTTTTTAATAAATTAATTTATTAAATTTTTAGACATTTAGTGGATTAATATTTAGATGTAGAGCTATTGCAGATATTATTGTTTCATTAATGATTGTTTTATTAATAATATCATTAATATTAATTATTAATATGTAATATTCTTATATAATATTTTCAAGTGATTATAATATAATATTAATTTCTTTGATTTGAATATTTCAAGAAAATAAATAAATAGTTAATAATTTTAAATAATTATTCGTTGATAAATATATTAATTAATAATAGTATTTGTTTCATTTAAGATATAAATAATGATCAAGGAGGGAACACAATATCCCAAGTCACAACCAATACCCATGCCACCTTTACAAAAGAAAAAGAGCATCCCCATCATTCACAAGGCACTCCTTCCCCATGAAGAGAGTGGGACACAAAATTCCCCACCATTTCACCTGTTGCCTCATAAACAACAATAAGTTATATCTAATCAATGTGAACCTTGAATGTTCCCTCCCTCGATGATTCATCTATAGTATTGGTGAGTCAAATGTGCCAAACACCTTCACAACATCAAGATGATGTTCATGTTTACATTGTTATCACTTTGTATCAAAAATATTTACATGAGTCATTTGGTAATGTTGAATGAGAATCAACAATGGAAGAAGAACATTTCTTAATAGAGAATCAATTATGGGATTTGGTCCTACTTTGTAAGGGAAGATAATTGTGTAGATTCAAGTGGATCTATTGGACCAAGTATGTTGTTATATGGGAAAAGAGATCCTAGATTAATCAATAAATTAACCTAGATCAAACCTTCTCTCATACAACATTGGGGAAATATGAATGGGCTTAGCTACTATCCTCAAGGGAGAGCCATGTAGACTATATTCAATTCCCTTTTCTGTTGTGGTTGGTTGAGGATTCATTGAGTGTATGAAACAGACAATGTTAATGATGACCAAATTTAACAAGCTTAATACAATGCAAATGATACCGAACATAAAGGTAGAAACAAAAATCAGACTTGAGAAGGACTCCAACACTAGGTGTTGGTGTCCTTGTGTTGTGTAGATAGGAATCACAATAGAGAACAAAGTCAACAAAGGTCTACACACCTATCATTGAAACATAGGGTGAAAGTGGCTAGACAAAAGCATTGGGTGCTAGCATCTTTAGGCTTTGCATGATTTCAAGTTTGATGGTCTCTATCATAGTCCACTTTGTCCATTTGTACCTCAATTGAAATTAAAATCTCTTGGATTTGAGCCTGTACACATGAAAGAGAGGAAAAGGTTGTGTTGTATAGGGGCTTACCTTATTCAAACGCCATGTTGGTGTTCTCACCTGCACAACAATGATCATGATGATGATGATAAAGAGTGCATGTTGTCAAGGGAGAAAAGGAAAAACAAATAACATGAATGCTAAAATGACAATGTCAACTTAGATGCAAACCCCTTGCTCGGATTGCACACAAGATGACATAATGCTCTTTGAAGTCCTATAGAAGTTACTACATAACATGATAATAATAATAAATCAGAAACAATACTTGATTGTAAATTGTAATGTGTTTGATAGCTAATCTCTTGATAATTGCCTTAGATTTATTATCTCGGTTGATCTCTTTAGATTGCTAGAGATTTTATGAGGGATGAAGGAGTCACATTTATGTGCAACTAACACCTTTTCATAATAACCATTTGAGTTTAGGCCAAAAACAAGGTTTTGTCCATTAAGGGCCTAATGCTGACATTTGAACTTTTAAATTACACACCAATTGTAAGGGACACTAGAGTTCAGTGCTACAATCTAGGCATAATTAGCAGTTCAAAGGGCCAAACACTAGATAATTGGAACAAGTATCCTGATCAAAACTTGAGACAACCACATTCACACATAATTAGGCAGAACAACTAAAGCAAGTGTTAAACCTAGCTATAAATTGTAAGCTACAATAATTTATGATGATGCAATTAGCCCCCACTTTAATGGGGGTATGATCTTAGGTCGATACACACAATATATTACAAATAATTCAAAGTCTTTCCATTGAAATAGTGAAGAGACAAAACAACTCCAACATGAGAGATGTACTAACCCCAAGCCAGGATCCTACAAATCCATATTGTCGAGATAAAAAGGTCACACACACATGGCAAGAATACATATAAATGCATAAGCTACAACATCAACATGCTTAGCAACATAATAAAAATCAACATATGCAAAGCATACACTAAGCACACATAGAGAATACGTGAAGCATGCACAACAAACAAAAGAATACAAGGTATGGAATTTGTACTAGCAAGATCCAAAGGTTCTTACTAGGAGTCATATAGAAAGCACAAAAGGTATGACATCTTGAACTAACAAGATCCACATATTCTTACTAGGAGTCATACCCAAAACCAACGTCCCCAAGTCACAAGCTAGCAAAATCTATGGTTTGCTAGGTGGCTAGGTGACAAGTTAAGACATCAGGAACTAGCAAAGGTCATTCTTTGCTAGGTGAGCTACACAAATAGAAAATGATAAAAACATAAACTAGTGAAATTCATTGTTTACTAGGTGAGATTTATAATGCTATCAGAAATTATGGGCCAAGAAAAATGTGTTGCTTGTTAGGTAACTCTAAAATGTGCTACAAAGCTGATCAAAAGGTGTTGCAATAACACAACCAACTTCATGGCCTATGGTCAAAGTGAAATGTGTAGCAAGATGTATACCCCAACCTTAAAGTAATTGTTAATGCCAACCTGAAACAATTGTATTTAAGGTAGAAAGACTAATACATGCAAAGACAAGAATGTTGCGATGAGTTGTCACCCAAACATCCAACTTGAGGTGATGCCACATATAACCCGAAATTTCATACAATAGCACATAAGGGATTCAAGGACCTAGGGTCAACATGGATATATGACATATAATATATATCAATATGATTAAATTGACCTCAAACATCAAAGCAATAGATTAGTCAACCACGAAGACTAAAATGCAATGAAAATACTCCTAACACAATCAACAAAGTCATGAAGACAAGATTCAAAAACTGAAATGCAAACCAAAATGTTGGAATCTCCTTCAGTGTTCCTCCCTTGTTCTTCTTTTTCCTTCAAATTGATATTTCTTGATCTCACCTACAAGTTCAAATGCAATTGAAAGCAAATTGGATGACAAGATGATAGCAAAATCGACAGTGGAAGGATACTAGAAGTGTGGTTGTCAAAAATGAGCAATGAGAGCTCAATTTTCTAGAAAAAATGGGATTTGACTAGATGACTAAGATTGAAAAGATTTTTGGTTAGATGGACGAACCTGATTGAGTGCACGACAAAGCAACCATTCAAGGGAGGATGAAGATAGAAGAAAGAAAATAGGAAGATATTATGACAATAAATAATAAAATATTTAATTATCTTCTCATAAATACCAAATTAGCAAGTTGAAAATATCAGGAAGATTTTAATAATTAAAAATTATTAAATATCTTGATTTGAAAAGATAAACATGAGAATTAAAAATAAATAAAATACCCTCTTATAAAAAATAATAAATAAGATTTATTAATTATCTCCTCACAAAAAAACATATTTTTGAAGATGCATGCCTCATTTTTTAATTTAAAAATTAAAATTAAAGAGATATTACCAAAAAGATTGATATTTGAAAATCAAAGAAAGATATCAATTTCCAAATTCGAAAAATTAGGAGGATTTTAAGAATAAATTTAATAATTAAAAATCATTAAATATCTCCATATAAGAGGATAAAACAGAAGAATAAAAAAATTAAGAAAAGCAGGAAATATCCTCACAACAGAGGATAATTGTGAGGATAATTAGAGATAATCAATAAATAAGATTTATTAATTATTCCTGACAAAAAGCAGATAAAGATGAATTAATAAATAAAAATAATTTATTAATTAATTGTTCATATTTATGAATTAGCTAATTAAATAAAATAAATTTATTTAACTAATGGACAAAGGAGACAAATAAATAAATTATTTAATTTATTTATTTAGGACTTAGAAGAATTGTTAGTAAAAGGGGGTTTACTAATTAATTAAACCTAAGAGGCAAAATTAGTCAAACTAACATCCATAAACCTCAATCTGGTCAAATTAAGTCAAATTAGGTCAAATTGGGTCAAATTGGACAAAAATGAGAAGAATTGGGAGAATTAGGTCAGTAAAGACTATGTGCATGATATGTTAAAAATATGAGACAGAGTGTTGGCCATCTTTTAGTGTCTACATTTTGCCCCTCTTTGAGACAATGCGATTTTGAGCATTGTTTCAAAGAAAATTTTTAAAAAATCATGCCCCAACAAACCAAGGGATGGAGATAGGATGCCCCCTTGAGAGATTGTTTAAGTATGAAAGAAATGAATGATCTCTCAAAAGAAGAGAAGAATGTTAGGTGAAAGAGGAAAAATGAGGAAAGAGAAAAATGGTTAGTAAGAAGCGAAGAATGTTAATTGATTGTAGAAAAGGGTTGATTGATATCAAATGAAGAAATTCTCGATTGATATTCATCTAGATTAATCTAGGAGGTGAATGAACAACAATCTAAGCCAATCATACAATTAATTTGTTCAATTTCACACAAACAACTTAGTTGCTAATTGTATATTGATTTTTCTAATTGCATGTAGTTTATTTTTTTAAATTGCATATAGATTTTTCTAATTGCATGTATTTATTTATTTTAATTGCATAGAGATTTTTCTAATTGCATGTAGTTTTTTTTTCAAATTACATATAGATTTTTTTTATTGCATATTTCTTTTTTGATTGCATATTATTTTTTTTGCTTGCATGTCATTTTTTTATTGCATGTTGTTTTTACTTCCATGCCGCTTTTTTGATTGCATATTGTTTTTTTTGCTTGCATGTTGCTTTTTTATTGCATGTTATTTTTTTTAGTTGCATATTGCTTTTTTTGTATATTGTTTTTTTATTACATATTGTTTTTTTAGTTGCATGTTGCTTTTTTGCATATTTCTTTTTCTACTTAAGCTTAGAGGTTTTATGTGTTTCTAATCATTTTGTGCAACACCTTGACATTCATTAGGAGAAGACATACTTTGAAAACTACTGATGCAGGACGTTGTCAAAGACATAACATTTGAAATAAATTATCTTAATTTTAGTAGTTAGAAAACATTTGTATTTGGGCATTAAGAAGAACATCTATCTTTTGTGTTTGCTTTGCTTGGGCACATTTGTGTGTTTGAGCGGTCCCCCAGCTGACACACACTATCCTCTCCCCTTGGCTCTCGTGGTCTTGGGTGCACAAGAAAATTGTCAGTGACGCTCATTTTTCATTTTATAGGTAGAGGGCATGTCCCCTCGAGTAGCCCATAAAGCCAAGTGTGGAGAATGACCCAAGCGGTAATTGGTTAAAGCCAATTCACCTCTCAACCGCTATATAAAATATGTGAGATGAAATTTTCACAATAGGTGCTAATTGCCTACCTACATCACCTTCCCCAGTACTTGTGTTCTGCAGAAGGAAGCTTCCTGAGGGAGAGAGCGTATATGAATGCCCAAAAGATAGCCAAGTACTAAAAATATTTTTGTTAATATTTGCCAAAAACCTTCTACTTGTTGACTCGGGTGCTCTGATACATGCATGCTCAAGAAACCCCTCATGTACCCTTCAACTTGAGATAGTAAATTTGTTGAGATCTTCGGGTCCTTAGAAATTTGAAGCTTGGTATGGCCGAGAAGTGAGTGTCATGGAGGGGGGCTAGTGCTACCAAGCTTCTAACTATCCAAGTGAATGAGGTATTCTGGGTAAGGGGATTCAACAAGTATTGTCCTGGCTAGCCTTAGGATTGTGCTTGAATGTTTTATTTTCATGCAATAGTCAAACAAACATTATGTTCTTCGTGCTTGATAAAAGTAATTATAAACATTGGCAAACAAGACAACCTTAAAAAGTAATCGCAATCAACCTTGGTTCTCAAAGAGGTTCAAACAAGTTTCCTAACAAATTCAAACTTGGTCCAAAACATTTCAAAGTATCCATCCAACATTAAAAAAGATTTCACAAACATGGCTTGTCAAAACATTGGATATCCTAGTTTCAAAATTCATGTCACTTAGGGTTATGTCTTGCATAGTTCAAACATACATATTAAGGCATGCATTTATCTCCTTTCATATTAGGTTCATTACTCGGTCCTTTATCTCCACTTGCACTTAGGTTTAGAGTCATTTTCCTAAGTCTTGATTGCATTATTATTATCATCCCAAAACTAGGTCTTTGCGTAGGTTGCATTTGGCATATTCCAAGTCATTGGTCCTCACATATCCTCATCACATTGGCTTTATCATTGCATTGTCACAAACCCTAGTCATGTCTTAGCTTGATTTTATCATGTCATATCATATCCATATATCATAACATATCTTGAGGTCACATCATATCCTTAGATCTTTATCATTATCATAGCCTTCTTGAATTTAGTCTAAAAAAAAAGTTTTCCAAACTTGAAAAATCAAAACTTTGGACTAAACCCTAAGTTGTTGTTAGGAAGTCTTGACCTTGTCCAAAATTTATCCTTTTGTCATCAATATCATTTTTTCAAACCTATCTTAGTATCCAAGCATATAGGTGAGACATTGTCATTTGTCCTATTGTCATTTTGTCCTTTGTCCTTTTAAGGTATGAACTTCATTTCAATTTCCCAAGGTTGCGTCTTTAGGTTTTCATTTCAAAAGTTTGTCCAAATCTTCAAAAACTTCAAAAACATAGATTGCATTCTTGTCCTAGATTGCATTATCATTCCTTAAAATTTCATTTAGTTGTGTCTCATTATCATCCCAAAGTCTAAAAACAGCAAAAACACAAGTTGCATTCTAGGTTGCATTTGTCAATTCCATTAGTTGCATTGTATAGTGACATGCCTATTGAAACAAGGTCTAAGTCAAAGAAATCACAAGAGTCCACATATGAAGCCATGTCTTTTCCAATGGATGATACCCAGTTGGGACAATCACAATTTTATCCAACCCAACAACAAGGCAATATAATATAACCAATCTTCAATCCAAATTTTGGTCCACCTATAAACATGCTACCAGAGTATGGAATCGTTCAATTGGGACCGCCACCAAATTTTGAACCAGTCTTCGTACCAATGCAACCCTGATTTGGTAGTGTTCAAAATAGATCAAACCAAACAATCACTCAAAACCAAACCTCAAGTTTGCATCCAAAAGATTAAAATCCTTGTTCAAACAAGACTAGTCCTAGTGCACATGCAATTTGGTTAGAGAAAATGATGAGAGAAAATCAAATACCACCAATCATAAGAGAATCAAACTCGGAGTCAAAATCAGAATCACAATTGGAGTTTGAATCATACCAACCTCTGTTTTCTTACATGGCTAGACAAACATGTCAACCTTCATATTCCAATCAAATCATTTCTCCTTCAATTCAATGAATATCAGAGTCATACCAACCTTCATGTTCTTATGAGACTCAACCTTCACAAGTAATATATTCTTCCTACCAGTCTAACTTGCACATGGCTCAAAATTATCCAATCTCCCATCATCCCAACCTCGAACAAAAAATTTGCAACTCACACATCCTTTCCACAAACCTCAACAAGTGAGCATGTCAAACCAATTCAACCAAGTCCAAAATCAAATATCATTCAATCAAAAAAAAATTTCAAACATTTCAAACCAATTCAACCAAGTCCCAAATCAAATCCCATTCAACCAAAACCCAATCCAAAATCAAAAGGTAACAGCAAAAAAAAAAAAACTCCCTTTCAAACAAATCCAACATCAAAACCCAACTATGTCAAAACCTCATAAGGATTCAAATGTGTCTCCAAAGAAAGATATCTCTTTTAAAAATATCTTAGAGAGAATCCTAAGTGATTAGATTCCAAGAAAGATAAAAAAAATGTGCACCTATGTCTAGCAATGGCTCATCCCCTCATAAGAAAATTGACTCTCCAATGGCCTCAATTTCTACACCTTTAAAAGCTTCGCAAGAACCTTCCATAGCATCCTCATCAAAAGATACACCCAAGGATGAAATCTCCTAAGGGCTATCCATCATTGATTGCCAAGCTAATGCAATTCATAATGCAAGTCCCAACCATGTTTCAGAAATGCTAGACCCAATGCCACCATGTGCTTCATTTCCCATCAAACCTATTTAAGAAGATCCCATTCAAAATCCATCTCTTTTACGTTGAAACATTGACCCCTTGCCAGAATCCCTCATGTATATCCAAAGTCCAACCCCATGTCAAGAGGGTAATTTAGAGCATGAAGAAATGAGTCCTAAAGAAAAGAAAGATCAAGATCCTGAAACCTTATCATTCCATCCATTTGTTGACTAGGATCCCATCTTTGTAGACACTCATGTTGATCCCCCTATCCCTGTCCATCATATCCAAAGTCTTGTTGACACTCTACTCCTTGAGCATGATCAAGATATCTCAGTCTATTCTATCCCAAAAGATCCTCTTCCATTTCATGAACAAACTATCCTTCAAAATCCTGTTGACATTCCACTCCTTGAGCAATGTCAAGATATCCCTTCCATCCTTTCCAATGATCCTATTGAAAGCCAAGAGCATAGAACCTTTAAAGAGGAATCCAATGATTTTCCTCCTTGTCAAGATCAAATTATCCCTTTAAATCCTCTACAAGATACCTTTTTTCCTCCATCTCCATGTATTAATCCTCCACATACACTCCAAGATCACATTTCATTTGATGATCCCATTATTCGTCCCATTCCATCTCATGAAGAGCCTATCATTGATCTTGATCCCCCTCATGATTCTAACATGTTGGTGCAAGATGTTCATGAATCCCCTACATGCACAATTGGTTTCTCCACATTGGTTGAGCCCGATCCACTTCATGATCCCATTATTTCTCCCATATCATATCCACCTCATTATAGACTCGCGTCTTCTTCCCAAAACAAAGAGTATCCTACAGTTCAAAATAGTTATAAAGGCAGGGGGTAGACCTTCATAAGAAAGAACCCCCTCCATATTAAAGAAGATCTTAATGGTCATTAACTCACTGACATTCCTCAAGATGTTGGTATCCCTCCACCTAAATCCAAACATATGCCTTCCCCTTCATCTCTTCCATCCATTTTAGGTCCTTATATCCCTCCGCTCACTATGTAGGATCAGAAAAGGCACACATCTTTGAGCACCTTCCATCCATCCAAAAGACCTTCATATCATTCCCATCCATCCATACATTCCTTTCCCCCTCCAAGCAATTTGTATGCCGAGCATAAAATTCATAAGTCCAACAATCCACATGTATTCAAGGATCAACATGTCCAATCTAATCGACATGTAAAAACAAAGCAAAATATGATCCAAAAAGAAAAAGAAAAATCCAAAAGACTATAAAGGCCAGTTGCTCATAAAGAAAATTTAAAAGCTATATGGGTTCCTAAATCCCTTGTGCAAGCAATGCAATCCAAGAAACCACAAAAAAATGAAAAATCAAAAACCATGTGAATTCCTAAATTGCTCCTTGAAGCAAAATAGTATAAAGAAAAATCCAGATTGACATCCAAAATTTCTATTCCTCCATCCAAACCTTCCAATTTTGTTTATCCTTCACCTCCTTCATCCATTTTGGGTCCTTATGTCCCAAAATCACTATCCATTCCTTTATCCAAATCTCGAAATCTGAAATCCACTTTTCCTCCATCAGTCCACCCCCCCTCAAGGTGTGTGCCAATGTTGATCTTGCCAAAATTTCCATCCACTCAAGAAAAATTCTTCCAATACCCCCTCCATTATCTAGCACCTTTTTTTCATCCTTTCATCCATCTTTCCCAATACTTTGCATAAAGCCTTAGCTTAGTCCCATTTCATTTCCATGTCATTATCCTACCAACGTCTTTGAGCATACTTTTAATAGTTATGGTCCATTTTTCAACGCTATTATCAAAACAACAAGATGCATGAGTCCTTCCATCCCCTACCATGTATCCATTTTCTACTAAAAAGTCAAAAATACAAAAAAAAAATGAAAAAAATAAAAAAAACACATCACCTTGGCGAAAACCTAGCAAACAGGCACCTTGTGTGAAATCAAAAAAAAAAAAAAAGGAAAGAAAAAAAAAAGATAAAAGAAAAATAATTCGTCCACAGGTGCCTTGGGCAAGTACCATGATGAAAACCTTGCAAATAGGTGTCATGTTTACTTTATGAACTTCTTGCAAACCATACTTGGGGGCAGGTTTCATTTATGCTATCTTGTCATATTCTATCGCCCTTCATTGCTCCATTATCATGTCATATTCTATTGTCGTTCATTTCTCCATTATCATGTCATATCTTATCACCCTTAGTTATCCTATCTATATACATATTCCCTCTTCCAATTTTGATCTTGACAAGGCTAAGGATCTTCATGAACATCATGCATCATGTTTGCAGCTTTCAGTCTATCAAAGCTTTTGGTCTTTATCCATTGGCTTATTACAACCTTTCATCCATATTCCTTGGCGTATTGCAATCTTATGCCACTATCCCTTAGCCTACTGCAACCTTCAGACCATATCCCTTATCCAGTTATGATATTTCTTATCCTATTAATATCGCATCACCGTCCATACACTCTTTTCCCTCCCTTGATCTTGATTCAACTTGAGGATGTAAACTACAAAGCATGGTTTCAAAAACATCCTGACATGTCCCTCAAGCCATGACATTGCTTTACATTATGATATCCAGTCCCTTATCCCATCATGTGATAGCCATTGGAAATTGAATCTTCTCTATCTCCATAATAAATGGCCTATGTCTTTCCTCTATCCACCAACATCTCATAATAAATGGCCTATATCTTTCCTCTATCCACCAACATCTCAGCAATCCTATTTATCCATACGTCATATTCCTTGCCTTGCTAGACACTAGGGGCAAATAAATAAAATTTGATAAAAATCTTGAAAAAAATCAATAAAAATCAAATAAGGTCTTGAAAAAAAGAACTAAACATTTGAAAAATGTCTTGAAAAAATCTAAAAACATTTGAAAAACATCCTTAAATAATCCAAAAACATCATAAAATATCTTGAACAAAACACAAAAAAAAAGTTTAAATACCCTAAAAATTTGAAAACATCAAAAATTACAAAAAATCACTTTGCATTTCATTTAATCAATGAATTGCCTCTTTTGTACATAGACATTTGAGAAGACGTCAGACATAAAACACATAAAACATTGCGCTTAACAAATCACACATCAACAGATGAATTATTCAATCAACCAAGCATTCAAACTGGTCAACTTGTCTTATCAATCAATCAACATCAATATCATTGGTCCTTGTCAACATTATCATGGGTCTTATACAGAGTGTAGTATACTTGAAACCAAATTGTGTCCTATCTTAGACGTGGTAATGCATTCCCTAAAACCAGGCAGCATGATCGTCCTATCATCAAACAAACATTATCACTTTGACAATGAAGATCTGAATGGTTGTTTGACTTGTTTGAATTTGTGAGTCTTTTTTTTTATTGATTTATCTTTGATCATGTTCCTATGCTACTCAATGATGTCACTTAGTGATTTAGAGTGGCTAGGATGACTCATGTTCTTTCTTGTTTTTTGTTCTCTATTTGTGAAGTGTTTCATAAAATTCTGGGGCAAGTATGTCTTGGGTGTCTATGTTGGCACATTCACATTGCAGTTGTCGCACATACCTTGACCTTTGACAAACGTAATGTCTTAGGATGGTTGAATCAATCCTTGTCTGCAAAGTTTTTATTTTATGCAAAGGGATTGCCTTTGTCACCCTGGCCTTCATTGCCATGGTGCACCGCATCCATTTTGCCATATCCAATAAAGGCTCTCACCTGCATTTTGCATTTGTGAAAGCAATATTTCATCACACTAATTATTCTTTACTTCTCATTTGCATTTCTTCTAGCTAAAATTTCTTCTATCCCATCAATCATTTTATCTATTCATCAAATCAATCATTATCATGCTATCTATTATGTCTGATCAATTGAGAATTTATTCATTTGATATCAATCAACCCTTTTCTACAATCAATTAACATTCTTCACTTCTTACTAACCACTTTTCTCTTTCCTCTTTTTTCCTCTTTCGCCTGACATTCTTCTTTCAAGAGACCATTCATTTATTTCATACATAAACAATATCTCAAGGGGGCATCCTACCTCCATCCCTTGATTTGTTGGGGCATGATTTTTTTTCAATTTTCTTTGAAACAACGCTCAAAATCGCATTGTCTCAAAGAGGGGCAAAATGTAGACACTAAAAAATGGTCAATACTTATGTCTCCTATTTTTTAAATATCATGCGCATAGTGTTTACTGATCTAATTCTCCCGATTCTTCCCATTTTTGTCCAATTTGACCCAATTTGACCTAATTTGACTTAATTTGACCAAATTGAGGTTTATGGATGTTAGTTTGTCTAATTTGGCCTCTTAGGTTTAATTAATTAATTTAAACCCCTTTTACTAACAATTAATTAATTAGTTTGTCTACAATTTTTCACTATGAGGGACAATTTTCAGAAGCATGTTTGGGGGGATGAGGCATTTGAGGATCCTCTGCCATCTATGGGTCCCTTTGGAAAACACGTGGATCACATACCACAGTGGGTTTTTCATGGAGGTAAATGGGTAGATATGGTAGCGATTCAGCATAATGGTCAAATTAATGAGAGGGGTTTCTAGGGAATAAATTTTGTTATCCTGTTTCTAAATACTTTCAAGGTTTTTTAAAGCCCAAGGGAAATTTCCTTTTGGGAAATTGATAGAGGATTGGAAAGAGGGTTCTTGCAATGTGTCGACATGGAGGGATTGGGATTGATAAAAATAGGTCTTGGAAGGATGTCGTGAGTGTGAGTAGTAAGACGCTCTCTGCTTCAACCCCTAATTTGAAAGATGGACAAAAGGATGGACCCCATTTACGGGTAGACCAGAATAGTTTTAGGGTTTCCCCCAATCTGTGAGCATATGTTAGGAACCAACCCTTGGTGAACCCTAATTCATGGCTACCGTCATGGGATATTTTTGTGGATACTTCAGGTGACATTCGTAACCCTTTGATTGTTAGCCCTAGCTTGGGGGTTGATAAGTCACAAAAGGTATGGCTCTCGGTGCCCTTAATTGATGTTTGTGTTAACCCGTTGGGTAAGAAAGCTCATGATCTTCAATCTCTTGTGCTTATTATTCAGGTTTGGGGTGATGGTCTTACCCTTTCAAAATTTCAATATAAGATTCATATGCACTGGTATGGCACTTTATACTTTTAGCTCTTGTCTACTAGTTCTTTTATTATTATTTTTGACTCAGAGGAAGCTAGGAATAAGGCTTGGATGTTCCATTCTTTTGGCTAGGTAGGAATTTAATTTTTGTTGATTTATGGAAACCCCTCTTCGAGCCCTCTTGGGTCTCTTCTAAAAAGACTTCAACTTGGTTTAAGTTGCCTCAACTGCATTTTGAATTTGCTGATTCTGATATCTTACAGAAAATTGGGGACTCTTTTGGTAAATTTTTATTATTCCATTCAATGTTTCAGGATGACATGTTCCTTGTTCAAATTTGTGTTTTGGTTAATTCAAACACTTCTCTTCCTCGGACTTATAATATTAGATCTATTGCCGGTATTTGGCATCAAAATATTGTTACGGATTCTGATTGATTTGGCAGATCTTCTGTCATTATGGATTTTGCAGTGTTTTTTAATATGAAAAGGGTTTTGGGTAAGTCCACTTCTAAAGATTGGGAATCTTCTCCTGGTTTCATGGAGAAGGGTTTCGCCAACTTGGAATCTCTCTCATTGGCTAAAATGCAAAATATATTAAAGGGATCTAATATCCCCACTTTTGTTCCTCTCCCACATCCTTCGTGTGTGAATGCCCCATCTAGGGGTGGTATTGGTCTGGATCGGGTTAACTCTTCTGATTGAGAAAATTCTTTAACTACTAAATATGTTAAAGTTCCTCCCCCACAAGCCAATGTTTTGGATAAACCTAACTATGAGATGGCAGAGCTGGTTCTGTTACTAATTGTAATTTTCACAATTCTTTGGATAGTCCTTTCATTGCTTCGGATGATCATCTCATTGATCACGTTCATAACCTTGTTAACAAGAATAACATTACTCTTGATTCTGATGTGGCAGATAGAGTGATTACTTGTATTGATAATGATTTGATTAAGATGAATAAGGATTTGTCTGCATTTCCTACAGCTAACCCTTTTGAGGTGCTTGATCCGGATAAGGAAAATAAGCTTCCTAGTGTCTCTGAAATTCCTTTGGGTAGTGGAGGTAGGTTGCCTTTGATTTAGTCTCCTCTCTCTCCAGTATTTCCATTCACTACCCCTTTGAAGAGGGGTCAAAAACCAAAGCATGTCAAGACCCAACAGGAAATTGATGCTAGAATCCAAACAACACTACTTTCTCCATTGGATTCTTCTAAGGGGAAGAAAAAAAAGAAGCCATTTAGTCTGCCTGTTACAAGGTCTTTGGCTTCTAAGAGGAGTCTTTAGAGTGACTTTAATGAGGGAAAGGTATCTTAGAGTAGTGATTGTGTGAAGAGGGGAGCCTCAATCTCCCCACGAGGCCAATGAGGATCATTTCCTAGAATGTTAATGCCCCTAACAAAAGACGCTTGATTAAGTCCCAGTTGGATTTAATGAAGTGTGATATTTTGATGGTGCAAGAAACTAAATTAAACTTGTCTTCTGTTGAGTCCTTGTTCTCCTCCTGGAAGCTATGGAAATTTTCTATCTCTCCTTCCAAGGGGGCTTCGAGGGGGATTTCTTTCCTTTGGAATCACTATAGTGTGGACCTCTCTTTGGTTTCTTCTTCTTCTAATTGGATGCTAGGTTTGGTTAAAAGTAAATTTTCCAATGCTAAATTTTGGCTTTTTAATATTTATGGACCCATAAGTATTGTTGAGAAGAGCAAACTTTGGGAGAGATGTGATTGCATCTCTGCTTAAGGGTACCTTTTTTATATTTGGGGGGATTTCAATGCTATTTCAAGTCTTGAAGAGAAATCGGGAGGTATTATTCCAAATAAGCACATTATTGTTGATTTTTGTCATTTCATTAAGGATATGAATCTGGTTGATTGTAAAACTCAGAATGGCCCTTTTACTTGGAAAAACATGAGAAAGGATTTTTTTCAGATTGCAGAGTGATTAGATTGCTTCTTGGTATCTAAAAATTGGTTTAACACTGATGGGAAATTCTTTTCTTCAGTTCTCCCTTATACTGGTTCGAACCATTTTCCCATTTTGTTCTCTATTCTTGAAGATAGGGCTCCACGGAAGCTTCCTTTTAAGTTTGAATCGATGTGGTTCAGGGATCAATCTTTTTGCCCCTATTAAAAGATTGGTGGATGCCTACCCCTTATGTGGAGGGGTCTAAGATGTATTAGATTGTTAAAAAGCTTGGTTATCTCAAAGGAAGGATTAGAGAATGGAATTCTCTTCATTTTAAGAATATTTTTGGAGAGAAGGCTAGGATACAGGGTGAAATTGAAGAGGTGAATGAGCTTATCTTAAATGATGGTATGGATTCTTTTTCCTTTAATAGGCTTAAATATTTGAAAGCTCATCTTGAGGAGGTTTTGACCCGCGAGGAGTCTTATTGGAGATAGAAGTCTAGGGATTTGTGGCTGACAGAAGGAGATAGGAATAATAAGTTTTTTCATTCCTCTACCATATTGAGGAAGCAGCGTAATAGGGTATCTTGCATTCATGATTCTAATGGGAACTGCCAGTTTGATGAGGGTGAAATTGCCTCTAAGGCTGTTAGATTTTTTAAGTCTTTGCTTACTACTGATATAGTGGATTTGAATAGTATTTTTGTCGATACTATTCCTCCTCTCATTGAGGAAGAAGATAATAAGATTCTTATGGCTCCTTTCACCAGTCTTGAGTTAAGAGAGGTGGTCTTTTCCATGTCCCCGGAGAAGGCTCCGGGGACTGATGGGTTCACTGCTTTGTTTTTTCAAAAATAGTGGGATTTTGTGGGGAATGATGTCCTTCTATCTCTTGAGGAATCTAGGCATAATAGAACCATTTTAAAAGAGCTTAATACAAGTCTTATTGCAATTATCCCTAAGGTGGATAATCCTAAATCTTTTTATGATTTTCGTCCAATTGCACTATGTAACACCTTGTACAAGATCATCACTAAGGCACTTTTAGTTAGGCTAGCTAAACTCATTCCTAAGATTATTTTTTTTGAGCAGGGTGGTTTTGTACCTGGGAGAGAAACTTCAGAGGGTGCTATTGTGGCGCATGAGGTCTTGCACTCTATCTCTTCAAAGAAGACTCCAGATATGATTCTTAAACTTGACATGCTCAAAGCTTATGATTGGATGGACTGGCACTCCTTAGTCTTTGTACTGAGATAATTTGGTTTTGGACATAGTTGGATTAAGTGGGTTTTTTCCTTCATCTCTTTTGCTAGATTTTTCAGTTTTACTAAATGGATCTCCTTCTGGGTTTTTTACTTCTTCTCTAGGTATTAGGCAAGGGGATCCTTTGTCCCCTTTTATGTTTATTCTTTTAGCTGAGGCTTTTAGTCGGGCTATTCATGTTGCTAGATCATCAGGTATTTGGAAGGGAATTAATATTGATGGTCATATGGTATCACAATCTCATTGTCTATTTGAAGATGACACTCTCATGTTTGGTTCTGCATCATTGGCAGAGGCTAAAGTCATCAAGAAAATTATTGCAAATTATTTTGTTTTTTCTGGTCAGAAAGTTAATAGCTCAAAATCTAAAATTTTCTTTCTGAATGTTTCCCCTTTAGTTCAGAATAGGTTGACTCAATTTTGGGGATTTGTGGTGAGATCTTTTCCTTGTAAGTATTTAAGTATTCCCTTTTTTGTTGGGTTGAATAAGACAATGTTTTGGGACAAAGTGGTTCATGTAGTGTCTTCCAGAATTTCTTCATGGAACCATAAATGGCTTACTTTAGCTGATAAGATTCTTCTGATCAAATCAGTGCTTAATGCTATTCCCATTTATTTGATGTTTGTTTTGAAAATACCCCAGAAGGTTGTTCATGAGCTTAAGTTGTCTTCAAGATCTTTCCTTTGGAATGATAATATTGGAGGTAAGGAGAAGATCCCTCTCTTGTCCTGTGACAAGGTTTGTCTTCCTAAGGATTTAGGGGGGTCGGGTATCAGAGATTTAGTAAATCAGAATAGAGCTTTGGGTGTGAAGTTAGTCTAGAAACTCTATAAGGATAGTAAATGGGCCTCTCTCATGTTTGCCAAATATTTGGGAGGGGATCCTAGAGAGCGGTTATTCATAGCTTCATCTCTTCTAAAAGGGTCAATTTTTTGGAATTTTATTACTAGTTGAGATCGGTTATTCTTCCCCACCTTTCTTGGGTAATCCACAATGGGAGAAAAGCTAGATTATGGGATGAAGTTTAGAACGGGCATGCTGCTATGACTAGTATTAGGGATTGGTCTCCATTATTAGATATCCTCAAAGGTCATTGGGGTTTGTTTGTCGTTGATTACTATTATGTAGATGTTTCAAGTCCCTGTCTTGTATTTCATTAGAAATCCATAGATTCTTTGTTGGTAGATCAAGAACTTAAGGACACTTATGTACAAGAACTTAAGAAGAGAATGCTTGTATTTTAGGATATGGAGGATGATTTGGTCTGGACTAAGAATGTGTCAGGTTCTTATACAGTAAAGGATGGCTATAATTCTTTGTCTCTTCCCTCTTCTTTGTCCTCATGGCCTTCTCAGCATTTTTGGCACTCAACTTGTCTTCCCAAAGCTAGATCTTTTGTCTGGTTAGCAGTACAAGATAGAGTCCTTACTGGGATGAGATTAGATAAACTTGGGATTATAGTCATGTTTCATTGTGTGTTTTGTGGTTTATTCATGGAATCTTTGTATCATGTGTTTTTGCACTATCCTTTTGCCTCAGATTGTTGGTATTGACTATTTGGAAAGCTTGGTTGGTCATCTACTATTTGTCCTAATCTCTTGTCCAATTCATGGTTTCACCTTTGTTGTAGTCTTCTTCGTTCTATTCCTACCTTTGGATTGTTGCCCCTTCTATTGTTATTTGGAAAATATGGCTTGAGAGGAATCATAGAATTTTCAAACAGAAATATGTTACCTTGGTTGATGTGATAGACAGGAATGAAACTTCCATTTCTGAAGTGGTTCTCTCATTTATTTATAAGAATTTGGACCATTTGCGTTCCTTTTCTCATTGGGATAATTGGGTCACATGGAATTGGAAGGCTCTTCGAGTCATTCCCTCACATTGGTCTGTATTCTTAGGGTTATCTTCTGTTGTCAAGCATAGGCATGCTAAATGGTCCCCTCCTACACAATTTGATTTTAAATTAAAATTTGATGGGGCTGCTAAGGGCAATCCGAGCAAATTAGGTATTGGAGCTGTCATTTTTTATCATAATTCAAAAATTGTCAAGGCTGCTTGTAAATATATTGGTATGGGAACTAACAATTCTACCGAGGTCCATGCTTTATCGTTTAACTTGGATATAGCGATTTCAATAAACATTAAGGATATTATAATTGAAGGTGATTCTATGGTGGCTTTCCATGCAGTTTCCAATAAGAGATGTGCCTCCTAGCAGCTACAATATCTTTTATATCGAATTCTTGGTCAATTAAAGTTTTTTAGTTCCTTTTCTATCTCTCATTGCTATAGGGAAATTAATTGTATTGCTGAATTTCTTGCTAATAAGGAAACAATTGAGTATATGGATTACTTGGAGATTGCCCCTTCGGATATTCCCTCTTGTATAAGTATTTTATATTAGTATGGTTTGGCCAACATTTCCTGAGGTTAGCTGCTCTGATGGCTAGTAGTGAGCGGGGTGCCTTTCATTTATGACTTGGCATGGCATGACTATGTGTTGGCATTTCTTCTGAGGCTAGTATGTTGAATGTGTAATTCTAGGGTTGTGTCATTCTGAGATTAGGCTTTATGGTATTCATCTTGTGTGATTTGTGTTCTTCTTTCAGAAAGGTTTGTCCTCATGATTGGGAGTAATAATGGCTTGATCCTTTCATTCATGATTACGCTGACGGAGTAAGGTTTATTTATTTTCATCCTATTTTGGTTGGTGGGATGGGATTTCATATGATGTATTGGCAGAGTCCTTTGAGGACAGTTGTATTTTGGTTCTCATTAATACTTTGGTTCTTCGTATGCTCTGTGATCATGAGAGTTTATGGTTTGAATGCCTATTGTAAGAATTTAGTTTATTTGCATGAATACTTATGTCTTTCTTTATCTCTGATTATTTGCTTGGCACCCTTTTCGAAGTTGATATACTTGTATGTGTTATATTAGGGGTGATGTTATCCACATATTGATTTTGTGGTAGCACTTTCGTTGATGCCACACATTCAAAGTGTCTTTTCATTGGACGGTGGTGCTTTCTATGGTCTTCCTATTATGTAATTGCTTTGTGCAGCCTATATCTTTCATGATTACTCTGTACTCATTTTATTTGCTTCATTTGGATTGGGTTTATGAGATTGCATATTAGTAAATGATTGTTATAATGCGTGATTTTTTTCCTTCTCCAAGTTGTACCACTGCAATCATTATTGAATAATGGTTTATTTCATTATGGTTGCTTGTATCTTGGGATCAATGTGTTGTTAATTATGAATATGTGAGTTGATTATTTCAGCTTGTGTGAGATATCGAGCATCTCTTTCAAGCAATATTTGCTATGATGTTGCCTGTCATGTGGTTTGTGATATATATGTTCGAGGTATATGAGTTGGTCATATTAATGTTCTCAACATTTCATCCTTTTGTTGTTTCTTTCCTTCTGAGGTTCGTCATTTTCAAGCATTTGAAGATGAGGAACTTCAGTCGGTTTTTAATCTATTTTATTTAGATGTTTTTCATGTGGCATGGAAGGTGGTGGATAAATTTTGGATGGTGAAAAATGCAGGTTTTAGGATATCTGAATTGGTTTATTGTTTTCCTATTATTTGCATGGTTCTTCTTATGGTTACTCATATGGCTCAGCCTCTTGTTGATTCCTTCTTGGTCTCAGCATCCTGCTCTGCTCTTGATATGGGTTATACTCTGTTTGTTCACGGTTTTGATTATGGCCTGCATATTTACAGTGGTTTCATGTCTTTTCTTGAGTTTACTGCTAATAGATGGAATGGAGAATTGTTTTGTGTAGCCAAGTGTGGTGCGAGGATGTTAATTTTTTGTGGTTTAAAATTTTTCATCGGTGGATGATCTTCAATTGCATTTATGTGGTTGTTTCCTCACAGTCAGCTGAAAGGATGATTATGCATATGGTTTCTTTTTGTATGCCATTTATGGCAGCCTCTTTTATACTCAATGGGCTTTCTATGTAATGTGAAAGGGGTTTTTTTTTTAATATGCCCGTGAGGCTTCTTGTAATGGGTAGGTAGGCCTTAAGTTTTTCTGAGCAATACTGGAGGGTTTTCTTACTGGCTCTTTCCTTTCAATGCTCATTGAACCAGACACCATGTAAAAATTATAATATTAATAAAATTTAGTGGTAAATCCACTTTTATCAACAACAACAAAAAACAATAATTCTAAGTCCTAAATAAATAAACTAAATGATTTATTTATTTGTCTCCTTTGTCCATTAATTAAATAAGTTCATTTTATTTAGTTAACTAATTCATAAATATGAGCAATAAATTAATAAATCATTTTTATTAATTTATCATATTTATCTTCCTCCAAAATAAAGATAATTAATAAATTTGATTTATTAATTCATCTTTATATGTTTTTTGTGAGGAGATAATTAATAAATCTTATTTATTAATTATCTCTAATTATCCTCTCATGTGAGGATATTTCCTGCTTTTCTTAAATTTGTTTATTCTTTTGTTTTATCCTTTTATATGGAGATATTTAATTATTAAATCTCCTCATAAAATCCTCCTAATTTTTCAAATTTGGAAAGTAATATCTTTCTTTGATTTTCGAAAGCCAATCTTTTTGGCAATATCTCTTTAATTTTTAATTTTTAAATTCAAAAATTAGGTATGCATCTTCAAAAATCTGCTTTTTTTTGTGAGGAGATAATTAATAAATCTTATTTATTAATTTTCTATAAGAGGATATTTTATTTATTTTTAGTTCTTTTGTTTATCTTTTTGTAGCGTCATAAGATTGTGACTCTTGCACTTTTGACCACGTTTTAGGTCCTCACCTTTGCGTCTACATTCCCTTACTTAATTGGGACCCCTTTTTTCATCATTCTTCCAATTATTCTCCTGTTTCGGCCCTTATATCACCTTGTGACCCTATCTAGGCCCCAAAATAGGGCAAGATAGGGGCATGGTGCCCATGTCCTCCCTCTTAGGGTGACCCTAAGATGGGTCCATTTGACCCTTGGACCTAATTTTCTTCTCGGGGACTTAAATTCTCCTTTGTCGGCCTTCAGTGAGATAAAGATTGATCCTCCTAGGCAAGTATAAAAAGGGATTTAGTCCTCTCATTTGCATAAGCAAAAATTTGATAAGCAAGGATAAGCGAAATTCAAGAGGAGGTCTCCATTATCGTCATCAAGCATTCAAGTCTTCTTCTTCATGTGTCTTCTTCATTCATCCATTGGAGCAACATTATGACATTCATTTGCAAGCATGTCTGTGTGTTAGGGTTTTGTCATGTTACATGCCATTTCATGCAACACTTGTGATTACATTCAAGAAGCAAAACAAACATCATCAACAAATTATAGATCTACAAGGTATACATTTTCACTATTTATATTTAAGAATTTGCAATTACTTTCTTTCAAGGTTGATTCCTCAATTGGGGTTTGACTGAGGCAAACCTATATCCACAACCCTTCTTCCCTTCCTTTTTGTGTGTAGGTTACAGATGCGCAACTATAATTGCAGGTTTGGGATTCATTTGTAGAGATGGAAAAACCCTTTTCGACTCACAGATTTTTCGGAGGACCAAGTACACTTTCAACCCGGTCTCAGCGACTTTCCTCCAAATTTGCAGGGTAGGTCTGTATCAGTCTAAATACCTCAGATCCAAAGTTACAGCGCAATCCCGAATCGATAGCTCCTTATTTAACCCATTTTGTCTTCATTTTCTGGATAGTCAAGAAGTCAACTCTTCTACTTACAAAAGAGGGTAAATTGTAATTAGTATTCAGATCCTTATTCACTCTAGGGTTTGGATCTAGTTAATTCAACCCCTCTTTTGAATGTAAAGTATCTCCCAAGTGAAAATCATTCTAGTGATTTCCTTTCTCTCTCCTAGGTGGGGAATCACTAGGATTCAATTTTCCACTTTCCACTTTACACTTTTCAAATCAAGATATTTAATAATTTTTATTATTAAAATCTTCCTAATATTTTCAACTTGCTAATTTGTTACCTATAAGAAGATAATTATATTTTATTATTTATTCTCAAAATATCTTCCTATTTTCTTTCTTCTATCTTCATCCTTCCCCAAATGGCAGCTATGTCATGCACTCAATCAGGTTCGTCCATCTAACCAAAAATCTTTTTAATCTTAGACATCCAATCAATCCCAATTTTTCTATAAATTGAGCTCTGATTGCTCATTTTTTACAACCATGCCTCTAATATCCTTACGCTGTCAATTTCACTATCATCTTGTCATCCAATTTATTTTCAATTGAATTTGCACTTATAGGTAAGATCCAAAAATATCAAATCGAAAGAGAAAGAAGAACAAGAGAGGAACAATGAAGGAGATTCCAACATTTTGGTTTGCATTTCAGTTTTAGAATCTTGTCTTCATGCCTTTGTTGAATGTGTTAGGAATATTTTCATTACATTTTAGTCTTCCCGGTTGGCTAATCTATTGCTTTGATGTTTTACCTAATTTCCTACATCACAATGACTACAAATAAGGAAGAGCACATGAAAAACAAAGACAAACTTTGGATAAACATGGAAACCTAAATGTCTCAATGCTTTGCATCATCTCCAAAACAAGAAACAAAAGCGACTTTACAACAATAAAAAATGTAGGTACATAAAGAGAAATGTCACAACAAACATATTCCTTGTCCCAACAAGAGTGTCAATCATAATCCAAAGTGAACTAACAAACAAAATACACACCAAGCAATGCATTACATGGATAATAATATGTGCAAGCAAAACACAAAACACAAAGGATACCGCACTTGCGAGTCGGTCGATAGCAAATCGGTTGCATCCCAATCTTGTCCATCATAGAGAGAGATGGTAGGCATAATGCTAGAGGGAATACATCAAGATAAATACAAGAAGTATTTGGTTCCATACATCATGAATCACTTACTAAAGAAGGATCATTACAGATGTCCCCAAAAGTCAAATTCATTGGTTGTCCACAGATTAGAGAAAATACAAAATTTCTTTTAACTTTTACAACAATGTCATCTAAAACACTATCTAAATAAAGCAAAATGGGTGGTATAATAGTGCTAACAATTTAATTGTGAGCATTATCAACCATAGTAGAAGAATATTTGAGACAAGAATCATGTAAAATTGATGTTGGGGAAGGCGGAAAAAGGTAAGGCTCATGCTTAGGTCATCTAGGAGAGTTAGGCTTAGAGGTCGAGAATACAAACATGACTGAGGAAGCACAAACTATCTAGGATCCAACTACATAGGAGAGGGATTTGCAAGAAAATGTTTACTTTGTGGGCGAGCCATAGCATGATGTCATATTTTACGTTGTTTCACATTACAATTTTCTCTGGTGTAGTAGTGAGCTTGTGTTGAAGAAACTGAGCATCACCCATTTTCAATCATTTTTCTTCCTTTGTTTCTGGAATGGAAGGAATCACTAAGGTTGGAAGACAATAGAAGGGGAATATCATCTCATAACAAACTGCTTTCTTCTAGGCTCCGAAAAAGTAGGAGGAACAAAAAATATTTCTAGAGTGCAGGGAGGAGATTTAGGTTGTGTTAGACATTTACCCCATTGTCTTGAGTAGGATGGTGAAGATGGAACCATGGTATAGACACTGTATGATAAGGAATGGGGAAGGATACCCAATTTAGGTTATTCTTTGTTCACTACTTATGGAACAAAAGGAATTTTTGTCACAGCCATGGAAGATCGAGGAACCTCAAAGATAGTAGTCAGAGTAGGATTCAAGGAACTACTGGAAAATGATTGGGCAATTCTACATAATTTAATTTTTTGTAGGAGAGAAATGAAAAGTCTTGAGGGATTCAATAGGCTCAACTAAAGGTTGGAATTATGGAAAAAGGTACATCCACTCTCTTGTGTTTGACCTAAACATGGTAGGGCAAGCGGAACCATTGTGCATTTTGAACAAGTTTTTTGATTTCTCATACTTTTCTTCAATGAGTACTCCCTATGGTAGGGCAAGTGGAACCATGGTAGGGCAATGTAACTCTTCTATAATAACATTTATCATGCATACATAATCAATGAGTACTCCCTATGTGGGTTTGTCATTAACAATGATGTACAAAGGTTCATCAAGTGCATAAATAGGGGCATCAATGCACATAAAGGTAATATCGGGCTAGGGATTGATTTGGTGAGGGTGAGCATATATCATGTTAACTAGGTTCTCAAACTGATTGTTTTCGGAATTAGGATCTATGATATTAGGTTTCATACCAATGGATGGTTCTATAAGATTAGCTAAATGAGAAGGCAATGGGTTGGTAAAAAATTGTAAGTTTTGGTTTGAAGGTGCTACAGATTTATTTCCTTATTCATTCACCTTGGTAACCTAAATAATGTTTAGGTCTTGCAATTTGTGTTTAAGATGCATACACGGTCAATGTAGCTCTCAAGTGCTTGATGTTATTGAAAAAAAGTTTGTGAGTCAATAGGAGGTAAAGTTTATGAGGTATCTGTGGTGCCAATGCAAGGAAGTTGGATCAAGTTACTGTTAAGAAACTATAGCATAATAAGATGTAGTGATTCTTGGAAAAACCATTAAAACCTTAGTCAATAAGATTGAAACGGGGTTGCAATAGGTGTTGTGGCCACAACTTGAGTTTGAATGTTATTAGGAATTAAGTTTAATGAAATTCTTACTTTGTTTCTTTGATGATTGATAATTTTGAGTAAGAGTCTCATACTAACCAATAGGATCCAAGAAGAAACAACCATCATATTGGCTAATGGACAATTGGTAATCACAGAGAGTGGTGCAAAAATGTGTAAAAGAAGGAATATTGCATCAACAATTTTTATCATGAATGTGGAGTTGCAAGTTTCAAATGAAAACTAATTTCACATCAACGTCTTGAAGAGAATACAAGAGTTAAGATGGCTTGAGAGCACCCTATGAATTGAATCACGTTCTCCTTCACCCCTTGCTCACAATGAACCAAATCAATTAATGAGACTTGAGGTCCAATGTTAGCTTAAAATGTTGGATAAAGTGATTGAAAAGTTGTGAGAAAGAATGAATTGGATTGATATGTAATGAAAAAACCAATCCAAAGTCATGTCTTTATATGACCGAGAAAAGAGTTTAGCAATAAGAGCATCTTCAAACAAAAAATCGTTGCATAGAGTGGTAAATAACAACGCATGGTTATTAGGGTCTTCATTCCTATTGTTCTCAACAAAACAATATGTTATTTTGTGATATTGGACTTTATAGAATGATATACAACATTTGGCTACGTGTGCGTTATAATTTGATGTTAGGTTGAAATTGGTTTTGGTTCATATTGGCTACTTGTTGTTGTAAGGAGGTGACATTTTAGAAGAGTCGGTCAATGAGGTGGTATAATGTGATGGATTCGAGATAAGTATAAGATTATTAGAATTTTGGTAATTGAACCATTAAGGTGATTGGCTAATAATGTATCAGGAAACAAGTAGCTGACTATTTTCAGAAGTAAACAAAAGGGTAAAGGAAGGTCGGACAAAGTTACATTGATTTATAGGATCAGCCCATGTAACCCTAGAACTACTATGAACACTATTACTACACTAGGAAACAATGGTTATAAGAGTAGGGTTGAAGGTTGGAATAGGAGATGTCAACATGGGTATGAACACGTGTCCCTGTTTGGTTTTGAAAACGCACATTATTGAGAATTTTTACACAACTAGTTGATGGAATAATGTTTGTATCCATTATGTGAGCTAGGTTACATAGAATTTTCATGAATTACGAATCGTTTATTAAGAACCACTTGAGATTCACTATAAGAGATACAAATTCTCCAACCAAGTGTTTTGTGCTCAACAATTGTTGGAAACTAGTCAATTCCTTGTCCAATTTCTGAATTTTAGCATCAAGAACCTAAAGCATTGAGTGATTTATCTCAAGAGAATGATGGGGTGATTGTGACTCAAAGATCATTATCAAGGTAGGGATATTATCTAGAGAAGATTGTGTTCAAGAACCTCCTAAGGCAAATAATTTAACACATTCGGGCTCAACATTAGAATTATTCAAAGCACAAAAAGCCATGATTCAATAACTTCCTCTAACATGAATTTTAGATAGATTCATAGCATTGACTAATGAAACTCATAAAAAAATACATTTCCAAAACACATGTATTTTCCTAAGAAGCAATAGATAGAATAAAGTGATGACAGGAAAGATATGTTGATGACATGTCAAAAGAAAAAGCTTTAGTGTTTTGTTTTATAACTAAACACATAATGTTATTACACATGTTCAAAAAGATATTCAATAAACCATGTAATTAATTAAACAACTAATAAAATACAAGAATATGTGCAAGTAAATTAGAAAGTATGAAAATGTAAGTTGCATTGAGTTCACCAAAATGTTATGTGGGAAAACATATCCTAGACTAACAATCATAGCTTCAGGAATTAACTATTTAAAAAAAAATTGGCATTTTAGATCAAACTCCATGATCCATCATCAAGAATAAGAAAGCTTAGCAAGAGAAACAAGAAGTAAAATTAGTTGTTAGCAAAAAAGGCTAGATAAAAGGAGAAGCGGGGGGGGGTACGTGGATCAAGGTGGGCAAAAGAGAGGGTGGGTGTAGGGGGCTATGATAAAAACAAAAACTAAAAAAAATGTAATAAGTAAAAGAATATATACTCAAAAATATATATATAAAAAGATATATATATATATAGAAAAACCCCAAAACCAAATTAATCAATTATTAAAAATATATAAAAAGGACACTAAAGAGAAGAATCAAAAGGAAAAGAGAAAGAAATTAAACAAAGTGGAGGAAGAAGGATAAAGCAAGAAAGATCGCCAAGGGAGAGAAAAAAAAGGAAGAGGAACCATCAAGTGTGAAGGAGGGAAGGGAGACTAAGGACAAAGGAGATGGAGCTAAGGATAAAGGAGACGGAAAAAAGGAAGAGGGGTAGACATGGCAGCTAGAGGGTGAGGGGGACTAGGGAAGAAGGGAGGGGATGGGGCAAGGAAAAGGAACTTAAGGAGAGGTGTCCAAGGCATGTATTGGGGTTGGATTGGTAAGTAATGAAGATCAGATGGATTTGGAGGTGGATTAATAATGGTTTCCAAGAATAACTAAGGCACCAACCTACATCATGATTAAGGTTGGAGGATTGTTGGTTGATTTTGATGGCTTCTTTCAATTTCCTCTTGAGTAAATTATCTTCCTTGGCTAATATTTTGATTTCTTCCAAGGGGATATGGTGCTTGGTTGAAGAGGAATGTTTAGCAAGAACCGACTTGAAAATGTGCTCATTGTCTAATGTCATCATTGTGTTCTTTGATCCTTGTGCTGATAGACTATCTCATTTCACCAATATATGATGTTCCACAACATCAAATTACTTTGTAGACACCAACGTAGTCGAGATGATCAAGAGGATCCTTGGAGGAGGGGATGCAATGTATAAGGGTACATATTGGCTTGAAGGCGAAATGAAAGCCTCTATTACAAAAGAATCTTAGAAATTTTAAAGGGGAGACTTCCAGTGGAGGGGAGGAATACAATAGGAAGGTCAATGGGGAAAGGTTTGTTGGACTTCATTTCTCCCATCAACTCACCCCTATGCCATCTTTTTGTCCTCCTCCCCACTCTGGCTTGCCCCCTTGTTTACACCACCTTGAGGAATGTGGCACGACATCCCAACTGCATCCTCGCCCCAATTGTCAACCTGAACCTTTGCATAATCCTCCCTTGATTTTTGCCCTTCATCTCTCGTTTCCCTACCCCAAGCAATGTCAACCACTTGCCCTCTCAACAAGTACAAGATTGGGAAGACAAATTAGTTGTCAACCTTTCTTATGTATGCCTTGACCCTCTAACCTCTAATATCTTTAAAAGAGGCTAGAATTTGCTTTCTCCCCAAGTTTTATCCCTCATACGAACTTCTTGGTTGAAATTGAAAAAGTTGTCTGCTCTCTCCCCGAAAATCTGGCTAAAGAATTTTGCCAAGATTGTGTTGTTTCCTTGAGACATGTTAAACCTCTTAAGTACAACATACCCAAGGCTGAAATCAAGGCCCTCAAGAACCTCTTAAGTAATAATGACCTCCTCATTGTCAAGGCTGATAAGGGCAATGCCTTGGTGATTATGAACAATTGGGACTATGTCGTTAAAATGTTAGATCTTGTCACGCCCTGTCATGAGGTCCAAAGGACATAATAACCAAGAACATGAAAATGCGAATACTTTTTTTAAAAACAATCAATATAACATGTACAAATGCTAAAATACAGTTAAACAAACAACATATTGAATCATTTAACAAATGTCCTCAAGGCCCCATACGATGTTACACAAGGTTATACATCATCTAAAATAATTACCAAGAACTGCTATGAATTACAGAATAGTACATGGATACAAGATTCTTGTTACAATGCTCGAGAATTTACATGAGAATTACATATACAAATTAATACATCCACATTATACAAATCTCCAAAAGTCCCATGAAGGAAAATATACATAAATTTGGTACATAGGGGAATCTTCAAATCATCTTCGAGCAACCGCAAACATGAAGCTAAAGGAGGCAAAACCCAATGGGTGTGAAAAGAACTCCACCCAACCATGTGGCACCAAAATAGGTCCACCCCCTGTGCTAGGAGGTACCAATCAGACCCACTAGGCGGAAGCAAAATATACAAGGGTACCAACATGACTCTCTAGAGAACCAACTTATTGAAACTATCAAGGAATCTAATAAACTTTAACAAGCACGAGGCTCACAAGAGAGCACCATAGAGGCACAAGAATAACAATAATACACCGAAGGATTGAACACATACACAAAGGAATCAAGCAAGAGAAAACATCCGCTTCCATAAACTCAACATTACACGGAAGGAAGAGATACGGGTTACCACTAGGTTGCAAAGGGAAGAGCGTCATCACTAGGACGTCATGTGTTACCCTGGTAGGTCTTCACTAGGTCCCGACCCCCATCCTAGGTTACCTTGGTGACCTCTCCCAACCCCCAACCCCCATACATACACTAGTGGACCACACCAACCTCTCGAGGAGACAAGGTCGGTGGATGCCATTGCAGGCCCTTCTCCACTTACCCCAAACCTATACGAGTGTTTGTAGGCAAGGAGGCATCAAAGAAATTATCTTGATTAGTGTGATCTAACTACCTACCCAAGTTTATTAATTAGATTATCACTTGTTTACCAATTTTCTATTGGGTTACCCCGGTGACCACTTTGGGTCCCAACCTCCAATAGAAGCCACTCTCCCTACTTGCACCTAAGATTCAGAATAAACTCAAGGTCGTGATAACAAAGACACAAGATGATAAGTCTCCAACCATAGCACAGCTCAAATTCACATGCTAGAAGGGTTTCTAAGGTGTAAAGTGGAAAATTGGACCCTAGTGAATCCCCACCTAAGAGAGAGAAAAGAGGTCACTAGGATGATTTTCACTTGGAGATACTTTACATTCAAAAGAGGGGCTTGAATCCACTAGATCCAAATCCAAGGGAAACAAGGATGTGAATTCCAAGTGGATTGTAAGGGTTGAAGTGTGATTTACCCTCTTTTGTAAATGAAAAAGTTGACTTATTGACTGTGTGGAATAAAAAGATAAATTGAGTGAAATGAGGAGCTACCGGTTCGGGATCGTGTTGTAACTTTGGATCTAACCTAATTAGACTGATATGGATCTACCCTACAAATTTGGAGAAAATTCATTAGGTTCGTGGTAGGAGTGTGCATGGTCCTCCACAAAATCTATGAAACGAAAAGGGTTCTCCTGTCTCTGCAAATGAAGCCCAAACCTGCAATTATAGTTGCACAGCTGCAACCTACACACAGAAAAGAGGGGAAGAAGGGTTATGGATAGGGGTTCGCCTCAGTCAAACCCTAGTTGAGCAATCAACCTTGAAAGAAAGTAATTGCAATGCTTGATTGTAAACAATGGAAATGTATAACTTGTAGATCTGCAATTTATTGATGATTATTGCTTTGCTTCTTGAATGTAATCACAATTGTTACATGAAACATGACAAAACCCTAACATATACACATGCTTGCAAATGAATGTTGTAATGTTGCTTCAATGGATGAATGAAGAAGACTTGAATGCTTGAATGCTTGATGTATACCTTTGCCTATGCTTGCTTATCTAATTCCTGCTTATCTCATTCCCACTTATGCAAATGAGAAAAAAAACTCCCTTTTTATACATGCCTTAGAAGATTAATTCATCTCCCCAAAGGCCGACATCGGGGAGATTTGGGATCTCGAAGTGCAGATAGGGCCAGGGGACCTATCTTGGGGCCACCCTATGAGGGTGGGACATGGGTGCCACACTCATGTCCTACCCTATCTTGGGGCCCAGACAGGGTCCTAAGGCTACCTCAGGGCTCAAACAGGAAGGGGTCAAGGGGTGAAAATGCAGAAAAGAGGTCTTGGTCAGAAAGGAGGTTGTCGTCCCCAAGGTGAGGACCTCAAATATGGTTAAAATTGCAGGAGGCACAGTTTTATGAGACTACATTTAGCACCCACTTTAGCGAGAGTATGGCTTATGCCAATACTATCGGTAAAGTAGAAGAAAAGAGAGATGAAGATGAGATATGCGGAGCAAGATCACAAGGAGTATAAGATGTCACTAAACTCGAGGAACCAAGCCCCCAATCTTAGGATCTTAACTCACTCAAACATATGCAAGAGCACATAAAATAAAAACAAAGCGCAAAAGATACACGACAAGACAAGATACAAGATGACAAACCAACTAGCCGAAGAGACCTTGATACTTAGATGTCTCAACAACTAATCAAGACACAAAGACTAATACCACCACATAAACACAAGTGATCACATAAAAGAGAAAAGATGACATCATCCATGAACCATCAATAGTAAAACTATGAGTTCATGAGAGGAAGAAGAGAGAGAACATGAATACACATTTTGGTGATCCATGAGAAGAAAGGCGAACAAGAGAGAAACCATGGACATCTCGCCCCTAAAACTAGGGGGTCCATGGAGAGAAGGACATGGAAATCTAGCCCCCAGAGCCTGTATGGGTGATCCATGTAAGGGAGGAGAGTGAGAACACTGTTAGTTCTACTCAACCTCAAGTGTGTGTGTGTGCAAGCGAGGTTCGAAGCGCCTCATAGGAGTCTATGCCCGAGTATCCTACAACTTGTATAAGATGTATAGTACAAGTGTCAAGAAAGGTGCATTATCTCTCTCTAAGAGTCTATTCTCTGGTTCTGAGAATAATCACCCTGCATAAGAGAAAATTAGCGTCATCTCTCTCTAAGAGACCGTGCTCTGGTTTCGATAATGACCCACTGTATAAGAAAAGAAAAAGTGAATATATCTCACTCTAAGAGTCTGTGCTCTAGTTCTGAGAATGACCCATTGTACAAGAAAAGTGATGACACCTTTCTCTAAGAGGTCGCCCTCTTGTTCCAAGAATTTCCCATTGTACAAGAAAAGTGATGACATCTTTCTCTAAGAGGCCGCCCTCTAGTTCCAAGAATGTCCCACTGTACAATGCATGAGAGAAGTATAGTACAAAGGAGTAGTGTGGGTGCCCCCCCTTAAGATGTCAACATAGACTAATGTTGAAATCTTAAGGAAATAAGAATAGGGATACCTTCCTTCATCACAAAGAAGATATCCGTTATGCAACAATGTCATAAATCCAAGCAAGAGAGGGAATACTCTTTAAGCAAGGATAAGATAGTTGAAAAGAGATATCTTGTTGTAAGTGTAAAGGTGATCCTTGGAGGAGAAGAGATCCTTGTTCAAAAGACATCTACCCCCAATAGGAATTCTCTTAGAAAAATATAACATCTTCTATAACAAAGAAAAGAAGAGAACAAGAATGCAATCCTTCCTCCTATTCCTAGCTGAAAGGGATTCTCGATGAAGGATGACTCGCGTTTAGCCCCAAGAGGGATGGGTGAATTTATCATAGATGTACATTACCAAGTGGAAAAGAGGTTGTAATCAAGGACTTACACTTCTTGTATAAGACAATCCTTGAGCAAACAACCAACAATTTCACACAAGGAATGACATCAAGTAATAAAGCTCACACTATCCACACAATAGGAAAAAGTGGATCCTTAGAGAAAGAGAAAGGGAGAGAAATCATTGCCCCCTAACTGTAGGACAATGAGAAGAATTACACAACTTCTAGAGAGATATTTCTCATAAAAGACGTACCGTTTCAAGCAAGGAATACATCCTAACCAAGGAACAAACATGCGCTCGCATGAAGGATAAATCCTTTCAAGAAAGAACATCAAGTTATGAATAACACAATAGAAGAGGTAATTTTCAAAGAGAGAGAAAGGGGAAGAAGAAGGTTCACAAAATTCCTCTAAGGAGAGATTGTTCATAATAGACGTATTGTTTCAAGAAAGGAGAAGATCCCACTCACGGAACAGACATGCACTCGCATGAAGGAAAACTCCATGCAAGAAAGGACATCAAGTTTATGAATAATGTACTCCACAAAGAAAATAGTGAAACCTTAGAAAGAGGAAGAGGAATATTCTTGCCCCCCCAAGCATAGAGGCAAAAATAAATAGACTATTATGTTTCTCACTAAGTATGATTGCACCTGAAATTGTACCACCATGAATGACAAGGAGCCCCCAATAGGTAGGCTAACTATGTCACATAGTGAGGAGCAACATAATAGGAACTTGAATGTTATTTTAAATGATCATGATGAATATTCCATTCATTGTCAGAAGTTATTTTTAACATCCCTGAATCAATGTCAAGATTTGTGTTAAGAGAAAAAATTGGAATATGAAATTCAGGCATCTTAGACTTTCTAGAAAAGGTAGGAGTGAAATCTAATGACCCCCAATCATCCTCTAAGAGTCCTTCTTTAGGAACTTCTTTGGTAGGAGATGGTGTATTTGAGTGAATTGAAGAGAGGATTGTAGGAACTAAGAAAGCATATGATGCTTCACTTATGTTCTCATCAACTACCTCATTAGTATATGTGTAAGGCACAACATGATAATCAAGAAGAATTTTTGGTTTCTTAGGAACATGAATGGAATTGATTTAATTTTTGTTAGGCTCTTGATTTTTGGGAGAGAGAGCATTAGGATCATCCTCTTGCTCTAAGGTATCTTTATGTTCAAGACAATCATTAGAAAAAGGACTATCATATGTAATTAATGCTTCATCTTTAGAGTGAAGATCGTGAAAAGAAGGTATGTTATCACTAGGATAAGTAGCCATAATATCATCCCCTTGCACCAAATAATCCCTATGAGGGAGGTACTTTTTAGGAGAAGAAGGAACACAATTCTCCAAAGATTCATCTTTAGTTAGGAGATCTTTGAAAGAAGTGTCCATATTCCCTTTTTGCACCAATGTGCCCTCATTAATGAGATTAATGTTGGGAGAGGGTAAATCATAGCTATGAATGAAAGGAATAACTAAACTATCATCATATGCATGAAAGGGAACATCATTAACATCTTTAATGTAACTCGAAATTGAATTAGCAAAATAAGATAGGAACTCCATATGCACTTATGATCAAACAAGAAACTCATATGTCATTTAACCATAATAATGTTCACCCCATACATGCATAGAAAATTGAATAAAGGAGGGAAAATGGAATTTGAAATTTGAATTTGAATTTGTGTTCGACCTTAGAGGGTGTTAAAATTGATAAAGTATGCCAATTTTCTGGATTTAAGCAGAAAAAAACAGTCAATTCTGTCTCTTAAAATTTTGGGAAAAAAGTCGAGGACCGTGGCAAAGGTGCACATGGTCCGACCAACTTTTTTCAAAATTTTCAGGGATGATAGGTGTGAGAATTTGCCAGGATCTAGAGGCAATGGAAAGAACAAATAAGAAAAAACAAAATGTGACAAGAATAAACTGTATTCCTATCAATGATGCAAAATGCTTATCAACTAGATCATCAAAAGTTGTTCGTTTTTGTTACATACAATGTAGAAAAGTCTGCTTATAAAGGCAAGGCTAAGTGACAAGAGAGTACACAATGATGACATGTGGCTCAATGAGATGTAAGGGGAGGTAGGAGAAATAGTAAAATATTCCACATGAGATGGATCACCCACCGAAGGTGGAATTATCACTCCACAACAAGTGGATGATAGAGTAATAACAAGATCATACCATAAAAGGTGGAAATTCTCCTACATACACACTCCCAATGTATGCACATCTCCCTAAATGTCTCATATGAAAACTAATATGCTATGCATTTACCTATGTAAAGTGTAATTATATCCAAGATGAATAAAAAATTAAAGGGCCTACGGGCCCTCCGCAGGTCCCGCAGGTCCTGCGTCACCCACAGGTAGACTGCCGGCATCACCCGTAGGTACATTTTTTCACCTCGGGATAACGAGCTCTGATTTGCATGAATGGGTAGGCAATTTTGAGGTTTTGGGACCTTCTGAGTGCAATGGCAATGACAAATTTGGCCAAAAATGCTCCAAAATTGCAGATCATTATCGGGACAAGTCACCACCCTCCACCTTCAAACAACTCTAGATTTGGCCTCGGATGTCGGATTTGGATGAAACAAAAGGTGATTCTAACTTTCTCAAACCTCCTCAATCCAATGGTAACCTCAAATTTGATCCAACAAGATCCAATAATAACCTGCAATAGAAAGCTCCAATATGCAAAACCTCAAATTTCTCTCAATTGGCAAACCAGTGGCAATCTAATGGCTCTGATGCCATGTGATGATTTGCCAAGATCTAGAGGCAATGGAAAGAAAAAATAAGAGAGGAAAAAATGTGACAAGAATAAACTGTATTCCTATCAATGATTCAAAATGTTGATCAACTCGATCATCAAAAGTTGTTCGTTGTTGTTACATACAATGTAGAAAACCCTGCTTATAAATGCAAGGCTAAGAGACAAGAGAGCACACATTGATGACATGTGGCTCAATGAGATGCAAGGGTAGGTAGGGATAGGTAGGAGAAATAGTAAAATATTTCACATGAGGTGGATCACCCATCGAAGATGGAATTATCACTCCACAATAAGTGGATATGATAGAGTAATAACAAGATCACACCATAAAAGGTGGAAATTCTCCTACATACACAATCCCAATGTATGCACATCTCCCTAAGTGTCTCATATGCAAACTACTATGTTATGCATGTACCTAAGTAAAGTATAATTATATCGAAGATGAATAATTAATTACACCAACAATAGGTATTATGATATTATTGTGGAATCCAAAAAAATAGCTGATTTGGAGATGTGTAGATTGGTCAAATTTGCAATCAAAGGTCGAAAATAGAAAGATCTTAAAATTTAGGGTTTTATGATTTAACCACTGAATTCTCAAAATAAAGAGACAGATTTGAATTGCAATTTTGAAATAGAAATCAAATCTGAAACAAGTAATTAAAATTTTACACTTCACAAGCTTAAATTTCTCAAAATGAAAAATTAGGGTTTTTATGCAATTAACCTCTAAAATTTGCAAATAGATCAAACTTGGAAATAAAAATTTGAAATCCAAAGTGCAATTAATCGGATCTAATAATGAGAAATCAGAATTAAAGTGTAAAATGTCGAGTTCACCAAAATGTAAAGTGAAAAATTGGACCCTAGTGACTCCCCACCTAGGAGAGAGAAAGAAAGTCACTAGGATGATTTTTACTTGGAGATATTTTACATTCAAAAGATGGACTTGAATCCATTAGATCCAAATCCAAGGGAAACAAGGATGTGAATTCCAAGTGGATTGCAAGGGTTGAAGTGTGATTTGCCCTCTTTTGTAAATGAGAAAGTTGACTTGTTGACTATGTGGAATAAAGAGAGAAATTGAGTGAAATGAGGAGCTACTGGTTCAGGATCGTGTTGTAACTTCGGATCTGAGCTGATTAGACTAATACGAATCTGCCCAAGAAATTTGGCGGGAGTGTACATGGTCCTCCATAAAATCTGTGAAATGAAAAGGGTTCTTCTGTCTCTGCAAATGAAGCCCAAACCTACAATTACAGCTCGGCACTTGCAACCCATACACAGAAAAGAGGGGAAGAAGGGTTGTGGATAGGGGTTTGCCTCAGTTAAACCCTGGTTGAAAAATCGACCTTGAAAGAAAGTAATTACAAATGCTTGATTGTAAACAATGGAAATGTATACCTTGTAGATCTGCAATTTTTTGATGATGATTTCTTTGCTTCTTGAATGTAATCACAAGTGTTGCATGAAATGGCATGTAACATGACAAAACCCTAACACATACATATGCTTGCAAATGAATGTTGTAATGTTGCTCCAATGGATGAATGAAGAAGACTTGAATGCTTGAATACTTGATGATGTATATCTTTGCCTACGCTTGCTTATCTAATTCTTGCTTATCTCATTCCTGCTTATGCAAATGAGAAAACCAACTCCTTTTTTATACATGCCTCGGAAGATTAATTCATCTCACCAAAGGCCGACATCAGGAAGATTTAGGATCCTGAAGTGCAGATAGGGTTGGGGGGACCTATCTTGGGGCCACCCTAAGAGGGTGGGATAGGGGCACCATGCCCCTATCCTACCCTATCTTGGGGCCCAGACAGGGTCCTGAGGCTACCTCAGGGCTCAAACGGGAAGGGGTAAATGGGTGAAAATGTAGAAAGAGGTCTTGGTCAGAAAGGAGGGTGTCATCGCCAAGGTGAGGACCTCAAATGTGGTTAAAATTGCAGGAGGCACAATTTTATGACACTACACAAGGAGTTCAACAAAAGGGCTAGGAAGATAACAAATGGAACACATACATAATCCTAGAATCTGGAGTTAACAACATTACACAACATGACTATACAATTCCCCATATTTAAACATATTCCGAGAAATCATGAAGCCACAATAAATCAAGAACTTCTAGACTCAGATTATATCCATAGCTTAACTTTTAAATAAAATTCAAAATCAAATCTTAATCATTTACTCTATCTATATAGGCTAATTCATTTCTTACTTTTAGATCATTTCTATTAAATTTAAATTATCTTTAGTTCATTTGATTCACACTGCACATTTATGACTAACTAAAAAAATGATTAATTCATTGAATAACTAAGTACATTGCCACAAATCAAGACTAGAACAATAGCAAATAAGAATGGATTAGAAGCTCAAATTTACCATATACATTTATTTCTACACTCAAATCGTGTCCCTAATTAAATTGAATTTTGTAATACAAAATAGAATATCGGACTTATTCCATAATCAAAGAAGAAAGAGCTTTGAAAATAAATATATTAATATTAATTTTCTAGTTAATACGGACATATCCTAATTGGAAATCTGCCAAATTACCAAAGTTGACTGAACCATATGAGTTTATACTATATATATATATATATATATTGGAAATTAAATTCTTAAAACAGAACTTTGTTAAAATTCACTATACATATTTATATAATTATGTATATCTATATATACATGTATATATAGATATATATACATATGTATATATGTATGTATATATATATATACACACACATATATATACATATATAGATATCTATATATATACATATATATAGATGTATATTATATACATATATGTATATATGTAAACGTATATGTATATATGTGTGTATATATATGTATATATATGTCTATGTATGTGTATATACATGTATATACATGTAGACACACACACACACACACACACACACACACACACACACACACATATATATATACACATATATATATATATCTATATACATATGTATATATATCTATATACATATATATAGAGAGAGAGAGAGATATGTATATATAGATATAGATATACATATAGATATACATATATATACATATGTATATATATATATATACATATATGTGTATATGTATATACATGTATATACATATATATATGTATATACATGTATATACATATATATATGTATATATGTATACACACACACACACACACACACACACACACACACACACACACACACACATATATATATATATATCACATCAAAATAAGATTTCCACCGAGAACATTAATAAGCATCGCACAACAAGTATATGGTACAGACAAATACAAAATGCACAGCAAAAACACTTAACCCTGTAGGACTTGAAACACGGCCGGGCATGGAATGCCATGGGAATTGGGAGTTTCTCCACCCTACGGCAATGGGGAGGGCTCTCCCGACAGCCATGTCTGTGGATTGAGCCCACTCACAACTTGGGCGGCTTTCCCCACCATACACTGTCAACAACACTAAAATTTAACCCCCCCAATAGCTGATTTAAAAAAATGCTTAAGCCGACGCTATCAAATTAAATATGCAAGGGTGTATATATATATATATATATATATATATATATATATATATATATATATATGTTACTGAAACACAAAAATGAATCTCCCAGAAAAATTACAAGAATAAAAAGAATAACAGTATCAATACTAAATTCCAGATTTTAAAATGGAGTAAATATATATTTGTACCTAATCAAAAACAAATACAAATTGGAAATTACAAACAAGAGACAATAGATTCCAGAAATAAAATTCATAGTTTCATATACCTAGATTGAGGAATTAAATATTCTAGTAATCCCCAGATTTACAAATTTATACAATCTAACTATAGGTCTCTGAAGAATCCAAATAAAATGAAATATAAAACTTGCAAGATCAAAAGATATGAATACATTTACTTTCAGATATCATATTTGTAAAGGACATAGAATTCTAAAATCTTTCCAACAAACTAAGCCTAATATTTTCCTCATTACATCATTCTAGAAAATCAACATGCAAAAGAATAAGAGACAGAGCCATACCTCTTTTCGTATATATATCACATCGAAATAAGATTTCCACCGAGAACATTAACAAGCATCGCACAACAAGTATATGATACAGACAAATACAAAATGCACAGCAAAAACACTTAACCCTGTGGAAGGACTTGAAACATGGTCGAGCATGGAATGCCATGGGAATTGGGAGTTTCTCCACCCTACGACAGTGGGGAGGACTCTCCCCACAGCCATGTCTGTGGATTGAGCCCACTCACTGCTTGGGCGGCTTTCCCCACCATACACTGTCAACAACACTAAAATTTAACCCCCCCAATAGCCGATTAAAAAAAATGCTTAAGTCGACGCTATCAAATTAAATATGCAGGGGTATATATATATATATATGTTACTGAAACACAAAAATGAATCTCCCAGAAAAATTGCAAGAATAAAAAGAATAACAGTATCAATACTAAATTCCAGATTTTAAAATGGAGTAAATATATATTTGTACCTAATCAAAAACAAATACAAATTGGAAATTACAAACAAGAGACAATAGATACCCGAGATAAAATTCATAGTTTCATATAATCAAATTGAGGAATTAAATATTCTAGTAATCCCCAGATTTACAAATTTAAACAATCTAACTATAGGTCTCTGAAGAATCCAAATAAAATGAAATATAAAACTTGCAAGATCAAAAGATATGAATACATTTACTTTCAGATATCGAATTTGTAAAGGACACAGAATTCTAAAATCTTTCCAACAAACTAAGCCTAATATTTTCCTCATTACATCATTCTAGAAAATCAACATGCAAAAGAATAAGAGATAGAGCCTTACCTCTTTTCGTAATCTAGTAGGCACATAGAGATGAAAGAAGAGGAGATTCTCTGGAAGATTCACGCCAAGACTCCCAAATTCAGAAAAACTTCCCCCAAGAGCAATCCAATTCCCTTGCCAATATCTTCAAAACCAAATTCTTCCCCCAAGATTTATAGAGCAAAACCAAAAAAAATTCTTCCAAAATCCCCCAAAAGACACAGACAAATTATGCATGAAAAAATATTCATGGCAGATCTTCCCCCTAAAAAGCCAAAAAACCCCATAAAATAACTTTTCAAAGAAAATATGCAACTTCCAACATGTAGATTCCTCCATTAATTGAAAACATTAATTATTTTATTAATTCATTTGTAACTCCCACACACATGCAAAAATCTAAATTAAAATAAATAATAATTATTTTCTTTGATTAAAAATTAATTATTTTCCTTAAAAATTAGTTTGTTTTTTTTTAATTTATTTATTTTTTATTTTTTAAAACTAACTAAGAAATAATAGTTTATTACAAGAATAATTAAAACACTTAATGGAATATTTATAATTTCCTATTCAATCAATCTTTCCAATTTATAAAATAATCCAAGCCCTCAAGTTACTCAATTAAATAAGCCAAATGTAAAAGCCATAATTAATTATAATACATTAATCTTTATAAACATAAATTTTATTTTCGAATTAGTTAAATAATTTAAATCTTAAATTTCTACCAATTCCAATATATTAATTAATTAAATAAATAAATTAACTACATCCCAAATACTGAGAGGGGTTAAAACAATAATCATTTCTCAAAATTATCAACTATAAGCTAGTGCGACAATCTATGACAGTTCAAAACACCGAGTACTAACAAAAAGGGTGACGACTAACAAGACCTGACTAATAGGGAACTAGGGCGCATGACAGGGGTCTGACTGATAATTCCTTGACCACTTTTCCATTGGGTTGGAGAGCATGCTCAGACCTGAAGATTCAGGTGGATTCGATGCCCGGTACCTGAAGGCATCATAAACAAACTGTCGAGCATACATACATATATATATGAGCCACAAAATATCATACCTTGAGTAGGGAATGGAAGCGACGTAGCTTGCCCGTAGAGAGCAGTGTGGTGCTTTTCCCTCTCACCCAAGCACATCAACATGGAAATAGTGCACAACAAGTCAGTATACATCGATAAATATAAAGAACTCATAGGTAAACTAATGAAATATCATGTATGAATAACATCTAATAGTCACATCATCAACTCCATCATATGTTTCCAGCGAAGACATTATCAATTACAACCATATTACATTAGAGATAAGCAGATAAACATCTAAGAGCATCAGGATAAAATTCTATTATTACTAAAATATCCCATCTATAATCATCAAACACACAGAGGGAAGATACATCGTATAACATCACATGCTCAATACATCAAATAACATCACTATTCTGACCAACACAAACATGAAACATCATAGTCATATAAAAACCCAAGAAGCATAGTCAAACATCACCTTCCAAAACCAAAATTGACCAACACCAGAATAAGAGTCGAACCACACAGTACACAAAACACCAAGTCTGACAAACCAAAAGAGGGAGGGGCACTACACATCTCCTCTCATATGGTAGTAGCTATAGAATTATTGATTGCAGCACTATCTCCCATATTTTAAAAAGGGTCAAAACAATGATTTCAATCTCATCTTTTGATGACGCCACCAAGAAGCATCTCATCCCCTCCAAGGAGGTAACTCCTCACATTTATGGCATCCCCAAAATTTACAAGTATGGTTTCCCCCTCAGGCCCATTATTGACACCTATGTCTCCCCCACCTATCTTTCAACCTCCTTCCTAGAAAAACTTCTTGCCCCTCTTGTTGGATGTTCTAGCTCCTTTGTCAATAATTATGCCCATTTCATAGAATTCATAAATGATAAAAAGCTAGATGGCAATGGCATCCCCATCAACTTTGATTTTTTGTCCCTCTTCACTAAGTTCCCTATCATTTACTCCATTCAGATTATTAAGAGAAAAAACAATAGTGATATTGCCTCCATGGTTGAGTTGTGCCTCAAATCTACCTTCTTCACCCTCCAAGGGATCATTTATGAGCAAGTTGACGGTGTTTCTATGGGCTCCCCTTTGTCCCATGTGGTGACCAGCCTATACATGGAACACTTTCAGGACATTGCCATCAATTATTTTCCGCTCAAACCCAAATGGTGGAAGCGATATTTTGATGACACCAATATTTGTTGGCCACATAGTCTCGAGAAGTTGGAGGAATTCCATTCTCACTTAAATAACATTGCACCTTGCATTTCATTCACCAAAGAATTGGAATCCCACAACCAACTTCCCTTGATATTTTGCTTTCTATAAAACCTAATGGTTCCTTAGCATGTCAGGTCTATCGCAAAGCTACCCACATTGACCTTTACTTGCATGCCTCCTCCCATCATCACCCTGCCCAAAAACTAGCATCCTCAAAACTTTAATTTCTAGAGCCTATAGAATCCATGACAATGACCACATCAACCAAGAAATTGCCCACCTTACCCAAGTTTTTGTACTTAATGGGTACAAAAGAAAGCATATCCACAAGACCATCAAGAAAGACAAAGCCAATTTGGTCTCTAAGCCCAACAATTTTTTCCCCATAGACCTTCCTATTGCATCCCTCCCCTTCATTGAAGGTCTCTCCTTTAAAATTTCTAAGATTCTTCATAATAGAGGCCTTCATTGCACCTTCAAGCCAATCTGTACCCGTAGACATTGCATCCCCTTCCCCAAGGATCCTATTGATCATCTCAACCACATCAGTGTCTACAAAGTAACCATCTCTTGTGCAACACCATATATTGGTGAAAAGGGACAGTCTATCAGCACAAGGATCAAAGAACACAATGTTGGCATTAGACATGAGCACATTTTCAAGTCGTCCCTTGCTGAACATTCCTCTTCAACCAAACACCATATCCCCTTGGAAGAAACAAATTAATTATGAATAATTTATTTTTTAAAATTAAATTATATTAAATATTATAACTATTTTTAATAATTGATTTATTAAAAGTAGTTCTTAATCTTAAAATTTAATTTTTAGAGAACTACTTAAATATACAATAGTCAACATTACAAATTTATAATAGTAACTTAACTTCTTTTAATTTATTTTCAAAACTTAAAAATAAATTAAACATTATAATTATTTTAGTAATTGATTTGTTAAAAGTTGTTATTAATCTTAAAACTTAATTTATGAATGCACGAAAATCAGAAGATGGCCAAAATGACAACAGTGAACTACAAAGTCTAGCAGAAGCATGTTAGCTCATGGAAATTATAGATGCTACCTATGAAGGGATTTTTGAACAACCAGAAGGAAGAATTTGTAAAAGATTATATGTAATTCAATAAATGATATTAGATACTGACTGGACCTCTGGTCTCGGGCAAAGCCGAAGGTTTTCTCCTCTACGCTCTTTCCTACCGATGCCCGCACTGAGCGGAGATTGTAATACTATTTATTAATAAAATATGGCTTAGGCCTTTTACCGAGCAAAAAAAAAAAAAACTCAATTTATGAATAACTACTTTTTAAATATACAATTTTCAAAATTAAAAATTTATAATACTAACTTAAACTCTATAATTAAATTTTAAAACTTAAAAATAAATTAAGCATTATAACTACTTTTAATAATTGATTCATTAAAATTTAATATATGAGCAATTACTTTTTAAATATATAATTTTCAACATTAAAAATTTATAATACTAACTTAAACTCTATTAATATATTATAAACTTTAGAGATTCTTCAGTTTTTCTTATGCAAATATTAACAAGGTCACAATATATTTCAAATTATTTTTTGATTTCTACTTCATACTAATAACACCATTCACAGGAACTTGACGCATTGCGTCTCTTATTTATTTATGCTCCATTTTTAAACTTATTTTCTTTATATTATATATTTATGTTTATCTATTAAATAACCTTGTATATAAATATATACTCAATTATTTAATATATATATATATATACTCTTTGAGCTCTTCTTTGGTATATTATATATATAAATAATAGAATATATATTAAACTAGTATACCTATCTTTAGAGAAATATAGGTAAAGTATGCCGGAAGATATCATATTTGTTTTTTATTAAGGAAAATCAGGTTTTAAGGGACCCCAAACCCGCTTACAAAATGATAGATGAGCAAGAAAGAAACAAGAGAAGATAAGACCAAGACAAAACAACTGCAAAAGACCAGCACAAAAACCAGCAGCTAGGACAAAAGGACAGCAAGGATCCAACAAGAAATTGGCATCCAAAACCCAGCATTACATTTCAAATGAAAACTTTTATAGACTCCTCAGCATTCTGAACCAAAAGCATCATGGTCTTAGTGGCTTCTCTCAGATCATTGCTCTCTTGTTTCAGCTGGATGTCTTTCATTTTGGTCTCCATATCAGTGGTGGTTTGCCTGGTCCTTCGCCTGGAGATTTGATGGGTGGAGTTGGAGGTCGGTACATCTTCAATGATTACCAAGTTCTTATCCTGATTTTTCCTCTCTAAGTGATCCACCAAGGCATTCATATTATGTGATGAAACTCTTAAGACCTCAAGACTGTGGTTCATGAAGCTTTTCAAAGCCTTCTCAATTTGAGCAACCCGAGTGATGATGTTATCTTTATCTGCCTCAGCCGTTTCTTTTACAATTCTGATAACATCCTCCAAATGTTTCAAATCCCCTTTTATCAGGTCTTTTTCCGACCAGACCTGCATCTCAGTTTCCTCCTCAGCTTCACTGGTTTCCATCTCCTCACTCCTTTTCCCCGAATTTGTTTCCTTAATCAAATTGTGTATCTTATTTTCCAGGTCCCTCTGTTTGCTCTAAATGCTTGTTATGTTGTCAATAACCCACTTCTGGAGATTGAAAGACTCCAGTGTGCAATTTCGGGCAATATTCAAAATAGTATTCGCCGCCCTACCCTGCTCAGTGCTCATGGATTTAGGGTTGTCTTCCTCCATAGAGTTCGGGGCGACATTCCTGCTATCCGAACCCATAGGGTTAGAATAAGGGTTTTCAGAATTAGAATCTTTTTTCCCTTCCTCCTCTTCTCCAACATTCTCTTCCTTCTCACTCTCCATTTTTGTCTCAATATCCTTCCCCTTTTCCTCCTCCAAATCATAATGCACCTTCGTTTCCACATTATCAATATCAGCTCTCCGTTTTTTATGGGTAGGGGCATTAGACAGGTCATCATCAGACTCAGAATCATTACAGCTCTCAGAAACATGTGCATTAGTTACCGGGTAATCATCCTTGCTATCCCTAGTTTTTTCCTTCAGGTATTCGTAAATGAGCAAAATAAGCCCCTGATGGGCTAGGGGGTAAGAATTGGGCTTTTTAGCGTGGTCAACCAAACTCTCATTTAGAGAAGAAGCTAAGTAAAAGGGCAGGGAAATCTTAACCCCATAGCGGAAATGATTAAGAATTGCAAAATGATAATTGTAGATTTTAGTAAATCTACCATCAACAGTAAGGAATTCCATCAAAACCCTTAACACTTTCTGCAAAAAATACTTTACCTGCTAGGGGAGGTAGTTGGAGATGTTGTCTTTCTTGGCAAGCCGAGCCTTCTCATCCTCAGATTTCGGGAAGTTTTTAATCGCTTCAGCAGCATACTTCTGGTCTCTATAGAATTTAGTGCCCTCCTTCAGAAGACCTATGACCTCCGCAACCAGATCCTCATCAATATTTCAGGTCTCCCCAAACAAGGTGACTTTGTTGTTGTTCCAGCCCCTAGCAAAGCCATGAGACACCGAATTTCTGCTTCCATGCAGCTTTTCCATATAGTCGGTGAATCCATATCTATGAAGCCTCCTCCACACTTTCCGCTCACTCTTCCAGTTTTCGCAACCAGAGGGCTCATTCCTATTTAAGTTACATCCCATATTGAACAGCAAGTCGAAGTACCCAAAGGTGTATCTCACAATCTGTAGATTTAACCACAAGTTCTTGAGCAAAATTCTGGAGTAACAGAACAGAGTCTCATCTGTGGTCTTAAAGATAATAATAATGGCTGCACAAAACCGACACTTATTATTATAATCCCCATCACACATATGATCATAAAACCGATGCCTAAAAGCAATCATTAACTGATAGTTCATTTGCCCCCAAACATAGTCTTTGATTTCTGGACCCCAAAAGATAATCATGATTTTAAATTGACCCATTGATGCGATCAAATAATAATTGCTCTCTAACATCCCTTTTACAATGGGTCTCTCCAATATATTTAACCTCCACCTCTAAATTGACCCCTTCATTAGCTAAGAGGTCCACAACCTTACTGCCTTCCCTTAAAGTGTGAGTTATGAGAATACTAACATAGTCATTTAATAACTTTTTAGCACTTTCAACTAAATTAGTAATATTCCAAGATACAGAAGTAGTACCTTTAAGAGCCTGGATGATGTTGAGGGGGTCCCCTTCTAGCCAATTTTTTAAAAAAATTGAATCCCTGAGCAAGCTAGAGGCTTTTTAGCATAGCCTGAGCTTCAGCCACATGATTATTTTGGACCCCAAAAGGAGAAGCAATAGCAGCAATATAGACACCTTGAGCATTTATGATGACTCCTCCACTATCAGACTTCCCAAGGTTGCCTTTAGCCGCCCCATCAAAATTCACCTTTATCCATTCATGATCAGGAAATCACCAAACAATATTATCTATCCTTGTCTTATTGTTAGATCTGCAAATGTTGTGGATTAAGTTCCATTTAGTAAGAAACCCTTTTTCAATTTCATTCATATCAGTAAAAAACCATTGTTTATTGTTCCTGTGAGGAATATTTATGTTTTCTTTTATAGCCCTACAAACTTTTTCAAAGACCACCTGAGAGGCACACTTAGCTTCCCTAAATATTCTATTATTTCTCTCTTTCCAGATTCCCCAACAAGTCATGGGGAGGATCAGGGACCAAAGGTTCTTGATAAGAGGAGATTTGGTGGGGAAGGTCCATTGCCAAATAATTTCCTTGAGACTCTCGTGCATGACCCAATCAACTTTCCAATTCACCCAAAACTTACTCCAGATTTCCCAAGTGAAGGGACAATGGAAAAACAGATGATCAACCGATTCTTCCTCTTTCTGGCATAGCTCACACCTGTTAGGGAACATAAAACCTCTTCGAACCAAGTTGTCAATAGTAAAGATCCTATTGTGAGTAGCAAGCCAAAGGAACATATTGACTTTAGGGATAAGAATTTTGTTCCAAACTTTTCCCCATATAGGGTTACTGATCTGAGTGAAAGTGTTTTTGTAGGCAGAAGCAACTGTAAAGTCACCTCTTAGATTACACTTCTAGAGGAAAAATCATCATAATCTTTGTTAATAGAAAAGGATAGTAGCTCCTGCTGGAGCAGGGAAAATCCAACATATATAACATCAAGCCTAACCCATTTGTTCTCCTTCCAGTAGTCACACACCATAGACCCAAACCTCCTTTTACATTCCTCAATAAATTGATTGTTGCCTTGATCAAAGAGAGGTTCATTGTTCATCCAAGGATCCTCCCAGAACCTTATTTTGTCACCTTTTCCAAGGACCCATCCAGCTCCAGCTTTGGCCACTTTTATGGATTTGATAATACTATTCCAAATGAAGGACCCAACAGGGATGTCTTCAGAGTTGAGGAGATCCTGGAGAGGCTGATTCTGAATATATTTGTTAAACCAGATCTGGTTCCAGTCTTTCTTAATGTCATAAGCTCTCCATATTTGTTTAGCAAGGAGAGCTTTATTAAAAGTTTTTAGAGCTTTAATACCAAGCCCTCCTTTGCTCTTTGGTTTACACACTTTGTCCCAAGCAACCAAGGATAGTCTCTTTTTTTCTTCAACCCCTGACCAGAGAAATCTCTTATGGATCCTTTCTAAGGCTTCAGCAAATTTAGCTGGGATACCAAATAGACTGAGAGCATATACAGGGAGATTCTGGAGAGTAGCTTGAAGAAGCTGCAACTTTCTAGCCTGAGATAAAATAGATCCTTTCCAGCCAACAAGTTTTGTGTTGAGTTTGTCAATTAACAAATTCCAGAAGGAGTTTGGGGGAGCTAATCCCAAGGGGAGACCCCGATAAGTGGAGGGGAGCATTTCCACCTTGCAACCAATAATTTTAGCAATTCTCTGTTGTCTTATGATAGGAGTGTTCATGAAGTATATAGCCGATTTGTCCCAATTGACTTGTTGGCCAATAGCCAAAGAATAAGAATTAAGAGCACCTTTAAAGGCAACAGCCTCCCCAATAGAAGAATATCCCATTAAGATAGTATCATCAACAAACTGTTGGTGAGAACAAAAAACATTAGCAGAGGAAGGTTGAAGACCTTTGATAATTTTATTCACTTTCATTTTTTGGATCAGTCTGCTCATGCTCTCCGCCAAGATGGTGAAAAGAATAGGAGATATGGGATCTCCTTGTCTGAGCCCCCTCGACATTTTGAAGAATTTAGGAGGAGATCCATTAATGAGAATTGAAAACATAGGAGTGGAGATCAACTCTGATAATTTTAATTATCTTCTCATCAAATCCAAAAGCCTCCAAGATTCTGAAAAGAACTTGCCAATCCACTCTATCATAAGCTTTCGCCAGATCCAACTTTATCAGAAATCCTTCTTTATTGGCAACATTGAGAGAGTGAATATTCTCATGCACAAGAAAGATAGAGTCCAAAATCTGCCTGCCAAGAACAAAACATTTTTGCTCCTCGCAGATGATGAAGGGGAGGACAGCCAAAAGTCTAGAAGTCAAAACTTTAGATATGGTCTTATAGAAGGAGTTACATAGACTTATTGGCCTAAATTTTCCCATTGAATCTGCCCCAGCCACCTTAGGAATTAAGGCAATAAAAGTGGAGTTGATTTCCTTAAGGATTCTTCTTGAACCAAAAAATTCTTTTACCGCATTGACCGTGTCTTTTCCCACAATATGCCAAAATTCCTAGAAGAAAAACATAGGGAAGCCATCAGGTCCCGGAGCCTTATCCCCTTGAAAGGACAAGATAGCTTTTTTAATTTCCCCAGCAGAGGGGATAGCAGAAAGGGCCTTATTCTAATTAGGATTAATAATCTTGGGGATGATGTCAACCAGATCTTGTTGTTGGGTATAATCAATATCCTTGCTACCGGTGAGGAGCTGAGAAAAGAAATTAACAACTTCATCCCTAATATCATCCTCATTAAGAAGAATTTTGTCCTCGGCAATTAATCTAGAAATTTTGTTTGTAGCTTTATGTTTCAAAGAGGTCATATGAAAAAATTTAGTGTTTCTATCCCCAGCCTCCAGCCAAATAGCCCTAGATCTCTGCCTCCAATAGATTTCCTCCCTAGAGATGATGTTGTGAAGTTTGACTAATACATCATCTTCCTTAGCTTTGGGATACTTTTTATAGCCATCTTTCTGTATAGAGTTTTGGATTTGTTCTAATTCCTCCTTCAGCTTTTTCTTTGAGTCAAAAATATCACCAAAGACCTTCTTGTTCCATATTTTAATGTTATCTTTGATGTTTCTAAGTTTTTTAGCAACTTTATACATGGCTGCTCCATTCACATCAATATTCCACCAGTGAGAAATCCACATTTTCTCAAACCAGAAAGGGAAACTCTATTTACTCTTAATGGACTTAGCAACAAAGGCAATGGGATAATGATCCGAACCAATTCTATTGACAACTGACAGGGAGCATCTATGAGAAAGAATCCAATCATTAGTAACAAGGGATCTATCAAGTCTTACCTGAATGAGGTCTTCGCCATCCCTACGATTAGACCAGGTGTAAGAAGCTCCAGTTAGGTCCATATCAATAATAGCATTGACATTGATGAGGTCCATCAAATCAGATCTGTTGTCCAGTTGGGCTTGAGTTCCTCCAGATTTATCAGCACCTTGCAGAGGAGTGTTGAAATCTCCCATCAACAACCAGCTTTTCTTAGGAAAAGATCTTTTTTGCTGGATTTTATCTCAAAATTTTCTCCTAGCAGATTTGGAATTAGGGGCATAGATATTGTAGTTAATATTAAATTATTATTATCATATGATATTGTAATAATATTAAATTATTAAGATATTATTATATTTTTATATTTTTATTAAACTCTTCACCAAAGCAAAAAATACTAATTATTATTATTATATTATCATATCTTTATATTATTATTACGCCGAGAGGCGTATTAATACACACATAATGGATTGATAGATATGTGCGATTAAAAAACCCATATTATTAAAATTGACACTCTTTACCCTTTTGTGACCTGGTGGCTAGAGGTTTGCCAATCTCAGTAAAGGGTTCATGTGTCTTTAAATCTATCTGGAGGACCTAGGAAATAGCTAGACCACTCATCACCAATAGTAGGGCCAGAAAGAATGATCACATTCATGGAGAGAGATCTATCTGGTGGAACCTTTTCCACTCCTCCAAACCTCTTACGCTTACACAAGGTTGTTCTGCCAAAGCATGGGCTAACAAAGGTATTTGTTGCTTTAAAGACATTATTGATAGTGATATGCTTATGAGTTGGGAAGCACTTAGTGCTAAGTATGATCTTCTGGCTTCCGAAAAAAGAACTTACAATATGGTTAAAAATGCTTGTGTTGTTCTTCAATTGCCTAAAAATTGTAATGTGGCTAATAACATATTTACTGCTTATAAATAGAATAATGATATCTTAATTTCTAATGTTAAGTCTATCATTGTTTATAATACTCTCTCTTATGATGAGTCTATTGTCAATCATGCTAATATTTTGTGGTATGCAGATTTATCTTTAAAGCAATGTTAGAAAGTATTCACAAGATTATGGAACAGTCCTATTGTTCCTAAGAAAAAATGTTTGAAATGGCTAATGTTAATTAACAAGCTTCCTTTCGGGAAAGATCAATCCAATATTGATATGTGCAATATATGTAGAGTGCTTGAATCTGTTAGACACATCTTCTTTGACTACATTATTGCGAAAGAAATCTGGTTGATGTTTGGTACTTCTATTCCTAACCAGGTTAATATTATGGAAGTTCTTACTGGTTGCATCCATGGTTTGAAAAAAGATACTAATCTATTTTGGCATATTCTTTCTACTGATATCTTATAGTACATTTAGAAAATTAGAAATGAAGATAAATTCCAAGCTAAAACTAGGGCCCTTACTGAGTCATTTCATGGACTCACTCTTCATTACATTATTTTGCAGGTCTCTGTAACTATGAGGATAGAGAAGAACAATTTTTTGCAGTTTATCAAAGATGGTCATGCTACTATGTTCATATATGAGCTGGAGAATGGATTTGAATGGAGGCGGGTTGCATGAGACCATACCTCTTTTGCCACTGCAATGGAGAATCTTGGTACTGAGATTCGAAAAGCAAGAAACCCAACAATGGAACAGATCCAGATGTTGACTTAGCCGCATGAGAGAAGGAAGACAATTTGGATGGAAGGCCCTTTGGGGTGGATAGCTTGGATGAAGCCCTGTCGGGATCATCTTCATGAGTGTTGAGATGTTGTTTGGTTCTTTTTGTTTGAACAATGAACATTATCTATGTATACTCTTTTTGCTTGGACACATCATAGAATAGGCTATGTATAGGATTATGATGTTTATAATGTGCATGCAGAACTGTTAGTAGTCATTGATCGGATCTATGTAGGTCAGGATTGTTGGTTTTGAGGCATGACCTCACGTTACTGCTGAAGCAATACTTTTTTGTAAGTTTACTCTCTATATTTAATATTAAAACAAAAAACAAAAAACAAAAAAAAATTAAGCATTATAACTACTTTTAATAATCAATTCATTAAAATTTAATATATGAGCAATTACTTTTTAAATATATAATTTTCAACATTAAAAATTTATAATACTAACAAAAACTCTATTAATATATTATAAACTTTAGAGATTCTTCATTTTTTTTTATGCAAATATTAATAAGGTCACAATATATTTCAAATTATTTTTTGATTTCTACTTCATACTAATAACACCATTCACAAGAACTTGACGCATTGCGACTCTTATTTATTTATGCTCTGTGTGTGTGTGTGTGTGCATATACATATATATCTATATATACATATTCATACATATGTGTATGCATATTCATATATATATACATATACATATATATGTATATGCATATATATATACATATACATATATATGTATATACATATATATATACATATATATGTGTATATATATGTGTGTGTGTGTGTGTGTGTGTGTACATAGATATATGTGTGTGTGTGTGTGTGTGTGTATTCTTTGAGCTCTTTTTTGTTACACTATATATATAATTAATAGAATATATATTAAACTAGTATACCTATCTTTAGAGAAATATACGTAAAATATGCCGGAAGATATCAAAATTTGTTCCTTATTCTACTTAAAAAATAATTATATTATTATATTGTAGTTAATATTAAATTATTATTAAAATATGATATTGTAATAATATTAAATTATTAAGATATTATTATATTTTATATTTCTATTAAACTCTTCACCAAAGCAAAAAATACTAATTATTATTATTATTATATTATCATATCTTTATATTATTATTATGTCGAGAGGCATATTAATACTCAGATAATGGATTGATAGATATGTGCGATTAAAAACCCCCTATGATTAAAATTGGCACTCGTCATATTGTATGACACCCATCATAATTACAATTAGTTTTATTATTACTTAAATAAAAATAATTTAAATAACTTTAAATAATCTAAATTAAAATAAACTGCACATATAGTATTGTAGCAAGTTAGAATCAATTTAATATTTAATAGTAATAATAAAAATATAATAATAAATTAAATTTTAAAAATTAAAATAATTTCAAAAAAATAATTTGAATATTTTTAATCCAATCAACCAGTTATAATTAGAGTTCTCAACTAAAATATTTTAAAAAATTATTAAATAAAATATATATTAGATTGTATTTCAAATTAATATAAATTAAATTAAATAAATTAAATTAAATCAAATTAAATCAAATTAAGTAAAATAAATGAAAATAAATTAAATCACTCTCATTCTATATATATAAATAGAAATCAATAAAATATTTACTAGATTTTATTCCAAATTATTGTAAATAAAATAATAAATTAAATTAAACAATTTAAAACAATTAAAATTAAATTAAATTAATCTAAATTAAATTCAATAACTTAAATGAAAAAAAATTAAATAACTTAAATTACAATAAATTGCATATTTAGTGATGTAACAAGTTAGAATCAATTAAATATTTAATTTTATTTGACTATATCCAGTTATTAATGTGTGAAATTAAATAATTTAAATAAAACTAAATTAAATAACTTAAATTAAAAAAATTAAATAACTTATATTAAAATAAATTGCATGTATAGTATTGTAATAAAAATATTTTAAATAACCTTAATCTGGTCAACTAGTTATAATAAGAGTTCTCAAATTAAATATTTCAAAATTTCCATTATATTACTCTATATATATAAATAGAAATCAATAAAATATACACTAGATTTTTTATTTTATTTTTTCAATAAAAGTGGTAGAGCCACTAAACATTTTATTAATAGAAAGCTGAAGAGTATAGAAACCAGATTCAGGTGGGCATACCGGGCAGGAAAGAATCCAAAAGAAAACCTCTGGTTGTAGCCCATGAAAGAACCTAAAAATTACACAACCAACCACCAAAAAAGCCTCACCCAGATACATATGATGAATACAAATAAGGGATGAAACAATTCCCACAGAAACTCTGATACAAAAGCAAAGGCTACCCATAAAGTCTTCACCAACAGCAAGATCCTGCAAAACCACAAGACTAGAAGAGAATCCAAGGTTGCAAAAACTCAGGAATACCCATTAGTACCATAACTACTGACAACAACAAGAGATAAATCAATAAAATCAATATCCAAGAATGAAACATCTTACCCTCCAAAAAGTGTCACTAGAGTACAGACCTACAATAAATAAAAATATGGCATCCAGGAAAACTGAAAAGCTAAGATCACATGATGCCAAAAAAGGCATTAGAACCAAGAGATCGTCTTAGAAAGAGGGGGAACCAAACCAAACCCTTCAAGGAAACAGAACCAAATAACCATATCTGAGCAAAATCAAACTGCTCGTTATGTGATTCATGAATCAATAGGACATAATCCCATAAGAATATGAGAAGGAATCTCCGAAGATAAAATAATCATATGATTAGCATGATCATCAATAGCCAAGTTGGCTAAGAAATCAACCACTTTTTTAATCTCTCTATAGCAATGAGAAATAGTAAATGAGGCAAAGCAATCAAGTTGCTGCAAAATTTTAGATAACAAGTATTGTAGATGCCAAGCATGGTTTTTCCTTTTAGTGACTGCAGAAAAAACAATCATTGAGTCACCTTCAATAACAATGTCTTTTATGCCCAAAGATAAAGCTTGGAATTCAGCATAATTATTTGTTTGAATACCAACCAACATAACTTGTTCCAGCCATGCCAGGATTTCCCCTAGCAGCACCATCATAGTTAACTTTAAACTGAGAACGGGGAGGTGGATGCCATTTAGCATTTTTCCTTTTCAAAGTAGAAAGATCAACATTACAAACAGAACCATGATTAGGCAAAGTCTTAAAAGCATTCCATGAGCGAGAAATCATGTTGTCCCAATGAGTAAAAGTGGTTAAACCAACAAGATTCTTATAGATATAAGATAACACAACCTCATAAATTGAAGCCTCTATCTTACCCAAAACTTCTAGAAGAGAGGAAGACTTTTTACGAAAGTGCCTATTATTCCTTTCCAACCAAATATTCCAAATAAGAATTGAAGGAGCCACAACCCACAAGGAAGCAAAAAAAGAGGAGGAAAACAAAGTGGGCCATGATCTAAACTGAGACAAAAGATTCGCACAAATAGCAGAAGCCCACCCCAATTTATTAAAGAGCCAATACCAACATTCTGAGGCAAACTCACAATGCATAAAAATATGAGAAGAGGATTCTAAGAAGGACCCACAAAACAGGCAAGAAAAAATAGTAGTGATCCCAAGTCTATCCAATTTCATACCAGTAAGAACCCTGTCATGAGCAGCCAACCAAGAAAAAGCACCAACTTTAGGCAAACAAGCAATATGCCAAAATACTTGAGAAGGCCAAGGAGGATCCAGAGTAGGAGTCAACGAAGATTTATAACCTTCTCTATCATAATAAGAACTAGTGGTAAGTTTTTCCAGATTATCTCATCATCAAAGTCATGATAAACAATTATTCATTTCTACATCTCAATAACATATGCATATTTGAGAGAGATATCTATATCGATAAAATCAATACATCTCCATTTGGCCATAGGATATGGCCCAGAAAAATCCAACTCAAAATAATCTGCAACATGCACACCCCACATCACAACTAAGTGATTAAAAATAGGGGACCAATCTCTGGTACTTGTTAAAGCAGGATAGCCATTCCACACATCATCCCAAAATCTAGCCTTAGAACCATTATGGATGAGCCAAGAAAGATGAGGAAGAATAATAGAATGACAATTAACCATAAAATTCCAAATTGAAGAACCTTTAGGAAGGGAAGAGGCAGTGAAAATGCTCTCTCTAGAACCCTTGAGCATATATTTAGCATGCATAATCCTAGCCCAAGGATTCATAGGATCCAGATACAATTTCCAAACAAGCTTAGCACCCAACGCTAGATTTTGTTTATATAAATTTCTAACACTAGACCCTCCCCCCTCCTTAGGAAGCCAAACTTTATCCCAAGCCAGAAGAGAAATTTTAGATTTGTTACACTTATTATCATTCCATAAAAAAGATCAAGCAATTGAATGAAGCTTATCTATTGTAGACTTTGGAGCTTTAAGAACGGACATTAAATAAATAGGAACAACATTCAAAACAGATTTAATCAAAATCAATTTACTCAGGAGAGATAACCATCTATGATTCCAAGAAAGAATCCGGGAAGATACTAAAGAAACTACCTTATCCCAAAAACCATGTTTACCTGAGCCCACAAAGAAAGGGACCCCCAAATATTTACAAGGAAAGACCCCAATGTCATACCTCCAAAATGCTTGAAGTCTATTTTGAACAAGAGGGGAGGTGTTAAGAAAGAAAACTTTAGACTTTACCTTATTCACCTACTGCCCTAAAAAAGCAAAGTACTTTGAAATAATACTATGAATAACCTTAGCTTCAGAAAAAGAAGCCTAACCAAACAACAAGGTATCATCAACAAACAAGCAATGAGAAAAGGAATCAGCTATGTTAGCAATCTTAATACCCTTCCAAAAACCCATAGCTCTAGCACCCCGACTAGCATGACTAAGGGCTTCAACCAAGATTATAAACCAAAAAAGGGGACAACGGATCCCCTTGACGAATCCCTCTAGATGAAGAGAAAATCCCATAAGGAGACCCATTCAAAAGAACTGAAAACCTAGCAGTTGAGATGCAAGAATAAATCTATTTAACCCATTTTCTCCCAAAACCAAACTTAAGAAGAACAACAGTAAGGGCAGACCATTCCAACCTATCACAAGCCTACATCATATCTAATTTTAAAATCATTGGTATTTTTTGAGACATAATAGAATGAAGGACTTCATGAGCAACAATAGCTCCATCTGAGGTTTCCCTTCCAATGACAAAACCTCCTTGTTCAACATAAATAATTTTAGGAATAAGCTTAGTCAACCGAATAGATATAGCTTTAGTAAAAATTCGATACAAGGTATTACATAAAGCAATAGGTCGAAAACCAGCAAAAGACATAGGATTATCAACTTTAGGAATGATTGCAATAAAATTAGAATTCAGCTCTTTTAGCATAGTTTTGTTTCTCCTAGATTCCTCAAGAGCAAGAAGAGCGTCATTTCCAACTAAATCCCAACATTTCTGGAAAAAAAGGGCAGTAAACCCATCAGGTCCAAGGGATTTATTCGGACTCATGGCAAAGACAACCTCCTTTAATGCAGGCAAAGTAAAAGGAGCCATAAGCATTTTATTATCCTCATCAGACACATGAAAAGGAATAGAATCAAGAAAATTATCATCACATGAAACGGAACCAATTAAAAGTAAGGATTTAAAGAACCTAATAGCCTCAGCGGCAATATCCTTTTCTTCATGTAAAAAGACACCATTAACATCCTGAATGCAAGGAATTCTATTAAGTTGTCTCTTCAATTTAGTAGACATATGGAGAAACTTAGTGTTGCGGTCCCCATCCGATAACCACAAGTCACGAGACTTCTGTCTCCAATAAATCTCTTCCCGATTCAAGATTTCTTCTAATTGGGCTTTTAGAGATTTATGCATGTTAAAAGAATCAGGAATCATACCATTATTAATAACATCCTCATTTCAAGATTCAATTTCAGCCTGTATACGTGTTTTTCTTCAAAAATATTTTTAAAATGAGAAATATTTCAATCTCTAAATTTAGATTTCGGAAAGGCCAATTTCTTACAAATCTAAAACATTCTAGATCCAACAATAAAAGGGCATGAAACCCACCAGTCCTTAAGCAAGGACAAAAAAGTTAGATCCTTGAACCACATAGGTTCAAATTTAAATGGGATCTTGCGGGGAGCTCTATCCAAGAAAACAACAAAAGAGATAGGAAAATGATCTGATCCCACATATGGAAGTACCATAGTGGAAAAATCCAAAGCAACCTCAAGCCAATTTTCTTATACCAAAAAATGATCAAGTCTTTCTGCAATTTGAGAAAAATCTTTATGCATATTTGTCTGAGTAAAAGGACCATTTTGAGTTTTACAATCAAACAAATGCATTGACCAAATGAAAGAAGTGAAATCATCCATAATTTTGTTATTAGGTATAATACCCCCTGTTTTCTCTGCCAAATTCATAATAGCATTAAAATCCCTACCCAGAATTATAAAACAATCACTCAGTGGGGTAGAAATTTGTAATAATTCATCCCATAACTGCATTTTTTTCATTATGCTTATAAGGCCATAGACATTAAATAGCCATAATTTGAAATTAGAATGTCTACATTTAACCAAGGCAATCATCCAGTGTTTAGAGGATGCAACCAAAGATAGATCAAAATTAAAATTATTTCGTAATAAAGCAAGGCCCCCAGATGCCCCAACTGAAGGAGAGACACAAAACTTCCAGCTCTTCCATGAAGAAAACAATCGCTCAGCAGAAGAAAAACTTAAGTTAGTTTCTTGCAGCATAATAATATCACACTTAATTAAATCAATTTGAGATTTAATCAAGCGTCTCTTGTTAGGGGCATTTAAGCCCCTAACATTCCAAGAAATGGTCGTCATTTGCATCAAGGGGACGCAAAGGCTCCCCTCTTCCCTTGATTAGAAGACTAAAATAAAAAATCCTTATTAAAGACCTTATTCAAATTACGTTTAGATCGAGTGATAGGAGGACTAATTATGGATCTTTTTTTCTTTTTGAAAATCGATGAACCAGATGGAAAAAACAAATTTTTCTGAATATCAGCATCTATTTCTTGCAATGTCTTATAAAATTTAGGCTTACGGCCTCTCTTAGAAGGAGAAGTAAAAGGAGATCCCGAAGATAAGGGGGTCTGAGTAATTGGCAGCTTTGTATCTGAGACCTGAGGACCAATTTCCTTTTGAGGCAAAGGAGCCTTATCCTCCAAATTTTCATCAGTCAAGACCTCAAAAGGATTAGAGATAGGAGCACTAGGCAAGGAATTTTGAAGCTTATCTAGATCTTGGTTAATGGAATAAATCACACGGTTGGTAGTAATGGGATCTAAATCCACCTGATGATATTGGGCAAGTTTCTGAACTTCTTTAATTAATTGCTCATCTGGGACA